>NW_025999949.1:24886334-25115882 GCF_001458135.2 Marmota marmota marmota
TATATATATATATGGTCAAATTACAGTCGAGATGGGATCACACATCATTGTAAATACTCCACGAGGCTATGCTACCTGCAGGGTATTAGCCCTGGGAAACCGGTAGCTCCCAAAAAGAAAAATGTTCAACCTGCTCATTATCTTACGAATAAACGACTTTGTTCACCTCCCTCTTTTTCTCATGCTTGTTTTCCCTCATATTGTGCCAGACTTCCTGTACCCTGTTATTGTAAGATATTGCCCTGACACGCTACAACACAACCTAGTACAGTTCAGTGAATATTGACACAACCAGAGCACCATAATCATGGCAAAACTGTGTGCACAAGAAGAGCAAACTGAAGGCTCTATTAATCCAGGTGGCAGAACAGCCTGAGGCCAGGAAGGGATGGACTTGATTAACCATCAGTGTGCCACAGATTCCTGATCATGTTCTGCTGAACACAATCCCTGAAGCCTCAGCAGGACTCCTTTAAGATCAAGGGTGTCCCTTGGCACCATGCTCAGGTAGATGGTCAGATGGCTCATCCTCTTCTGGCCCAGGCTGATTATTCATACGTGGAGAAACTCACTATTGGTTCCTGTCAAAGCCACTAATTAAATGAGCACAGGCAACTGGTTTCATCCCAAACTTATTGGTTGCTGAACAAAATCAAGACACGTGTCTGCCACATCCCTCTCCCTTCCTGGTAAGAAATCACCTTGTATATTTGACACAGTGTTAATTAAGACTGGAAATGAGACCCTTTTCCTGGATTTCTTCAGCTGATTGGTCAACTTTTATTGCCCCTTCAGATCTCTATTCAAGAAATGCATCTTCAAAGAAATGACCCCTGGTCCACCCAGGACAAGTCTAAGCCTCTACTATAAGCTCTCTCTCAGAGCACCAGATGCCTTTTTTTTCAAAACTGGCACTTGCAGACATGTAAATGGGCATCAATTTGTGTAAGGATTTGAACTGTTACCTGTTTTTCTGTGAGTCTGAGCAGCTCCCTGAGGGCAGGTCCTGGGGATGCTGTTGCCTCTGTCCAGTCACTCTAATGCTTGACACATAATAGTCTATTAATAGTCAATGTTGCTAGTGATGAGTGGGTGAATGAGTGTGTGGACGAGTAAATGAAAAGGTGCCCCCGACACGGTCATGACATGTGGATGACCTCAGTGATCCAGCTCTGCACAGATTTACTCCTCTCTTCCTGGGCACACAGCTGCATTTCACCCCCAATTTTCCTTACAGTTCAGCTGGTCAGGTGACCTCCAGGCCAGTGGAAACATGACTTCTGGTCTACCCATAGCCCATGCTTCATTCAGCTCTTTTCTCTTTGTGGCTGGCTGGCTGGAGAGCACCTTGCAAGCTTAGAAGTCAATGCTGGACAGACATAGCAGAATTATGTCAGCCTGTGTCCCTCGATAACCCACGGAATAGAGCCACCCACAACATGTTCATGCATCTTCACAACTGTTATGTGAAGCAAGAAATAAACTGATAACAAGCATAAGTCTTGATACAGATGGCCATGACTTAAGATGGTCCCTTGTAAGTTTTTGACTTGACAAAATGGTGAGTTTTCCCATTCACCCACCCTGTTCTTCATTATCAGTACAGTATTCAACAAATTACATGATATTTTACACTTTATGTATAAACAGGTTTTGTGATCAGGCCTGGTGGCATAGGCCTATAATCCCAGCAGCTTGGGAGGCTGAGGCAGGATGATCACAAGTTCAAGGCAGACTCGGCAACTTAGTGAGGCCCTGAGCAACTTAGCAAGATCCTGTCTCAAAATAAAAAATAAAAAAGGGCTGGGGGTGTTGCTCAGTGGTTAAGCACCCTGAGTTCAATCCCTGGTACCAAAAAAGAAAAAAAAGTAAACCCCAGGGTTTTTTTGTTGGATGATTTTGGCTAAATGTAGGCTAATGTAAGTGTTTTGAGCTCTTTGAAGGTAAACTAAACTAAGCAATGTTCTATAGGTCAGCTGTATTAAATGTGTTTTTTATTTATGATGTGTTCAACTTACAATGGAGTACTTTTATTATAGCAGTGTCACTTGAACTAATACTCCTCTTTTTAGTGATTCTTAACTCGAGAAGAATATGAAGGTTTTGTAGGACACTTCTAGCAGAAGGGAAACCTGGAAAAATCTTCCCGAGAGATTAATACATTTCAACTCCCATGTCCCCTATGTGTGCAGAAAAGTGTCCTACACATTGGAGATATATCTGACCGGATAAAAGGATCTGTGGATGAGGGACACTTACATTCGCCTAAAGAGTGGACATAGGAGGCAAATGCAGCAGAAATCGTGGTCCATCATGAGCAGCAGCAGAAGATGGTTTTGATTCATGTCCTTTCAAACCAACCACAATGTCACAAGTGATCGTCATCAATCTAGTTCCTGGGGAAGACAGAAATGGTTGGTGCCCTCAAAGGAGGCAGCACAGAACTGTAATTTAAAGGGGCTTGTCTGCTAAGTGCTCACTACGAGTGACACCCTGGCAAAATTAGTTCACCTCTGTCTTTCTTCATTTGTTAAAAGGGTATTTAAATCTGCAACACAAAATAATTGCTATAATGTTGTGTGGTTCAGCTCATATAAAAGGCCTGGGGGGGGGGAAAGAGACATGTGCCTCTAGACTGCAGCCAGCTTCTGGTGGCACAGAGCTTGTGGGAACAGAGCCTGCTGGACAGAACAGTAAATGGGTGAGTTGAGGAAGTCTGTGCCCGATCCCAGGGCCAAATGTGGGATTCCAACGACAGACCATAGAGCAACTCAGCAGGGATCAGGTGGAATTCCTGAAGGTTGTGTCTCGAACTAAATTCTGAAAAGTGAACACAAAAGTAGGGAACAGGAAAATTAGTGTGAGACTCTCAAGTCAGCATCACACATTCTTTGAACACTCTTTGATAAATAGTCTAATTTTGCTAAGTTGAGTAGACACAGAGAGGGGTGGTTGGGCAGGGATCCCACAGTGAAGGAGAGACCACCTTGAACTGAAAGTCCAAATGCCAAATTTCTAGACCCTACTCTGTAACTAACTACATAGTTGACCTTGGAAAAAAATCACATCAACTTCCCCAACCTCATCCTCTTCTTCTGAGAAATGAAGACAGGAATAAGTTTATTACAAATTCTCTTCCAGCTCATAACATGATTCTATGTTCATATTCCACCTGCACTTTTTTGGCAGCTGTTCTATACCGTCTGCAGGGGGCACTAGACTAAGAGTTAGAAAACCTGATTTCCTTGCTCCACCCCTGACCAATTGTGTGACCCTGGGCAGACTGTTTAACCTCTCCATATCTCAGGTCCAATCCATAAAACAGAGGGATGAACAAACTCTCCTCCTACCACCAAGGGGTGTAGCCAGAGTTAATACCCTCATCGTCCTTTGAGCTCAGCAGATGAAAGGCACTAAGAAAAGTACAAAGAATTTTTATGTGCTATTGACTTTATTTTATTTTCTGTGGGGGAGGGAATCTGTCCCAGCTGGAAAGCTGCTTTCTCTGAATCAAAGGGCAGGAACCCAGCAAGTTTCTCAGGATCAGGGCCTTAGACTGGGCTGTGTATACAGAAAGTACCAGCCAACCCCACGGTTCAGTTTCCTTTAACCTGGCGCTCCAGGCAATAACTGTGCAACTCTGCAATTTAACAATGTGTTCTTTGTCCCACAACTGTTCTCATTTCGCAACTACCCAGGTAATATGTTTGGGCCTGTAGGAAGAGTCAAATAGTTAATGAGGGACAGGCTTGGCATGCCCTACACAGGCTTCTCCAGCAAGCCCCAACAAGAAGCCACTCTCTCTGTTCTCGGCCTACCCTCAAAGTGTACAACTGTCACTACCAGGAATGAGCCCTCTTTTTCAGCAGGCAGTAATACCAGTTTGCCCTTTATCAATGCATTGGTGAGCTGCGTTGTGTTTATAGTTTCATGCACTTACTTTCCCAGGGATATTGTATTTTCTAAAGAGCCCTTCAGTTTGCGTCAGCTCCTCAAGCTACCAGAGCCCCATATATCAGTTCTTATTAAGCCGTTAATATGGTATGAATGGGGAGCTATTGGGCTAAAGAGCCATAATCGCCCCTGAGGAAAACATCCATCACCAACCTTTATGTGGTCCCTGAACCTCTAAAAGGTGTCGCCTCTCTAGGGCCTGTCTAGGTGAGAGCTTTCTCTGGCAGATGCCAGAAGCCAATGCATTAGGCGGGGCTTAGAAGGACATTTTCGAACTATTACAAATTGCCTAGTCTGGCATCTCAATTTCATCTACGTGATGAGCCTTAATTAAATTTGTCGGGGTTTGATCCTTTATCCCCAGATGTGGCGCTGACATAAATAATGTGAGCTCCGAGTGCTTGCCAGGCTCCGGGCACAGCCACCACAGCTGTGGCTTTTTGAATGCCATTCCCCAGGTATCCCAGAGGTTGCTCAGCTTCCGCCTTTCTACTCTGGGAAGACAGCCGGGGGCAACATCAGCCCAGGTGATACGGATGCATCTTGACAGTGTTCCCGAGGCACAGGTGCACGACTTGCAGACACCTCCAACAGAGCAGGCACTCGCCACCCCAAGCCTGTCTAGCTGAACTGAACTGAAGGCATTTCTTGAGTCTGATGTGCTTGGGTAAGGCTCCCATTAAAACTGCGCACATGCTCACACACCTGAAAACGTTATCAGGGTTGGCCTTATTTGACCAGACGATTCCAGGAAACAGTACCAATAGCAAGACCTTCCCCCAGTGACTTCCTGGTTCCTCATTCCTGATTTGCTCTCCTGTCAACTGGAGCCAAGAAGAGAGTTTCTCACTGGGAGCTGCTAGCTCCTGGCAGCCCAGGCTGATCTCAACTGGCTGGCTGGGTGGGGGTTCTGAGGGTTTGGGCTGGTAACACTCACACTAAAGTCTCCACCCAGACACATCCTGAGTTGACTCCCACCCTGACCCTGGCTTGAACTTCACTGCCAGCCAAGTTCTCAGAGGAGCATCTCCTGGCAGCAGAAGGTAGTGAGAAGAACACAGGCATCTGAAACCAGCTTCCCCGGGCCTGCATCTGGCTCTAGGATTTGCTCACGTGGTGACCTCCAATGCATTACTTCAGATCTGAGTCTCCGTCTCCTTACCTGTGAATCAGGAATCCTCATCCCTCCCTCCCAGGACAGCAGGAGGCACATCCATGTTCACATTTGTGTCTTCATTCCAAGTGACAAGCATACGGGGACCACTGTGCCTTCCCTGGACTAGGCTTCTTTGAAAGAACACAGAGGGCAGTGTACAGCTGGCCAAGAAGCGAAAGAAAACCAGTGGGGGGTAGGGGGGACTGGTGGAACACCCATTTGAGGGGAACAGTGTCCCTTGCCACCACAAACTATTGTCATGTCAAACACTGGGGAACTAACTCAGTGTTGCCCAGCACCCTGGAGGTTGCAGGCAGATCCATATCTGTGAAATTATTTGAAAACTAGGCTCCAGGAGCAGGACCCAGAATCTCCCTCAATTTGCAAATAAGGAAGCTCAAGTTCAAAGGGGTTAAGTGACAGTCCAAAGTTCACAGAGGTCTGAAGGGTAATCCATAAACAAGGCTCCAGCCCACAAACCCAGGTCTGCTGTCCCCAGTCTGGCATTGCCACACTGGTCCGTAGGCATCCACGAGCTCCTTGCCTGTGAAACATGAGGAGGTGGTCTAATCATTGTCGGTCCCCTCTCTCCACTGTCCTCCCACCCTCTCTCTGGCCCCAGGGAAAGGCTTCGGGATTCTAAGAGGATTCTCAGGCCTCTCTGGCTTCGCGTGCCCTGGGCCTGCTCCACCTGGGAGGCCCTTCACAGCTTCCAGGCTGGTGCATCTCCCCTGGGTCTGCAGCTCCCAGCCTTCAGGAGTGAGCCCAACCCAGATGCTCTCTCCAGGCTGCGAGAAGAGTCAAGGCCTGAGGACCCGACAGAGGCAACTTTGATAACAGCTCTTAATCCAGCTGGGAGAGTCAAGGGGGGTGGCTTGACCTTTCTGAGAGTCCAGGGGACCTATCCCTTCACCAGTGCTGGGAGAGGAAGATGACACAAGAGCACAGTGCCAATTTTAAGTCCTTTGGGTATAGAGGGAGGAGTACAGTGGCCAGCCACATCAGTGTCCATAACAGCTCAATTCACAATAGCTAAGCTATGGAACCAGCCTGGGCACCCTTCAGTAGAAGAATGGATAAGGAAAATGTGGTGTGTATACTGGAATATCACTCAGCCTTAAAGAAGAATGAAATTATGGTATTTGCTAGTAAATGGATGGAACTGGAGACAATCATGCTAAGTGAAATAAGCCAATCCCCAAAAGCCAAAGGCTGCATGTTCTCTCTGATACACAGATGCTAACACACAATAGGGGGCGGGGGGAGCGTGGAAGAACAGAAGTCCTTGGATGAGACAAGGGGGAACCAAAGGAAGGAGGGGAATAGGAAGGACAATATAATTAATCGGATATAACTTTCCTAATCTTGTATATGAATACATGACTAGGGTAACTCTGTATCAGGTACAACCATAAGAATAGGATCCTAATTAGAAAAAGTTATCTCCATGTGTGTGTAATATGCCCAAACACACTCTACTATCATGTATAACTAAAAAAACAGAAATTTAAAAAAAAGACACAGCACCTCCATCCAGCAGAAACTCAAAGATGGCCCCCCTCCCTGCCCTTCTGCCTCCTCTGTTCTCCAGTGAACACCTATGCCCACCAAGTGCAGGACCAGTCACTTCCACGGTGCTATTTATGTCCTTCTCCCTGGGCCACTGGGCAACTCCTCAGAGACATGAGAGCAGCCCTGTTTCGCTCTGTGCCCAGCACCCCGCCAGGCAGACATGAGGTGTCCAGTGCACAGTGAATGAGAAAGCCAGGCAAGAGCAGGAAGTCCTAAGGAAAACCATCTCCTTTCCTTGCCTAGGAGAAACGTGTGTTGCCTGTCTGAATTTTCTGAATTCAGATGATGTGAGACGTTGGTTCTGGCTGATGGCTATCCTGGACGTCTCCATGAGGACCTTCCCTTTCTCAGTCCACAAACACCCAGGCCATGCACAGCGTTGAAGGGGAAGCGTCTGAACAGAGATTACCCCCCCTCTGTCTAGCAGCTCAGCTCACAGGGACCAAACAGTCCGCTTGGCCAGGAACCCACACTTTATAAAACTGATGTGCAACCAGGCTCTAGCCAGATGGGAGGGCAGTGGAGCAATGGGCTGAGGAAGCAGGGAGCCGGGGCCAAGGCAGTTCCCTGCTCCCATCCCTCTGCACCTCTCCCTTCTTGTGGAAATCTAGGCTCAGGGGAGGTGATCAGAAGTTGGCTGACCCTAAAGACATACATGGCAGACCCCATCTCAACACCTGCTTTCTCATCAATGAAGGGGTCAATGATGCTTTCCACCAAAATATGCATATTCTGTGGCATGTCCTCACAGGGTCAAATACCTCTTTGAATCTGTTTTCCCCTGTTAGATCCAGTGCTGGGTGACATCACCTTTAATAGCAGAACCCTGAGACGATTTCCTGAGCTGCACTGGGAAGATAGGTCAACGTTGCCTCCTGAGTGGCCTCGTGAACAGGACAACTGTACTGTGTTACCATTTCTTACCCCATGTAGTTCTGTCCCATACACTAGAATAAGGAGCCGCAGGATGGAGATGCACAACAATTTAGATGACTGAAGGTGGCTGGCACTTCTCTGGGATGGCAGTGTTTCAGGGATGGGGTCTTGAGGAACACAGAAACCTGTTCCAAGCTCTGGAGCACCAGTTTTGGGGAAGAAGAGTGTCATAATTGTTCTCTAGATTGGAAGGTTGCTCGGTGACTTTCGCAGATTGGGCTAGGGAAGGGAGACCCTGGCCATTGAGAGATTAATTAAAAAGCTTTTATACTGATCCAATCAGAGGTGATAGGGTCCTGGCCTAGGTCACTGGCAATGGAAAGAAAAACAAATGGAATAAAGTACATTTTGAACGTGAAAGCAACATGGGTTGGGGACCAATTTTACAATTAGGGATAGAGGACAAATGGACAGGAGGCAAAGATACCTTATATTAACACATTAAATGTCTTATAAGCTCTCTTTCCCTAAGAAACCAGGATAAACGTGCCCATCTGTGGCAAGCAGTTTATCAAATAATGTTTGTTTGGTAAGATACCCTCTTAATGATATTTAATTTTAACATTTATTTTCATCCCCAAAGAACCAGATTCAATAGTGAAGGTGATTTCGTGATGAAACCAGAGGACTACACTGGCCTTGCAGTTTTAGAAGTCATTTCTACAGTTTATAACAGAAGAACTTTGACCCCCCTTGAATGGGTGCAATGTTAGCTCTCCCCAACAGAAAGACCTGGACTAATCTGGAGCACCAAGGCTCTAAATCCCTATTCATCCAACACAGTTGTTGTTGGCTCCATCTCTGACCCAAGTGGGTCATCTCCAAATACAAGTTTGGGGAAGAGGTGCAGTCAGCTTCTATTTTTGCCTTTTAGTGTCATGGAAATAGCTATGCTATCTTTGTAGAGTTCAAGAATTCAAAAATAACTGGGTTCAGAAAAACTAGAGTTGGTATATAAGGGGAAAAAACAATCATTCCCCAGGATTCCCAACTCACTCGACAAGATTCTCTTAGGCGATACGCAATAAAAAAGTAAATGGAGGGAGGTCACCATTCAATGTCTGAGACGTTCAGCTTCCTCAGTTGACGTATCAGATGGGGTCTCAGCGCACTCCAACTGAGGGAATTTGAAGAGAGTTTTTAAAAGACACTAGGTATGAAATGTGAACAGGTTGTCAGAAAACCTTGAGGAATATCTCGGTATCCCAGGGTTAGTGACAGCTACACCCCAAGACTGGGAGGGGTTGGGATGGGATATTGATTGGAATCTGGAGTCAAGGAGGAAGGCTGGGTAGAGAAAGGGCCTGAGGGCTTAATTAAAAGGACCCTGCAGAGAGGGAGTCAGGCGAATAATCTCCCAGCACCACTCCTCCCTCCCTTCATCTTCTGTTAGTGCACATCCTCATCTGAGCCCAATCCGACACTAGGGACATGGACTGCAGTGATCTGGCTCACACAGGTCAGCGTACGTGGAATAGAGCAGGTGGAGGACGGTGGAGATGGCAGGGAGAACGGACAACACTCGGTTCCAGGGCTTACCTTCCTTCACATACTAACTATGCACATTGGGACAAGCTAAGAGCTGCCGCTGTTAGACAGTGGTTTCCAAACTGATGTGCTTGAAACACATACACTGAGGGTCTCAAGCCTGTGCCGTGAGGAACGCTGCTATGGGGGAAGATATGAGGATTTGGCTTGCAGTCCTAATGAGGAGCAAAGGTCCTCTGTGATTGAGGAAGCATTTTGCTTTGACATCCACTACTCTACAATACATCCGTGAGTTGGAGCAGACCTGCTTATGTTATGCTCATTTTCCAGATGAAAAAGAATAGCAACCTCTTTGCTCACTCTAGTTCATGAAGCTCAATGAAAACTTGTACCTGGATTCCATGCCACAAATGCCAATGGCCCAAGTTCACCTCCTAGCTTCCCCTGGGAGAAAAAAACTGAGAAACAGCATAATCATTCTGAGGAGCTACTTATGTCAAGCTCATCACTCAGAGCAACTGGGTGGAATGAAGCAGAGAGACATGTTAGAGTGTGAGTCGAAAAGAACAGAGTACCCCCACCTGATGGGAACTTGGCAATCTAAGGGAGGACCGACCCAGGTGTTCATTAAAGGTATGATGGAAAATGACCTGTGATACGTTCTTACAATGAATACTATACAGCAAGAAGAAGGAATTACTGACACATGCTACTATGTGGGTGAATCAAGCAAAAGAAACCAGACGCAAAGAATACATACCTTACAATTCCGCATGAATAAAATTCAAGACAAAGTAAACTCATTGATGACGGTGGAAATCGTAGTGTTGGTTTTCTCTTATCATGGAGAATAAGTGGAAAGAAGAACGTAAAAAGCTCTGAGATGGTAGAATGTCTCTACACCTTTAACTTGGATATGGTTGTACAAGGATATCCACCTACAAAACACTCATCAAGTGACATTCAGAAGATTGATACACTATTTGTCTATAACACCGTGCCCCCAGCATCTGCTCTCCCACATGAATGACACCCTGAGAATCTTCACACACACGTTCTGGGAGACTGATTGTAAAGATCTCTGGCTTTGTAAGTGGCAGATGTAGCTCAAATCCTTGCTCTCCCTCTTCCGAGATGCATGACCTGGCACACACTATACAACCTCTCTGAGCCTGAGTTTTCTCATTGGTAAAATCTAGTCCCGATTTAGCGTTGTCGGGAGAATTAAGTATGAGAATGAATGAAATAATTGACCAGACTTCCTAGCACATTGTAAGTGCTCTATAAATATAGGTTACAGGTTATTATCATTATTACAATAGCTGCTTTTCTGCCCTCTGCTCCACTCTACCTGCAGTGAGAAAAATTCAGAGAGAGAGAGAGGGAGGGAGAGAGGAATAGGCAGACATTGACAGAGACAGACATAGAGTTACAGATTCACATAGATGGGGGCAGGCAGAGGGGTGAGTAGAATCTGTGAGTTCCCTATTTGTTTGCCTTTCCATCCGTTTTTGGTAGGTCAAGATTGAGGTCGACGCTCATGGAGGACATAACTGATGGAACATGGTGTGCACACTGTGCCTTCTATCTCGCCCGAGGCCCCTCTTAATGTGCAGAGCAGTGGCTGGCACGGCTGATCTGCTGTGCATGGACCTGCCGCGGTGGAGCCACGGGGCTCTGGTGGATTCATTAGTGGCTCCCTCACCCCAGCCCTCATGCTTCTGACCTGAGCTCTTCGCTGGGCCTGTGTGCCCAAAGGCAAGAGGTGAAGCCCCACGGTGTCTGACTGCTGACTGCTTCTGTAATAGAATATTGATCTGCACCAGGAGAGTCGCAAGCCCAAAGCACCCAGCAGTGGCCGCTGAAGGCAGCCCTCTGCAGATGCTGAATCTATCAGCTACCAGTTTGACATTAACAAGCAATTACGTTGCAGTCTCTGAGTTAGCACCCCTCCGGGATCTCAGGGTGATTGCTTCAAGTGGAGAGAGAAATAAGAAAAAGAAAACTTGGTAAGTCCAGAACTCCGTTGATGAAGGTGAGGTTAGACAGTGCCAGAATGACCACTAGATTCAGAGTCAGGAAAATGAGAGTGCCCATAGCTCCGGCCTAGACCCTGAGCTCCTCTGAGCCTCCCTGCTTTGCTTCCAAAGGGGTGGTTCTCAATCCTGGCTGACGTGGGAAACTCCCAGGGGGCTTTATAACTGCCAGTTCCAAGGCAGAAGGTCCGAGGCTAAGACACAGATGTCCACCAGTGTGGGCTTTGTTTTTTCTTTTCTATACATTTTGTATTTTTGGACTTTAATGAACTTATGTGTTTGCATCTTATCCTTAATTGACAAATCGTAACCGTTTTTAAGGTGCCTCCTTGGCTCTGCCTTTGTGTGCAGCAAAGATGAAACCCCTGAGAATATCCAAAGAGAGGTGGCTGCAATCAGTGACCGTCAACTCACCACTTTTGGTTGCATGAAGGCTCTGGGTTGCAAATCCCCTGGGGATCTTGTTGCTGTGTAGGTTCTGTCCCAGTAGTTCTGACTTGATCCGTCTAAGATTCTGCGTTCTTAAAAAGCAATCAGGCGATGCAGCTGCAGGACCTGGAGAACATCTGGAGTAATAAGACTTGTGGCCACCAACCACAAGCAGCTATTGAACACCTGGAATGTGGCAGTGCAATGGAGGCTCTGAATTATTAATTTTACTTAATTGAAACTAATTTGAATTTAAATAGCCACCTGTGGTTAGTAAGTACCCAAGTCCAGAGGTTTTAAAATGTGAAGCAAAAGACGCAGTTAAGATAGTGCCTTAGTACTTTGCACCCTTGGGCAGGCTTGTGTGTGCTTCCTTCCAGCCTTAAGGCCCAATTCGTGGCAAGATGTTCTCCTCCTGACTCAGATGCAGCCCAAAGGCTAAGTCAACCCAAGCGGAGCACGCTAAGCCGGGGTGCACCATGGAGGAAAGTGCTCAGAGATGCAGTTGAAGAGACCATCATTGGTCTGAGCCTTTTGGTGCAGAGAGAGGAGTCTGAGTTTTATCCTAAGGACAATGGCAAAGGTAAGGCCAAGCCATCACGGAGCATGAAAGGGAACCCTGGATACCACCCAGGACTTGCAGGGAAGGCAACCACAGGAGTAATATTTCAGCTGATACTTTCAGGAAGACAAGAGCACACCAGGAATCCAAAGGAGGAAGGAGGATTCCAGGAGAAGAGGACAGACGGCATGTGCAAGAGAAACGAGACAAAAATGGGCAAGGAGGAGCCCTAGGGGTGTGGCAAAGTAAAGGGAAAGAGGGACTCCAAAGGGCCTGGGGAAGCCCAGCCTCAGCAAAGGACAACCGAAGGCAAAAAACAACAGTTACCATTCCTCTTCTTATTTCAAAGATATCAAGCATTATTATTGAACAGATTTTAAAAACTGGCCCCCAAACAGAGTCAACGTACACAGTCATAGTTGTTCCCTGCTCAACTCCAAGTCACCATTCACATAAATGCAATGAAAATGGCATCCTACGGAGGAGCTGGGGAGTGTGTCTGACTCTGCCCCATCTCGTTCTTTTCTAAAATTCTCTATTAAATTTCTTCTTCTTCTGATCAAGAAAACCTTATCATTGTGGAATCCTCAGACTAGAGGCACCTATGAAATGAGGTCCAGATTCCTAGGTTTCCAGCCTCCTGTTAACCAAATGAGAAGAACTATTGGTCCCCAATGTGACAGGGACTACCATGATGCAGGAGCACCATGCAGAGGGAGCAAGTAGAGTCAACCCCATGGGAAGTAGTATAGGTAGACACTGCTTGAGCTGAAGTACACACCTAGTTTTTACTAATTCCTAAGTGCATGCTCCACCCACTACTTGACCATTCTTGACTATATTGAGAGAAATCCACTCGTTTATTGGAATATCCTGCAACTCTCATGGAAATCACATATATACCTGTGATTAGAACACATATCTTAGGCATCACAAAGCTTTGATGTGGCTGAAGTTACATCAATTTACAGGGACAACACTCCTTTTTTCATGCTTGTTAGAACCTGCTTGGCAGTCATCTCTGCCTCTCATTCATGAGGAATGGGCAAACCAAATGCCTTGTACTTTGGTTTATTTGTCAAAATATGACTACGTGGAGGAAGAGTAACAAAATGTGATGGGTGGTGCAGTTACTCCGCCTCCCCTGGAAGTCTAACCTTGTGGTTACATAGCAAGTTTCACCCTCAGATGCCCCACAGCAATCCACCTGCTAATCTATGTCACTTCTCAATATCATCCAGGTTTTCTCGGGTCATCCAACCCACTTTGGTAACCTTAGTACCACTCCTGTGCTAGTTATGGCCCACACTGCCTCTCCATGCTCAATATCTCTTCATAGAATCTAACAGCTATACGCAGCAGCTAGCTTCAATGCCCAAATATCCACAGCCCCCTCTACCTTAAAGTTTCCAAACCACATTCATCATCTTCTTTTCTTATCTTGATTTTCCTCTTATGCATCCTTTTGATGTGAATAGAACCACCTCCCACATGGTTACTCAGGCCAAGAACTTGGGGTCTTTGATTTTTTTTCTTCTTTCTCACCATTCCAACCTCCACCCCATCTTGGCATTCTTATCTTTTAGGATGAGGTCCAGCTACATGTAACAAAAGCCCTAAAAACAATGGCTTAAATAGCTCAGTATTACATCTCTCATGAAAGGGGAGTTGAGATGAGCAAAGTCTGAGCTTGACTGGTGGCATGACAGTCATCTGGACTCCAAGCTTCTTCATTCTGTTTCACTCTCTATTGTGGTACCCCACACTGACATCACCTCTCAGTCCAGGATGGCTGCTGGGTACTACCATCACATCCACACTGTAGGCTGGAAGAAGGAAAGGATAACTGGATACCTTGGAAGAGGAATTCCAGTTAATCCAGTTTGGTCTAGCAGTGTTCCCAAAAGTCTCACCTGGAGCCCTTTCAGAGGTCCATTGATCATTAGTGCTATCAGAGACTAGTAAATATAATCTAGCTGGAAAGCCTGCTACCCCATATAAAACTGAGGTGATGTTACTAAGGCAGAAAGGAAAAGAAATCTAAGAAGGCAACTAGCTGTTTTTCCCATGTCAATTTTTGTATTCCTACATGCTTTTTTAGGTTCTTTTAATTGACACTATAATTGTGCAAATTTATGGGGTACAATGTGATGTTGTGAAACTTGCACCCACCTGCCTTAGAGTTAGCACCTCTGCCTGCTTCTCTACACTGCCTGTCATTGTCCTAGCTGAGGCCCAACCTTTTTTTATCCAGTTCCCATTGCTTTATCCAATTGGTCTGTCCTCTCCCCAGCCCCGCAAAAGCTCTTAATTCAGAGGAAACAATGATGTAAGGAGGACTAATGTTTCTACCTTCCTCTCAATTTAATAGTGAGAGAAAAGGGGCTAGGAAGGAAAATGAGCATTATGATAAATAATTGATGTTAATTCCGACAACACAGACAGACGGTGGTGATAAATGAAATGGCAGAACCAAGGAAATTGTTCGACTCTGGTATCTTGATTTCCAGCAGGTTGACTTTATAATCATGCAGCTGAGATTCATCAGGAATTTCATCCACATTGAAGCCCCTGGGCTGCCAGTCTCTGGTGTTAACTACCAGTGGGTTCCTGTCTGCTTCTCATTATCTGGAGACAGAAAAGGAATGTTAAGAGGGTTTTATGCCCCTCCTTTACTACAGTATCCTATGGAATCCCCTTTACCCCTCTGTACCCCATACCTACCCGAGTGCCTGCCTGTAGTATGCTCAAAAATTACTATGACATTATGCTGAATTACACACATAGTTTGATTCAGTGAGTTATCAATTTTCAGTTGTCGACATAGTCAAATGTGTATTCATGCAGGTCATGAAATCCAACTATCACTCTGTGAATCCAAACTACCATTATCCAAAGAGATTCAATAAAGCCAACACGTCCTCAAATAATTCCTGTAGCTCAAATCTAGGTACCTGTATGGTAAGTCTTTTAACCTTCTATATTCTGATGTGCTGACTGGGAAAAATAATAGGGACTTCATTCCATTTTGTGATGAATAATCTATAGGAGTGGACAGGCATGCTTTGTGAGTCTTTAAAAAAAGGTCATTATACTGTCCCAATATTCACATGCTTTTTCCAGAGGATATTAAAATGTTTTAGGACTACATGAACTGAAACTGACCATAAATATGATGAGAGTAATATCTACTATTTATTGAAAAAGTTACACATCTTACCTGACTTAAGCTTCACAGTAAACTTGAGAAGCAGGTCATTACTCAGAAAAGGAGTAATCAAGGTTAGTAAGATTGGAAGTAGAAGGGTCTAGATTTAAACCCATATCTATCATGTTGAAAAGGCCAAAGAACTACAAATAAACATGAGAATTTGAGCAAGATTGGAGGACAACATATAAGTTCCCTTTCCAACTCATCTGCCAGTTCTGGAACCCAATTTTCATTACAAGTAACTGTGTTCCATGGTGCAGAAGTAAAGATAGAGAAATTACCAACGAGGTGTGGTGGAAACAATGGACTCAGGAATCCTTCCACACCTGTGCGTCTGTGACTTCAATATTCTGACTCAAGCACATATTTGAGAGGTAGGAAGAGGAGGAGACGGCTGCCTTATACTGGAACAGAAAGCAGGCCACTGCTAGAACACTTCACCTGTGCCAGACATTTCACTAAGGACTTTATTACCTGTAATCTACCCAGCAAGCCTGTGAAGTATGTTTGCTGTAATCATCCTCATTTTAAAGTTAAGAAACAAGGCTTAGAGACATTAAAATTTCACCCAGTCTTCCAGCACTGCTCTGTCTGATTCCAAAGTCTTTTATCTTTGACAATACCAACGAGGAACAGAAAAATAATGTTTTGAGTGGCAGAACCAGATGTAGTCTACCAAACCCACCATGATGCTTTCAAAATATGTCCCCCAACTTTTTAATACTCCTCCCTTCAGATGAGGGAGCCTAATTTGCCTAATTCTCCTGCCTTTGAGGAAAGCAGGAATTGTGACTCACTTCTAATGAAGAGAATATGGCACAATTGAAAGTGTGTGACTTGGGAAACTAGGTCATAAAGAACACTGTGGTTTCTTCCCTGCTTTCTCTTTCTGACATCATGATCTGTGGAGGAAGCCAGCCACCATGTTGTGAAGACACACGAGCACCTTACCAGGAAGGTCCTCATGGTAAGAAACTGAGGCACCCTTCCAAAAGCCAGCAAGAAACCAAGGCTGTTTCCAACAGCCAAGTGAGGAATCCGTTTCAGAAAGCAAATCTTCCAGTCCCCACCAAGGTTTCAGATGACCATTTCCCCCCACTGATATCTTGACTGAAACCTCTTGAAAAACTCTGAGACAGAACCACCTAGTTACACCCACTCTGTAATTGCTGCTTCACAAAAAATTTGGGATTACAAGAGTCAGTTATTTTTAAGCCACTAGGTTTTGGAGCAATAGAACACGATGATAGATAATGCATATAGCCATTACGAAAGGAGTTGGGAGGAGTGGAAGCTACACTCCTACATCCTCATGCCCTGCTCCTTCCCCTCACTGTCCCAGGCTGGCCACCAACTGCAAAAGGAGGAAGGGAGTTTCATTCATTGCAATCCATTCTGCCTGTTGTCAATGGCAGAAACATTTCTTCTCAATCTTCAAGAATCAGAATGAGAAAGAAATACCTACCATTCTAGAGTGCATGACATAAATAGAGATGACTGACAAAAAGAACCTGGCAGCATGACGTGGTAGAGAGAACAGACTCAGGAATCACAGCCCCTGCGATAGAAGTCATGGACACACTGGACACATTATTCAGCATTTCTAAATCCTGATGTTTCCCTCTTCAAAGTGGGATAATAATTTCCAATTAACAAGGCGATTGTAATGATTTTTAAAATATCATTCATAGAAAGTTCTTTGCATATTTATTCATTCAACAAATATTTAATGATGTCCTGGGCACTTCATTACTGATGAGAATATGACACACAGAGTCGTATCTTCATGGGGTTTCAGAGGTAAATAAACATAACCAAGTGATATTTTTTAAGTGTAATTAAAAGTGTAACACCTAGTAGGTACTCAATAAATATTTGTTTTCTCCTCCCTTTTCCCTCCTTTAGAATCTCACTTGGTGGCAATGGCAATTTATCTTCAAGTTACCCTGGAACCTCTTGTGCCCACCAGAAGCATGGTCCCAATCACTCTCCATTTCCTGACATATTCCACAAAAACTTGAGTATTAGCCATTTTTAATAATGCAGATAATAAACATCACAGTTACCCTGCAACTCATTAGTAAGATTTAACATTAGATTCATTATTCATAATGAATTTTAGGTGTGCACCATCTACTCAGAAATAATAGGCCCACTTCCCACCCTCATTCAAGTATGCGAACATCTTTTTTTCCTGAAGAGAGAGAATTTTTTAATATTTATTTTTTAGTTTTCGGCAGACACAACATCTTTGTTTGATGTAGTGCTGAGGATTGAAGATATGCCAGGAGAGCATGCTACAGCTTGAGCCACATCCCCAACCCAGGTATGGGAACATTTTTATCTTAGACCTGCATCCTGGAAGGACAAGAAGAGAGGGTAATAAGCTTCTCTTTCCAAATCTGTTCTAAAAGTGCGCCACCATAAACTGGGATCCATTTTCTAATTCATGAATCAAATGACAACAAAATCTGCAGACTATTCTGAAATCCAATGGGGATCAGTGATCAGGCATCTGGAGATCTTCCCAAATTTCTAAGCCTTTGCAGACAACGTCAGGGTCAGAGGACCACTGTGAAATCCAAGGGCATGGCTTTCTGCTACTGTTCACTGGTAGCACCTTGGTCTACAATAGAGGATCTGTACGCAGAAAGTCACAGTGTAAGTTACTGGTGAGATTATGGTGCATTAAAAATGTCAGCCCATCGCATACCCTCATAGAACTCACAGTGATCACTAATGGGGTGGTCTTTGGTGAATCCAGATGCCTCTTCCCAAGACTCAGTTTTCCCAGAGGGAGGGCAATAGATTGCTTTGCCCTACCACATTTTCCTAGATAAAAGTCAATGTGACAATTGCCCCTTTCCAACAATAATCATTAACACTATTAAGCACTCTTCCTTGTGTATTGCTAGGGACAATATTTGCATTATGTTTCAAATCTTCAAACAAACCCTGAGATTAGTGGCATGGTGGTGCTCATTCATTTCGTAGGTGCAAAGGGTTTGTTGAGTTGCCTCCCCAAAGCGAGAGGGAGGGCTGGAGTTTGGACTCGTAAGTGTTCTGCTCTCCTTCCTGTGATCCTGGATCCCAGACACATCAAATGGCAAGATTTTCAGAAATACTCAGGAAAAGGTGGATTCCATGTGTCACACATGGAAAAATAAAAAAGGTAACAGTGTTCCGCCAAAGGATTCCCAGAAATCATGGCTCTTCTGTTCTTGGCATTTGCGTCTTTTGGTGTGTTTTCCACATTGCTCTAACTCAAAAGGTGTGTTGTTTCAATTTGATTTTTTTCACCTCTCATCTCACCCTAGAGGAATCTCAGAGAATAGGTTCGACATCTGTGGACTCAATTCGTTCCTGGAAGATGTTTTAGTAATACTTAAGATAAAGAGTGAAAACTAGAAGATAGCTTAGGAGAACTGTGAGTAATTTGGGTCTTGGAATACCTAATCAGCTCCATTTTTAGCTCCAATATAACCAAAGGTCATGATTCCCATTACACCTTAGACATTTTTATTTTGCACAAGAATTCTTGAATGCCTGCTAGGTGCCAAGCAAATGCCTGGGCTGCTATGCATACATATTCCATTACCTGCCCTCCCGTAGCCAGTGAAACAGATACAATGAGCCTGTCTTGCAGGTAAAGAATCTAAGGCTTAGAGAATGGGAAGGAATATCTCAAGGTCACACTGCAAGTAAAAGGCAGAGAATACAGGGTTGCTGGATCCCCTCTTACACCAGGCCTTCCTCACAAGGATGCTAATCTCTCATCACTTATTTGGAAAGTCCTACTCCTCCAATCATGAAGAGGTAGGTAGCTCTATCCAATCAACTCAGATTCAGGCAGAACACATGGAATGATGAAACCCTGGCAGACAGCGAGCAGGGTACTTTAGACACAGCTGTTGTCTGCCCGGGTGGGGGCAGGAATGTTCCTGGCAACGTGACCCTGAAAATAACAATGAGAGGCCGAAACTGAGAAAGAAGAATCTTCCAAGGATCCTGAAACTGGATATTTTCTCAAGCCCCACCTCTGGTCAAAAATATATCACACAGAAGTAAAGAAGCCAGCCTCCTTCAGGAAGCACCAGAATAAATTCATGCTGGAAACTCTCCCGGCATTAAGGAGCAGGTCAAAACTGTTGAAAGATGAACACCAATTAAACAAAGAAATCAGAGAAAAATAAATTTTAAGAAATCAGGGGGCAATGGTGACAGAGCGTCTGGCAAAAAGAACTCTTAAGAACTGTGCTTTATTTAGAACTTATCTTCCGTTTCCCCGGGAGGTGGGTATGCAGCTCAGCTCCCTTGATTCAAGTGCAGCCTCTATGCAGTAGGTGCTAAGGATCCCCAATTCTCAGACAAAGGAACAGCACATTGAACTCCTCATTTGTCCCTCTGGATTCTGTCTCCATCCTCCTACACCCAGTCCACACCCAAGGACACTGGCATTCGGGGGCTACCTCGCTGAGCTCCTTGGCCTCTGGCTCCCAGTTCAGCTTAGTCAACGGAGCCACTGGGAAGAGGGTTGGATGGCGGGAGGACATCTGGATTTTTATTGCTCCAGCTTCTTTCCTCCAGGCCTGGGTTTGGCTGAAATTTCCTATTGGAGGCTGTAGCTCTCCCGGGCAGCTCTTTCCCAGCATCTCTTCAAACTCTGGGAAATGCTTCTTCCCCTGTTTTTTAGCCCTGGATTTCTATGGTTTGAGTTAAATAATGTGACCTGTAAACGGCCATTCTGATAAAGACCCAGAAGGAGCTAAGGATCAAGGTACTGGGAACTGAAGCAAAGGCCAATCTTGTTACTCAATGCAAAGGACTTGGCAGAATTGCACCCATGTCCTAGGACTTCATGAAATGCAGAATTTAAGAGCAATGAACTAGAATATCAGATGGAAGAAATACCAAGAAGCAAAGCATTCAGGCTGTTGTGTAGCTGTCTTTAATTGCTTACAATCAAATGAAAGAGCAAAGAAATGACTTAAAGACCAAATTTATAATTAAAAGGGAAGCTTGATTCTCAGTGCATTGGTGTTGGGAGACAGGGCCTGGTGGGAGGGGTTTGGCGATCATAGGGGTGAACCCTCATGAGTGGGTTGGTCTCATTATAACTTCAAGGGCAGGTTTTGAAAAACCAGCTCAGCCTCATACTTCGTCTCTTCCATACATACTTGCCCTTCTGATTTTTCACTATCAGGTAACATAACACAAAAGCCCTCCCCACATTCTTTCATCATACCCTTGGATCTCCCAGGCCCACAAATCAAGAGCCAAATAATTTTATAATTATCCAAACTGTGGTATTTTGGTATAGCAAAAGAAGCAGACTAAGACATGGGCTCAGAGTGCTGATGGCTCACTGATATCACTAGCCTTGGGATGCCTCCCCATCCCCTGGTGAGCTTCCCTTGGACTGCCCACATATTTTTAAGTAGTCTCTTCATTGAATTTTCCTCAGTTACCTCTTTTGAGAGTGTACACCGCTTATTCCTGAAGACCCCCCTGTTCAGAGACCTTGATTGAAGCTGAAGTTGAGATGCAGAAGGGTTAAGCAGCTTGTGCCATCATATAAGTGGAGCCCGAGTTAAAGCAATGCTAGTTGCTATGATAAGAAACCTCTAACTCTCAGTGACTTCAAGTGAAGGTGTGTTAATTTCTCACTCACCTGAATTCCAACTGGGAATTCCTGTGTGATGAGGGGATCCCCTCCAAATGGCGATCTAGAGAACCAGACTCCTCCCATTTCCAGATCCTGCCATACTCCCCATGTGATTTCCAGCCTCCGCACACTACAGGCACCAGCTGGAAGAGGGAATGCGAGTGGAGGATTGAACATTACGTGCTGGGCCTACTGCTCATATTCCACTGGCCAAAGCTCAATTGCACGGCTCCCCAGTTGCAAAGAGGCCAGAAGAGGTGTGACCAGGAGGATAAAGGAAAGTTTGGAGAAAAACTAGCCAGTGTCTGCCTCAGAAGTGGGAATGAAAGACAAGCTCAAATCCAGAGTTTCCTGATTCAAAGCCCAAGGCCTCCGGTTCACTGGTGTACTCTTAATGTGTGCACTAAACAACAAGATTCAACAACGTGAGTTCAGGGGAGAAGAGAAAAGCCAAGAAAAACTCGAATAACAGTTTAAGACTCTGTCCACCAAGGGAACAGCTACTTGGGAAAGAACAGAAGATGGGGAACATGAGCTGCAGCCTTGGTCCAGCTCAGTGACCACTTATCCTTGCTCAATACCACTGCATGACGTGTGGTTCTGGTATTTAAGGACACACATTTATTTATGTATCAGCCTCTACTTATTAGCAATTCATATAAATAGCTATATGCATTTAATTGTAAATATCAATGATAGAAGACATGAAAAAAACTTTAGAAATCCCCTTGGGAACTTTTATTATTTTCCCTATGGACTGAATTTAGAACCTACACCCATATGCCCAGTATCTCCACTCTAACCAGAGAGTAGATCTCTCCCCCCATTTGCACGTCTGTGGGTTTCTGTCTACTACATGTGAGTTTTATAGGGTTAGCACACACTCTCTGAGAACACAGACAAGGTGGCATTTTTTGCATCACTATGTAAATCTGTAGATTCATCACTCGATAAGTATTGACTGTTGACTTTGCCTTTTTCCCCCTTGTAAGCATTTCCAAGGATCCAATAATAGGAAGAAAGAACAAGGCTCATAGAAATAACTTCTCCCTAACTGAGGACCCAGGGAACCCATGTAAAACTCTGCAAACTCAAATGCTATTGTGAGGTTTAAAAACAACACTGGTTAAATTCTGCATCAGTAACTGGAAGTAATGAATTCTCAGCTTGCTGATCTTCTCTCCAGCACTCTTTCTGGTTGGTTCATTGCCTAAAGGACAGAATAGGAAGGGAAAAGAATTTCAAGTACTATAGTATTATCGTATTAGTGTTCTATAATGCAATCATCCACTGTGTGTGAGACAATGTGGCCATAGAAAGGAAAAAGTCCCTGTTCTGCCCTCAAGTACCTAACTTAACTTGGAGCAGGTAAATGGCGCATATATTATCAAATGGAAAATTTTTTTTTAAAGATTACTTATGGCACTAAATGGTGAGAAGTAATTCAGTTTTAGGTGCTATTTTGAAAAGTGCCCAAGATGGAGAAAGGCATGCTACTCTAGGTAGCTGATCAGAAAAGGGATCCCTGAGCAGAGCCCCTGAGAGTTAGGAGTTAATTTGGTGAGAAATGGAGGAACAGGATTCCATCCTGTGCAAAGGCCTTGATCAAAATCCTTCAGAAAATGAAAGGAATTGCATCAGACTGTGGTGCTGCCATGGCAGAATTGGATGTGAGTGGAAAGGTGCCCTGGGGTGTACCCACAGCCAGGGATGTTTCTGTGGCCAGTGGAAACTAGGAGCTGGGGCTGTAGCTCAGTGGCAGAGCACTTGCCTAGCATGTGTGAGGCACTGGGTTCCATCCTCAGCACCACATAAAAATGAAACACATAAAATAAAGGCATGCTGTCAATCTACAACTGCAAAAGAAAGAAAGAAAGAAAGAAAGAAAGAAAGAAAGAAAGAAAGAAAGAAAGAAAGAAAGAAAGAAAGAAAGAAAGAAAGAAAGAAAGAAAGAAAGAAAGAAAGAAAGAAAGAAAGAAAGAAAGAAAGAAAGAAAGAAAGAAAGAATAGACCAAGACATCAAGAGTTTGAGTTGGGTTCCAAGGGCAACAGGAAGCCATGGGAGTAGGAGAATGAGCAGAGGGGAGCACTGTGACCTATTTTATTTTGAGGGTAATTCCCCTGAACACAAAATAGGAGGCTTGTAGAGGGCAGACTGACAAGAGGAGGAGCAGGAAACCTATTGCTAGACCAAAAAGAGTGACATGGACTTTAGACTTGTAGGTGGGGGAAAATGGTGAGATTGAGGATGCACTTGAAAGTAGAGTCATGAGGTCTTCTGAAAGATAAGGCCCAGGCTCTGAAGGAAAGTGAAGAATCAAGAAGAGCAGCACCCACGCTCAGAGCCTTGGCGACTAACCAGAGGGTGCCATCGCCGTGATGTGTACAACCGGAAGAACCCTTCTGAACTAATGCTTGAGAAAGCACTACCTCAGCCAGTGCTCTCCGGGGTCTCCCCTAATCCCAGCTCTGGATGACAGACGTTAGATGAGAACCTATTTGGAAGAGAACAAGGGCCCTGTCCTCAAAGAGACCCAGGCTGCAAGGAGAAACCAACAGTAAAACTTCACCTTGTTGAGAGAGAAAGCCCACAATATATTCTGGGAACAAATGGAGGAAAAATGAAGCCAAAGTGTGGACTCAGGAGGGGTCTGGGAGGAGTCAACACCTAGCTATGACTTGCTGTCTCTATGACAAGAGGCTCTGGGCTCTTGGCCTCCTACTGTCCTCACCAGGTCAGGCAGCTGCCCTCTGCACTGCCCTTGGACGTACTCTTCCCTTTGTGTGGAAGGCTCCTCCCCAGACATCCATATGGATTTTTGTCCTTTCTTTCAGGGTTACCTCTCAAATGCCACCTCCTCAGAGAAGTCCCTTAACACCAATTGATTAATCCTGCCTCAGTTTCCTTGCTTGCCATTTGTCTGACTTTACCTTGTAAGGCTATTGAGCAAGTTACGCTCTCAAGAGGGTTCATTATACTCTTAGATTTTCATTTTGTATGCTGTAACACACTGACTCATCTTTTGCTAAATTTGGCTTCAAATGCTACATGGCTTGGAGAATGAAGTAGGTTGAACTGTCTAGAGTAGGTGACTATCTGCCTCTAAAACTGACGCTCTTAACCACTCGATGGCTCTGAGAAGGAAGGTTAGTAGATGCTTTCCCAACGTGGACTCCTAAAGAGCTGATTCCTATTCGCTATCTACAGTCTAGAGAGTCTAATCCTAATCCGTGCCAGTTCCAGGGGAAATATACACCTTCAAAATATGTGTGCTTAGCAGGTTGTCGGGAGGTAGGGGTTCCAACACTGATTTAATGGCTTCATGATGTCAAGCCATTAGACTGATGTCTCTCATCATTTCTTTCCCTTCTGGTTTCAAGTGGGATGTTCTATAGGTATCACGATTTCATTAACCACCTTTAAAGTCCAGAGCAGGAGGCACCATGAATGGGAAGGGAGAGAAAGAGATCAAGAGAGAACCTCCTAGCTGGGTGTGGTGGCACACGCCTGTAATCCCAGAAGCTCAGGAAGCTGTGGAGGAGGATCATGAGTTCAAAGCCAGCCTCAGCAAAAGTGAGACACTAAGCAACTCAGTGAGACCCTGGCTCTCAATAAAATACAAAATAGGTCTGGGGATGTGGCTCAGTGGTCGAGCACCCCTGAGTTCAATCACCAGAACCCCACCCCAACCCCAAAAAAGAGAGAGCCTCCTGTGCAACTCTCCTGTTATGAAGGAGGAGAAATGTGACCTAAATATCCAGAAGATGTCCCCTAATGCTTCACTGTGCAGAACTCACTTCCATGCAACAAAAGAGGCTGGGCAAGCAGGTATCTGATTCATTCAGCCTATATAATTAGGAAATTGGATATGGGCAGACAAATAAAAATACCATCATACCCAAACCAGGTAGGTGTGTTGTTTTTTTAATTAAATCCTCTCTGGGAATCCCAAACAGCTCTGTATGCAGAACCAGCATCATAGGAATTTGCAAATCTCTGGTCTTTGGGCCCAGGAACATCTCTTGAACCATGTTGGAAGGGGAAGGTTACAGGCTAATCAGATTTCAAGGATACCTGTCACTCTTCATTTTCACACATCATACTTGTCCAATATCACCCTCCATGCCTGGGCCCTCTGTGGCCCATGATAAGAAAATGCTGCTGCTCACTGGGTCATGGAATTCTGCCATCTGCTATAGCTCAGAATTCTATGAACCACTAATATTGAAAGTTTACTCCCAAGTAGATCTCCAATTCAGCCATCTGCCTGTTCTCAGAATTCAGTCATCCCTAGATGACCTCTAACCACAGCCCTTTTTCTGAGAAGCCAAAAGTTCAACCTCTGACTCAGTTAGTCCATGTAATAGATTCCTAATCCCCCACCAGTTGTCATGCTGCAGTGATTTGAAAAGTGTGTTCTCAAAGTCAATTCTAGGTCCACCCATTATTGACTATCCTTTCCCCCAGTTCCTCTCTTGGGAAAATTCTAGGAGTCTGTGTTATAAGGCTCATCTTCTGCCACATGATAATAACTCTGGCAAGGGGCAAGGATCACCAAGGCCCCACCAGGAAAGTCTGGCTCCCTGTCAGAGGAACTCCTGACTTCTTTCCTCTAATCTCCTCTGCTTCTCTTTCCTCCTAAAGGGAAAACTGAAGGTAGGTGTTCAGTTTAGTCACCCAGGTTATGCCGTTTTGACTTGTCGACTGTAAACACCACTCCTTCTTGGCTCTCTGTGACTGAAATACAAGCGTGTTGTTTCAACATCACTGTCTGAAACCTCAGGGCTGCAGGACATGTGTCCATGTTCTTGTTGGGATAGACAAGGCATTCCAGGCATTGGAATTCTCTGGAGTCCTTCAAACTGAATTACATTCAACCTTTCCACTTTCCAGTTCCGGGATATTGACCAAGTTGTTCAACAACCTCTTATTCTCCTCAAGCCGGGGTAGTGATGTCTACTGTATCGATTATGGTGATTAAAAAAGATCATACAGGTAAAGGGCTTACAACTGCAGGGGTGTGTGGCACAGGCTGGGCGACTTGAACAACACTTACATAGAGGGGGGTGTGTGTGTGTGTGTGCTCCCTCGCTCACTCACAGATGCAATAAGCAAATTTCTCCTGCCTACTAATGCCCAGTCTTAATCTAGGCGCTAGACATATAAACACTGAACAAACCTGGCAAAGTTCCTTCTACGGTCTAGAGTGGAAAACAGACACAAGCATGTACCAGACCGGTGCCAATAAGAGCCGTGAAGGAAAATACAGCCTGGAGTACTGGGAGGGCCGAGGGGCTGACAGAGCAGTCAGGGGAAGTCTCTGAGGGGGTGGCATTTAAAAGAAGAGCTGAAAGAAAAGACAGAGGGAACCATAGGATGTCTGGGGAGGAGCCTTCCAGACAGAGGGAAGAGCAAGTCCAGAGGCTGGGCAGGGGCCTGACCTGCTGAGGACAGTGGGAGGCCAAGGCCAGGGAAGACAGAGCAGGAGGCACTGCGGCAGAACATCAGAGTTCGCGGAGGGCAGCTCCCAGGGGACTTTGAGGTCAGATGAAGAACTTGGGTTTCTTCTTAGGAAGATGGGGAGCCACTGGAGATGTGTGGGCAGGAGAGTGTCATGCTCCACTTCAAGTTTGTTTTGCTTATTTGTTTTAGTTGTTTATTTTATTCATTTATTTGTATGTGGTGCTGAGGATGGAACCCAGTGCCTCACCCAGGCTAGGCAAGTGCTCTACCACTGAGCCACAGCCTCAGCCCAGTTCAATGATTTTTAATAAATCTACACAGTTGTACAATCATCACCAACAACCAATTTAGAACATTTACAACACTTCAAAAGGTGCCCCAAGCCCATTTGCAGTCAATACTTAACCTCTAACCCCAGGCAATTACAGATTTACTTATTTCTAAAAATATTTGCTTTGTCTAGAGATATCAGATAAATAAAATCATATATATATGGAGTCTTTTGTGTCTGTTTTATTTTTTTTCCTCATTTGCCATAACCTTTGTGAGGCTCATCCAGTGGTAACATGTATCAGTAATTTGCCCCTTTTATTGTGGAGTACCGTTTCATTGTTGGATATATTGCCTTGTGTTTATCTATTTGTCCATAAATTTGGATTGTTCTTAGTTTGGGATTATTATGAATAATGTTTCTGTGAACATTTATGTACACAATCTTTTGTGAAATTGGTGGATCCAATGGTAAAAATTGTTTCACTCCAAGAAACCCTTGAACTGATTTCCAAAGTGGTTGTATCTTTTTAAAAACCCATAAACAATGTATAACTTTTCTCCATGTCTCCCCCAGCACTTGGTGTTATTAAGGTATTGTTCTAGTTACTCTCTGAAGAAGAGACCAGATAGCCAAGTACAGAAGCCAGGAGATGGGTTAGGAAGCAAAGTGACAATTCACTAGGAAACTGTGGCCACTTGAGCTAGGGTGGTTGTAAACGGAGCTCTGGGAGGGCCTTGATCAAGGATAAATTCTGCAGAGCTGGTTGCAGTTGCTGTTGTTGTGAAAGAAAAGAATCCAGGCTGATATTAAGGTTTTTGACCTGAGAAACTCCTAGAAGGAAATGATCATGTATTGATATGGGGGGCATGACTGGAGAAGTTGTTTTGGGTGAGGAGAGTAAAAGCTCATTCATTCAATAAATACGAGATCAAGGCTCTCTCTTGTGCCAGGCATGATGCTGGACACTGGGAAGGTGACGGCTAGCCAGAAGAAGGCTTTGCACTCATGAGACCCAAGTGGCACAGATAGACAACAGGGACTGAGCACTAGAAGTCAGGTACTAGGTATTTTTTGATTTAATGAAGCTTACTGTCTGGTAGGAAAAATAGCTATTAAACAAATAGTTGCCTAAATATTTATTTGTGAATGGAAAGTACAAAGCATATAATCAAGTGTAACTTAGAAAAGATGATTCCAGGCTAGAGTGAAGGAGACATGATTTTGAGGATCTCATCAAGTCATACCAAGATTTGACACCGCCCATTATTTGGCAGGCCCATCATCTACCCACTTGTGCCTAGGACAGAGAAGGGGTGACCTCTTCTTGAGCCCAGCCCTTCTGTGCTCACATCCATTTTCAAACCACTGCCCGGGCTATCTCCTGGCATCATAGCCATTCCCCCTCCTCCCTGCATACCTGCTCCAATTTCACAGGAAACAACTGCATTTTGAACAACAATGACTTCTCCCTTTGACCACCAGAATTTCAAAGGAACCCCACTCCTGGGCTCTGGCTTGCCCTCCACCCCATTTAGCATTGCACTGGACATCAGATTGATGTTTTGACATTTTTCTTATATATTAATGCTTATCCCCCCGCAAGAATGCAAACTCCTTGAAGATGCAACAATGCCTTATTTGACTTTCATATCACCAATAAGACACATCACAGAGCAAATTGCTCGGGCCTGTAATCATTGGAAAGACTGTGGACTGATGACCTCGACATCTTCTAAAGGACACTTGGAAAGAAAATCATCCTGCCAGTGCACAGAGATCAGCCTCACTCAGTCTGACCAATGGGTCCAGGAGGCCAAGGAATAGACCAGAAAGTCAGTTTGTTGATTTTCAAGAGAAAGAATAGACTGAAATGCTCAGTTGGCATGACCTGAGTGTTGAGTTTCCTTTCCTGGAGCCAAGTCACCGGGGAGCCAAGCCATGATTGGAAACCATTTTATTTTATTTTACAGCTCTGAGAAGTCATTTTTGCAGGAACCAGAAAATAATTGAGCTCCTTACAAAAGAGTATAGTTTCTGTGGAAGGAATCACGGCAACATAAATTGCCATTTATAACTAATGGAGTTATTGCTCCAGCCTGGTAACCTATGACATTTCCCATGTAGTTTACAGGGTCCAAATTCCTCCCTGGATGGAACGGTTACACCAACCCACGAGAACTTATCATATTAGCCTCTTTAGGATGAGAAAGATGCCCAGTAAATGATGTTGAACACACAGGCAGAGCCCGGAGGGGCGTTTAGGTATCCCTTTCCTTTTGGGGTACTGGGGGAGGAAACAGACCACTATTTTGATTTCTGTCCCAAGTAGGAAAAATCGAAGACCAGAGTGTTCTAGAAATAATTCTTATCTCTAGATAGCCACGTTTCAGAAAGCTAGTTTCAGAGATGAGTGGAAATGCTTTATAATCCTCATCATCAAGGAACATGAGAAGCATTTAGAAACCATAGTTAATTTCAGATAGGGCCACAAGAAAGCAAAACCCCACCCCCAAAGATTTTATTGAGTACTTAGAGTTGTTTAAAACAAATCACTCTTTTCCCATAATTGAGAGTGCTTTCACAAAAACTTGGTAGGGAAACAAAACTTGCATTTGGTGGGAGGGGGAGGGAGGGTCAGGTTTTGTGGTTAGGATTTTACATGTGTTAACACCCGTGCTCCTTAGAGTGACCCCACGCACTATGAGATGAATGCTACTTGCTACGGAGGAAGAACCCATAGCTGGGGGGAGTGGGTGAGCTGCTGTCTATCAAAAAGGCCTGAGGGATGAAGTCAGCAATTGAAATCAGAGCTGGGGCTTCAATGACCAAGCTTCTCCCACAACCTCATTCTGGGTCACTTGGTGGGGAAATGTCACTTAGTAATCTGGATTTTGCTGTGCTGTTGTGGTTTTCAAATTGGCTGCACTTCAAAAGCACCTGAGAAGCTTGTCAGACACAGATTCCTAAGCTTCATCTTCCTCGCTGTGGTGTGGGCCCCAGGGGGTCTGAGTTTCTATATCAGGATAACATCAGAAAATGGCATATTCCAAGTACCTGCCTTCATATAAAGCACCAGTATTTACCAGGATTAAATGAGCTGTTTCTTGGTCCTAAAGCATGCATGTTTAGCTCAGATCAAGAGAACAAGTGGTTTAGACATTTACTACACTCTGCCTTTTTTGATAGCTTATCTGTGAAATTGGAGGGCAAGGGAAACTCTTGCCATTTTCTCTGAGATTTGGACCTAGTCCCTCAACCTCCCTGACCTCCATTGTCTCCATCAGTAGTGTGGGGCTCAATAACCAGTTTCTAAGGCTACTATAAAGTTCAAAGATGATAAGTGTATTAGCTTTAACAGCTGCCATTTATCAGAGCCAGAAGTGAAGGGCACATGTTCTGAAGCCAGACTGCCTGGATCCACATCTCAAATCTTCCTCTTGCTGGCTCTGTCAACTAAGGGAAATAACTTCTCTCTGCCTTGGTGTCATTATCTATATAATGAGGGATCATAATAATGGAACCAACTTGGAGACTCTCCAAAGAAACAAATGAATTAACATATTAAATGTTTAATACAGACCCTGACTTAATATTAGTAAGGACTTAGGATATTTATTGAGTGTTATGATTTGAACCTGGTATGGCACCCAAAGGCTCATGTGTTGAAGGCTTGATCCTTAATGCTGCAGGTGAGGCTTTTAGGAAATGACTGGACAAAGAACGTTCTGACCTCATCAGGGGATTAATCCACTGATGGATTCATAGGTGAATGGACTATTGGTAGATGGTGGAAACTGTAGGAGATGGGACTTAGTTGAAGGAGTGGTCCTTAGGTTGGTGCCCTTGGGGGGTGATCGACCTCAATCCCTCTCCCTCACCCCTCTCCCCCTTCCTCTCCTTGCTGGCCACCATGACATAAACAGCTTTGCTCCACCACACTCTCCCCGCCATGATGTTCTACTTCACCAAAGACCCAGATTAATGGAGCCCAGTGACCATGAATTAAAACCGTGAGCCAAAATAAATCTTTCCTCCATTACATTCTTTTTCTCAGGTATTTTGTCACATGAAAAAAAAAAACTGGCTAACAAGGGGTACTGAGGATCCTCTGTTAGACTATACATATATGTATATATGCAGATGTGGTGTGTGACGCAACATATAATATATACTTTCATTTATGTTCTCATTTCACATTTCCCAACACCTTGAGATAACTACACAAATGCTCTAGGTCTCCAGGTTATACCAAGAAGGGACCTTGAAGTCTGAAAGGTATCAGAGCTCAACCTGATACTGAGAAAGAAAGGCCCCATTTCTCCATTTTATGGACGACAGCACTGCATTATCATCTTGCCCCAGGTCTTCCAGCTGCAAATGGTGGAGCCAAACTGAACTCAGGCAGGTTCTGAAGCTTAGAAACACCGTGTAACGCTGCCTCCAAGTACAGCCCAGGGGCTGCCATGAGGAGCGCTCATTGCTCATGGGCTGGCTCTGACTCGAGGCTTCTGAAGGATAGAAACATGTCACACTGCATCCCCTGCTTTTTGAATGGAGTCCTACCTATGTCAGAAGAGAGAAGAAAGAGCTAGAAAGACAAGAGTGACAGTGGTTGTGCCTGCATTTTGGGAGTTGTTTTTAGAAGCCCAGAGGAGCCCTTGACCAGCGGTGGGCCTATGTGTGCATCTTTACTTGACCACACTCCGTTCTTCTCCAGTCAGGGCTGTAAGTGGTTTGTGTGAGCTCGGCTGCGCTGTGGTGGACACTGTGGTTTAAGTCCTGCTGCTAAAGGTTAGTGATGAATCCTGCCCTCTCTAAAAGGACTGTAAGCCACAGCAATGAGTCTGACCCTGGAGTGTAAGGAGGGTGACACCCGGGTACATCTAGGAGGATGATCTTGGAATCGGGACAGGTTGTACCTAGAAGGGACCTTGCAGTCGGAGGGGTGTCAGAGTCCAACCTGCCACTGAGAAAGAAAGGCCCAGAGAGCTCCCAAGAGGACTCAGCCACAGCCTAAGTCCTCACTCTCTCTTCAGTCTGCAGGGCTGGGCTGCTGAGTCTCAGGCGGCTTCTCACACTGCCCTTTCAAATAGGAGCGGTTTTGCTGGCTCCATCCAAAACTAGCCCTGCCACCATCTACTTTTACATCCTGATGTCCCCATTTCAGAGAGATTTCTTTGAAACAGAGCCAGCCCTTCCAGTAAGCCTACTGAACAGAACGGCGATTTCAGAGAGCGAGGCCTGGTGGAGACAAAACCCAGACATGTAAAATTCGACACCTAAGCCGACGTAAGTACCCGCATTCCCTCCCGGTTCCCACTCCCTGCTTCACCCCCACCTCCAGCATGCTCATAATGTTATTCTGGGGAAAATCACAACCAGCACTTACCACCAGAGGCCAAATTCCCTGGCAGCAGTCTTGATTTAAAAAGGGAGACTTTAAAAAATTGTCAAGACCTGTGGGGCTTTCCAACACATTAGGAGGCCCCCATAAGCTGTGTTACCCTAAGTATAATATTATCTTTTTCTTTAGGAGACTTCTTAATTGACTCCATGCAAAAGACTCACAGGTACTGAGTTTTAAATAAATAATAATATTCCACGGCCCTGACTGGCCAAGAAAGTAAATGACTTTGCCCTGACGTCAGAGAACATGGGTATGGAAAAGAGGCCTGTGTGAAAATCTGGGCCGCGCTGCGATAAGCAAGTCCTGGATCCTTGGGCCCAGACATCATCAACCCTGGTTTAGTCTCAATGACTCAGTTTTATTAACTCCATGGCACCAAGCATGGCACTAGGTTTTGGTCAAATGGAGGTGACAGAATGTACAGCTAGGTGCTCAGAATCATTGTTTAATTAATAAATAATTAATAAACAAGCTCATTAATAGGAAGTGAAGTTTATCTGGGCTCTAGCCTTTCTGAGCTACCTGCAGTTCCGAGAATATAGCATGCCTTGTAGATCTTTGGAAAGGAATGTCCACCTGTCCTGGACATGGCTATTGGTCTTGTCACACGTTTTCTGATTCTCTTCCTTCCATACACCTACCTAAGCTTTTGAACTCAGTTGTGGCCGTAGGCTTCTTTGTTCCAGTTCTCCGTTCCTATATAGTACTGGTTTAATGCGTTTTAAATGAATAGTAAGATAAATGATAAGAGGGTAAAAAAAAATATTGTAGCCTTCCCAGGTACCATTGACCATTTCAAGCTGCTGTGGTATGGAGATATAAGACTGATACTGTAAAGGTATGAGCTGCTAGATACTCCCTACTATAGTCATCTACCTATTTATAGAAGACGACCATGTGCAATGCCTCATTGCCAAAGTTATGATCATGAGTGATGAAATAGGGACACTAATGGAGAGATGTTATGAAAAGGATATCACCTTGCGCATACAGGTACTCTGTAAACATCAGTTGAATTGCACTAGATTAGACTGGATTGGGAAGCTCTGAATTGAAGTGAATTTAATTTATTCAACTACAATGATTTCATAAACCCAATAAAATATGAGTTCTTTAAGGGCAAAGATTGTGTCTGTTTTGTTTTCTGGTCTCCTTAGTGCCTAGCACAGAGTGGACACTAAATGAATATAAATGAATGAATGATGAATTAGTGAATTAATGCACTGGCAGTCAGATCAGTAGTCACCCTGGGAACATGACCTATCACACTGGAGACATCAGAGCCAGAGAAAAGACATGGGGTCTCAAAAGAGAAGCTCCCACAGCAAAGAATTCTGTGGCCCTAAACATCAAGGTACAGAGGTTAAGAGACCTCACTCTTGGAGTTAAAGTTGCATAACTCCTAGCAGAAATCATCAGGTGAGCACCTTGAGAAGAATCCACCATTTCTACAACTTTGTGCCTCAGATTTTTTTCCGGAAAGGGAGGGTAGAACCCAGCCATGTGTATGACCAAGCTCAGCCTCCGACCGCTTGTGGTCCCTGCCCGCTCATATGGTGTCTACTCACAGTTTTATCACATAGCTCTCATCCTCACAGTAGTCCTGGAGTGGGGACAGCACTACTGTTCTTACCCCACAGGAAACCGAATAGTAAAGCGCATGACCAAGGTCACACAGATAGGATGAGGAAGAGTGTGAGATTTCAACCTTGATTTGTCATAGCACCAGAGGCAAAGACCCCTCGCTCCCTTCACCTCACACTTCAGACACAACTACGGGATCTAAAAGATGGAACGTTGTAGGAGATGTTCAGGGGTGGAGCAACACATGTCAGGACTGGACATTTCTACCTAGGCTAAGTGAGATAGGTAGAATAACTCCCCTCCCACCCCAAAGGTGCTTTTAACCCCTACAACCTATAAATATATCACCTTAGATGGCAAAAGGGATTTTGCAGATGTGATTAAGTTAATGACCATGAGAGGGGGGATTATCCAGGTGGGCCTAATGTAATCACAGGGTCCTCATGAAAAGAAAGCAGGAGAGTCAGAGCAGGAGATGTGATGATGGCAGCAGAGGTCAGAGGGACCCAGGCTGGGAGCCAAGGAATGCAGACAGCCTCTAAAAGCCAGGAAAAGGCGAGGGAACTGAACCTCTTCTGCAGCCTCATAAAGAACGCAGTCCTGAGGCCCCTGGATTTCACCCCAGTGAAACTGATTTCAGATTTCCAACCTCCAGAACTGTAAGGACAAATAAGTTTGTGATTTTTGAAGCCACCAAGAGTGTAGCAATTTGTTATGGCAGCAATAAGAAACTAACATACTAGGATTGCCACAGAAAACACAGGACAACCAGTTAAACTTGAATTTCAGATAAACAACAAATCACACTTTAGTATAAGTAGGTTCTATGCAATATGTATGTGTCCTGCATTTTTATTTGCTGAATCGGCTATCCCTAACCCACCTCCTGCTCCCTACCCAGCCCTTGGGCCCCCACAGTCCTCCTTTTCCTGTCCACTCAGTCACAACAGTATTATTGTACCTGCTACTCTGGGTTAGTCTATGACTCAACACAGTGAAATTGTTGAGGCCTCAGACAAATAGCTCTGAGGGAAAGTTATTATTCTATATCATTGCCTATCAATTATTTATAGTTTATAATGCAATGCCATTTGTAATGGGTAATATGTTTTTCTATTGTGTCGTAATATCATCCAGCTCATCAGAACAACCATTGGGGAGATGGATTGGCTTAGTATAAACAGTAACAGTGATGCCTTTTTTTTTTTAAACTATATTTATGTATTCTTGAACCTGAAAATCACTGCTGTTTTAGATAAGAGGAAATTTTTCTTTTAAAGTATAGAATTGGCCTTTCTAACAAATTGATTTCCTAGGAAACAGGGCAGGAGCTAGGTTAAGGCAAGTGTGCTGCACAGGGCACAAAGTGTAAGGAGGCTCTGGTTTCAGGTGCTGACTTTGACCTGGGGGGAGAATGAGTATTTCCTTAAATTCTCCACACTGAGAGACTCACTGGTCTCACTCTAGTCTTGATCCTGCTATGAAAACTCACACAAGTCACCCACAAAATTCGGAGCTAATTTTGCCTTTTAGTGCTAGAAAAACTGAGGCTTAGAAAGATGTCCACAGACCAAGATCCAATCAGAGGAGCGAAGATAGTGGATCATACGGTTAGGACCCCATCAGCGTTTGTATCTGCATCCCACTGAGTTTCAGCCAGGGGTTTGAGAGCTGCCCCTCATTTCCAGCTCTGGGTCCAAGCCTTCTCTGACTGATTTACACAAACCAGCATAATTCTATTAGCAATTGGGCATTTAATTAGGGTTACGCTAGTCAGTAGATATTGTGCCCCTTGTCACAATAGTTAGACCCACAATATATAAATGGGACTCAGAAATTGGATCCATGAATATGAAACATGATTCCTCTTTCCTTTAAAGTATTTGGAATACAAATGGAAAACTTGGAATTGCTGAAGCTACTTAGTCACCATGAGGAAAACTAGAATGAGGATGAGCAGGCACACAGAGACTGGCAAATGGGAGAATCATAGAAGGGAGCAGAGCTTCCATCAAATCTCACCTGAGGACTAACCTCCTCTGGACTATTCTGTTGCATGCACCAATTAATTCAGGTTAATGTTTGGCCCAGTTTCCGGTAGAATGTTCTGTTTCTTGCAAGAGGAAGATTCCTAGATAGACAATGGACCGGAGATTCCTAACTTGAAAAAGCCACACTCTGGAACAGCCCAGTCAAAGAGAGCTTTCTGCAAAGATGCCTATGTTCTATATCTGTGCTATCCTACACAGGAGCCACCACCTATACATGCCTATTGAACTTCTGAAATGTGACTAATGTCAGTGAGGATCTGACTCTTAAATTTTATTAATTTTATTTATTTAAATTTGAATGGCCACACCTGACTAGTGGCTTTCTTTTTTTTAATAATTCTCTTTTCTTTATTTTTTAGTTGTTGATGGATCTTTAATTTATTCATGTGTGGTGCTGAGAATTGAACCCAGTGTCTCACACGTGTTAGGCAAGCACTCTACCACTGAGCCACAACCCCAGCCCCTACACACACTTCTTTACCTTTGTTTCAGCTGTTGCCTCCTCCAGGAATCCTCTCCCAATCCCTTCTTTCCTATAGAGCTGTTGGTCTTACCTCATCTGTGAACAATGGGTAATTTGGCAAGCCTCCAACATTGAGATTCCATTTTTTCACAATAATTATCCTGTTTGTCTCCTTTGGATGAGATTTTTGAAAGCAAATTCTCCTCCTACAGCCTAGCATTGAAGAAGGGTGCTTGCTGCACATTGTGTCTGTAAAAAGGATGAAGTCACAGGTGGACCAAATGTGTAATGGATTCCAAAAGGTTTTGCAGTACGTAACAATTTAAGAAAATATAAAGGTGTTTACTATCACTATTAGTTACTATCCATATTCTAGGTTGTTAACTTTGATTTACCCTTAAAATTCATCCTCACACAAAGTCTCAGGACATGAACAAAATATAGACAAGTTCTTTGCCAGAATGAAACACAAATGGCCTCTAGTCCAATTCCCAATGAAGTCCTCATTCCCATCTGAAACCTCATGAGCATAGTCTTTACTGACCACATTCCTATCAGCATTCTGTTATCTGGAGATAACACCAGAATCATTCATTAAGCTTTGCTTGCAGCATTCTAAGTCTGCTCCAGCCTGCAACTTTAAACCTTTCTAAACTCTTCCTGCAGGCCAGTTCCAAGGGCTTCTGAACCACATGGTCATGTTGGTCACAGCAACATTACCACTTCTTGGTACCACTTTTCATGTTAGTCAGCTTTGTTACTTCTTAAGTACCAAAATACTTAAGAAGAGCAACTTAGAGAAGGAAAGGTTTATTTTGGCTCATGATTTCAGAGGATTCAGTCCACAGTCAGTCGACTCAATTGCTCCAGGCCTGAGGTGAGGCAGAACATCATGGTAGAAGGGACTGGCAGAGGAAAGTGACTCAGCGTAAGGTAGGCAGAAAGCAGGGGGGTGAGGTGGAAGGAACTGGGGAAAATATAAACCTTTCCAGGGCACATCCCCATTGACCTACTTCCTCCAAAGAGGTCCCAACTCCCTGTAGTTCATTCAGCTATCAATAGACTAATCCATCAAATGGATTAATCCACTAATGAGGTCATACTCCTCATAGTCCAATCATTTCCTAAAAGCTCCACCTCTGTACACAAGAGACTTTGGGAGACATTCTAGATCTAAACCATAACACTTCCTATTGACTGATTCACTCCACCAACAAATGTCTGTTGAGTTCGTAAAATGTGTCAAGCATGTCACTAGACATGGTTAGGTGTTCCATCAGTAAAAAGGACAAAGTCCTTGTCCTTTCATACTGAAGGTCATGTTTTAATTAGGGAGAAGACAAAAATTTGATAGATAGATAGATAGATGAAATGAAGTGAGATATGGCAATAAAGGGAAACTGGGAGACCAGTTAGTCAGGTTATCACAACGGCTCAGGGTAAAAAATACTGGTAACAAGGTGGTAGCAGCTGACGGAAGGTTACTAAATTCAGGACCAGAAAGTTCTTGGCAGTCTTGTTTTTCTCCTTTGTCCTTGCTTTCCCTTCTTGACCTGTTCAAGCTCTGCCTGGATCAGAGCCCTGGATTTCTCCCATCCTCAGGTAGCCTCATGCCTTTCTAACCAGTCTTCCAACGCACACTCACTTCCTGGGAGTATATGAAATACGTCCCCTCCTCGCTGAGCCCTCTGTCAGATCCAGGGTCAGAAACACCTGAGTAGGTCCAAGTCACTTCTCTCTGTTTCTTCTCAGGCAAAGTCAGACAGCACAAGATAATCCAATCTGTGGAGCCCATTCTGATTTAACACTTTATAATGGTCGCCTAAGTTTTGTGGAATTAAAAGGTAATTTTAAAAGTGAAGAAAAGGAGAGAAAGAGAAGGAGGATAGAAGAAAAGGGAGAAGGAGCAGAAACAAGGGGGAAAGAGAAGGGAAAGGGAAGAAGGAACCCATTTGTAGGGATATGATAAAAATCCAATTCGATGTCACTACTATGAGGCGTTAAGGATTGGCATGAGGAAACACAGGCAAGAATGCACACAAAAGAGTCCGAGGCTCTGAGCAGCATTTCTGCTCCCTCCACTCCGGATCCCACCCTATCAGCATTTCTGAAAAGCCTCCCTATTTGAGAGCATCAGTCCCTTTCCTATTCTTCTCCAGTCTAATCTGAGCATAACCTAGCACTCTGGGCCACTGGGAGAGGATTTGTCTCTTCAGTGGGTTTCTGCCCACCCTGTCTTGAGGCACACTTCAAGTATTCTCCAGTGTGTCCTTGGCCTTCAGTGGGGACTCATCCATCTTAAGAAGCAGCCAGGCAGATGGCCTGAGGCAGCCTGTGCACCTCATTCCCAGGGCCCAGCCTGAACGTCTATGACCCAAGCCGCATTACTGGTTTTCTGCTCCACTCATTACCGAGAGCTTTTCATCTCTTCTGATGTTCAGGAAAATTCCATTCCCATTTTCAGGAGAAACAACCCGCCCTTACAGTGGAGAATTTGCCAGGCATTGATTTTTATTATTGCTGCAAGGTTTTTTTTCTTGCATTTTATTTGGGATTTTAAAACCCCTTTATTTATGTAGCTGGAATGGGGGTAATTTTCTGGCTAACAGGGTGGGTAGAGAAATGCAGAAGACTCAAAATTTCAAAGATTCTCTAAGAGGAGGAGCAATCTTTTCACAATGGTCTTATATTCTAGAAAAAAAAAATAGTGTACTTGCAGGAAAACTGGGTGTAGAGGTGATTATAAATAATAAAACTCACGGGGAAGGAAGATATAGGAAATGATACCATCCTGGTTTTTCAGAATAAGCCCTAGGAATTAGGACATGGGTGCAGAGCAGACCACCACAGGACACCAGCCTGATTGCTCCTTAATGTGCTGGAGGTCCCAGTGAAAGATAAGGAGAAGCCTGGAATTACTCCTTCCTATGCCTCAAGACAAAGTAGTGTCAATTGTGATAAGAGAGACAGAAGACCTGCTCACACCTCCCAAGCCTTGCTAGGAGGCTTATAGTTGCCCTGCAGGGCAGGGTTAGCAGACCCATTTTAGAGATGACAGGGGCTGAACAACCCTTGCTATCAGCAAACTAAAAACAGGTGAGAAATATATATATGTCTATCCCCACCCACCATCCAGGCCTGTTGCATTCTCTATGACCCAGAGCTGCTTTCTGATTGGGAAATACCAAGTTCAAATCCCCATGTAATCCATACGGTATTCATCATAGGAATAACCTGTCCTAGGTGAGGAGATCAATTAATTTTTTACAACGCAGTTTCATAGTCTTTCCACTCGATTCTCTCAGCTAACATACGTGGTTAGCTAATATGTCATACTTTCTTAGGAATAAAGAAATTAAGGCTTACATTCCAGGGACCATGCCAGACAGCCAGAAACACACAATACTGGTGGCTGCTCTAGAGTCACACAAACTTGGATTCAAGTCCTAACTCTGCCACTCTCCAACTTTGCGATCTCAGGCAAAAAAAAAAAAAAAAGATTCCTTCCTCTTCATCTTTGTTTTCACATCTAATAATTGGAGGAAAGGATTGCCTGCCTCGGATGCCTGCTTTTTTTATTCATTCTACAATTATTTACTCAGCCTCGACTGTGCTCCAAGCTCAGGGAATGCAACAATGAACAGAACAAAAAAAAAAAACCCTGCCCTTGTGGGGTTATGCTCCAGGGAGGGAAGACAGGAAATCAAACACAGGGAATTGGAGAGCGGTGAATGCGGAGAAGGACCCCACTGGCACCAGCGTGGGCAGCGGGCGCTGTGGGAGGAGTGGCATTCAGGACAGAATGGCCAGGGAAGTCCTCGGAGTCTCACCTGAGAAGTGAGATAAGTGAAGACCCAGAGAGGGGTGAGGGAGCCAGCCTTGAGGATGTCTGCAGAAGAACTTGCCAGGCGAGAGGGACCACAGTGCCGAGGACAGTGGCAAGGGGCTGGGAAGTGGCTGCTGACAGAAGCAGGAGGGAAGATGGGAGGCTGACTGCGGGCACAGGGAGCTGGAGTCACGCAACGCTCTATGGCCCCATTGCAAGGGCTTAGGGTTTTTGGTTTGGGGCTTCGTGTTTGTGTATTTTTTCCTTCCCGGTCAGAGGAATCAGCACCATTGGAGGCTTTCGGCAGAGGGCTGTCATGATGTGGCTTCAGCCTCACCAGGATAACTACAGCTGCTCTGCTGGGTGAGACTGAAGGGGTAGGAAGGGGAAGTCAATTCGGAGGCTCTCGTGCTAGTCCAGGAAGCCAAGGTGGTGTTTGGAGCAGACTGGTATTCACTGAGATGGGGAAACGGCAGGAACTGGGATTTATCTTGAAATAGAGCTAGTGCAATTTGCTGATGGACTGTGGGCGGGTGGGAGAGAAGGCATCAAAGATGGGGATGCACAGTTTCTGGCCCGAGAAACAGGAAGAAGAGCCTTGCCTTTCCCAGGAAGGGAGCGAGGCTTCCAAGGGTGAGGATGAACTGGGAGGTGAATGCACATTTTCTCCAGGTACCCTGTGTCTGGCAAGACAGTCAGATGGCATTATTATGAGTCCTGAATCTGCTCATATGGCTAAAATTTCTGCTGATCTTTGTCTTCCATCTAGGTATCCTCAGAGAGCACAGGGCCAGCAAATGAATTGCAGAATCTTGATCCCATAAGTAATGGGATAAGGCCACTCACCACTCTAAGCCCCTGAGACCCTCAGGCTCTGTCCTCACCACATTTTCACGGGCTGCCCTCTTCCCACCCCGCCTTCCTCTCCTCCCAACATCTCCATACAGGACATGGACAGAAGTACAGGTTCAACAGCTCAGTTCAATAGCTAAGCTATGGAGCCAGCCTAGGTGCCCTTTAACAGATGAATGGGTAAAGAAATGTGGTATGTATACACAATGAAATATTTCTCAGCCATAAAGAAAAATGAAATTATGTCATTTGCTGGTAAATGGATGGAACTGGAGACTATAGTACTAAGTGAGAAAAGCTAATCCCCAAAAACCAAAGGCCGAATATTCTCTCTGATATGCAAATGCTAACACACAATAAGCGGGAGAGGAGGGAAGAACAGAAGTACTTTGGATTAGACAAAGGGGAATGAAGGGAAGGGAAGGGGAAAGGGAATAGGAAAGACAGCAGAATGAATGTGACATAACTTTTCCACGTTCATATAAATACACAGCCAGTGAAACTCCACATCACGTACAACCACAAGAATAGGAAGTTACACTCCACGTATGTATAATATGTCAAAATACATTTTACTTTTATGTATAACTAAGAAGAACAAATAAAGTAGAAATTTTAAAAATAATTTTTTAAAAAAGAAGTGCAAGCTAGAAATCAGTGCAGATCAAAACTTTAGCTTTGCTCAGAGAGTTTCCTTTAATGCTCAGAGAAAAATCCAGCCCAGGTTCCCCTATTGCAGAAGGGAAGGCTAAGGACTAACTAGAAAGGATGCTTGTGGCTTCTTCATTTGTAGTATGAAGAAATTAAATGAAGAATTTCCTAAGGATTCTCATGCTTCAAGTTCTTTGACAAACACAAGATGCGATGAAAATCAATCGTAATAATAACCCCGGTCTCAGGAGTCATTCTTGTTTCCTCTTTCCCCCGTCACCCACACCGAAGCCAATAGCAAACCTTATCGACTTCATCCCCGAGATAGATCCCACCTCTTCCCATAACTAAACCACCATCTTTAAAGGAGCAGTTCTAATAACCCCAAAGTGGCTTCTCCACTGTCCCTCCTGTTCACATGCATGTGAGCGTCTGAATGATTTGTTTAGAATTTGAACCAGTGAATGCACTTCTCTACCGAAACTTCTCTACCCAAAGTCTATCGCTGACCCCTGTGTGTCTTACTGTGGCCTATCAAACTCCACCTGCTGGGGCCCCCACTTCCCTCTTTCACAGATTCTTAGAGCACCGCCCTCCCCAGTCACTGAGCTCGACCACCTCTAGTTTCTGTCTGTGCCTTTCAAATGGCAGCCTTTCCCTTCTCTGGGGTGATGAGACCCAAGGTGGGCTCCCATGAGGCCCCCCTCCTCACACCCACACTCTATGTGATCCACTCCCATTGTGTGTGTAGTCTGGACCTTGTGATTTGCTTCTCAAGAGCAGAATAGGGCAAAGGTCATGAATGTCACTCCCAAAATTAGATTATAAAAGACCATAACCTTAATCTTGTTGGCACTCTCCCTCCCTCCCTGTCCCCGCTCTTCTCTCTTGCTGGCTTGAAGGAAGGAAACTTCCATGTTACAAATTACCAGTTTTTTGGCACTAAAGATGTCCTGCAGCCAACAGCCAGCAATGAACTGAGTCGCTCAGTCTGACAGCCCTGGAAAAGCAGAGCGGTGTCACCAGCCAGGCGAGTGAGCTCAAAAGCCATTCCATCCCCCATCCAGCTATGAACTGAACAGCCCTGGTCCACACCTTAATTGCAGCTTGTAAAGACCCTGACCAAGAGAGTCCCAATGAGCCATGCCTACATTCCTGACCCATAGAAACTGAGAGACAATAAATGTTTATTGCTTTAAGCCATTTAGTTTTAGAGTAATGTGTCCCCTAACAGCAGACTGCTAAAACACCACCTCAGAACATTCTCTTCTTGTTCCTTCAGACAGGAGTTCTCTTCTCGCCCACATGGTCCAGGGCTGGATCCCTCTCACCCTCTCAGCTTGAATGTCCCCTCTCAGAATTCCTTCCCTGACCAACCCTGTATTCAGCTCACTACTCCAGTTCATTATATTTGTCCACTTTCAATAAGCTGTAAAAACTTCATTAACTAGTTGACCTGTTTCTCATAACCAAAGCTCCACGAGAAGAGGCAACCTTCCCTGGTCTGTTCTCAGCTGAATCCCAGCTCCTAAAATGATCCTGGCACACAGGACCCCCTCAATACATATGTATTGAGTTAATGCATGAAAACAAGGTTATGAAAGAGAGATGAAGGGGATGGAGAACCTCTAAAACATGTTTTTTTTAAGCTCTTGGAAAACAAGCCAGCATTGGTTCTCATGATTTAGCCCATCCGTCTCCTCGAGAACATTTTAAGTTTGAAGGACCCCAAGGTTGTTTGTTTCTTTCAAAGATCACCTCAGAACTTCATCATTTCCCTGTTTGAGTTTCCTGCTGATTTCAGCTGAATTTCAGGGTGGCAAAAAACCCACATCCTCTTCCTTCTGGTTCACCCTCTCTCTTTTCCTCCTTCATAACCCACCAACCAGTTTCAGCACATCTCCCCTTCCAGGTAAAGAGTATTTAAAAGCTTATGAAGCTTATTGAACTCTTGCAATACCATATTTATGTTTGCTAAGTGTCCGTGACTCAAAAACAGATTTATCTCTCCTGAAATTGATGTGGTTTTAAAAATTAGGGAGAAATTTCAAGGCTCAGAGTAGATTTTCAAGCTGTAAAAATTCATTATGCAGCTTTTTGCAAAGACACACTTTTCTTCCTTCTTATTCTCATTTATTCAGTAGTTTGAAGCAGTGGAGTGAACTCTATTCCCATATCTGCACTGGAAAGAGAGGATAGATGATCATCTCTTTTATAAGGGAAACTCCAAGGGGAAAACCTGAGGAATGTGTGTTTATTTCATTCTTGAATGCAATGTATAAATGAGGACATACATCAGTTCAACTCCAAAACATCAGAACACATCTCACAAAAGGCAAAGAGTATCAAAACGGGTCAACAAGGCAAAACCTTCCCTCACTCATTTTTCAAGATACCTGCCTATGTAAAACATACAAAGCACTGCCAAATATATTTACCACACAAAAGCAATCCTAACACAAAATCCATTTCTATCTAAACGTTTCACAGGATTGTTTAAGCACATTATAGGGCACTTGTACGACAGAATATTACATAGGCAATAAAATCATATTCTCAAAGATCTAAAGAAAAGGCTTCTGATATCTTGGTAAGTGAGATTCATGCAAAGTACAACCTATAAACTGATCCCTCTTTGATGTTCTGACACCTTCTCAAGGGGGCAGCCCCATCATTTAGGCCCCTGCTGAGGGCCCCCTTGACAGCCTCACGTCATGGCGGCTGGTATCGTGGCAGGAGGGCATGGTAAAAGTGAGACAAGGGAAGCCAGAGAGCAGGAAAGTCAAGCTTGCTTTTTTTTTTTTTAATAAAATCTCACTCTCAGGAATAAGTGAGCCCACAAGCACTATCTCAATCCCTCAGAGAGCAGCACTCCAATGACCTAACCATCTCCCCCTAAGCCCTACCCCCTAAAGTCCCACCACCCCTCAACATCACCATGCTGAGGACCGAGCTTCCAGCAGGTGAACTCTTAGGGGCACAGTTCAACTGAATCTAACCCATAGTACAAGACTTCTTCAGTGCCACTCATCATCACTCCCCTGCCCTATAAATTCATCAGAGTGCATTTTCCGTAGCTATCTGAAATATACTCTACTGATGTATTTGCTTATGTATAGGACAGCTCATCACAACAGTGATATATCCAGTTCCAAATTTCATGAGTGCTGTGTTGGAGAAGCTCCAGTCCACAGTAGAGAATCCAGATCCAAGCAGCAGATACACTTTTCCCAGGTTTTCTTTAATAATACTCTGTATTAAAGAGCTATAGTAGAACTTCAGAGTTTTCTGGAACCTCGGAATCTTTTGAACACCTTTCCCACACCTGAGAAGCTTCCTACATTCCAAATGTAGAACCAAAAGACCCACTTCCTTACCCTGCTCTGCAATATCCAACTTGAGCCTCCCCAGTCCCAGTGAGGGGGGGGGGGGGCTCACTGGGAAGTGAGCAAGCTGAGACAGCACAGGCTAAAACCGTTTTCCAGCTAGAGATGGAAGTGAAGGCCAATGTTCAGAACAGCAGAAATGCCATTCTGACTTCCAGAATCCAGAATGTGAGCTGTGGGCTCTGTCCTTGGTTAGATGAAGTCTTTGTTGAAGCATCCTGTGGAGTTTGGAGATAATGCTTGCCCATGGAGCCTCCAAGTGTGACTCTCCACTAAGAACACTAGATAGTGACTAGGAACACTATATAGTCTTCTGTAATGCATTCATTTTTTTCTGTGACCCCACTAAAGTGGTTCTATTTGTATTATCTAATAATAATGAACACAAAAATGCCCACAGTCAGTCAGGGATCTGAAAGAGATGGATTTGCATTCATTTAGATCTCATTCACTGGCTCACACCGATCATCTTACTTGGGAGTGAAAACCACATTGGTGTTATTGTTAACACAGTAAAACACACTAGCATACACTGCATGAAAAAAAAAAAAACACCATAAAGATTTAGTAACTTCATCAATAGCAAAAGAAGCAGCTTTATTTTCTAATTTATAAAAAATACCCAATGTCTTCATCCAGCCAGGGTTCTCTCCGCCATGGTTGCAAATGTAGCTTATGTCTCTACTTTGCCAGGACAAGAAATAGGAATATAAGCTACCTTGCTCCTTTCACATTGAATTACAAGAGTGAGCAAGAAAACACCACCGTCATAAAGATTTTAAAGGCAGGCTGCCACTGAGCTGCCTTGAAGGTTGCTTTAAGTGGTACAAGGCCCTGCTTGCTGAGGAGTAGCCCCTCCAGGAGAGGAGAAGAGTCTATGGGATGAGGGCCACTTCACTTGGCATTGTCACTTTGGGGGAAGGCTAACCTACAAGCTCTTTCTGCTCACCAGTTCATCTTTCACTGGGAGAGAGAATTCAAGAATTAGAATTCTTCCTACAGTCCATGCTGACCTAGAAAAATTAAAGAAAAAAATGGTTGTAGATCTGCACAGACATAATGTTACAGCACAATCCACTCACCCAACAATGGGGTCTAGAATCACAACCAGACGCAAGTGAGGACAACCATTTATCTCATTCCTCGTAAGTGCCCGGTACTTTTCTGTCCCTCTCTCTCATCTCCATGGTAATTCCTTAAGATAGATAATAATTATGATGAAGAAAGTGAGCCTTCAGGAGTGCACAGGATGTGCCCAAGGTCCCCCAACAACATATTAGTAGTTTATCTGGCGTCAAAGCCAATTGTCTTTCAGCTCTGTCATGAACCATCTCCAGTCCCCTCTAGGACACCCTCCAAGCCACCAGACCACTGCTTGAAAGAGAGTGGAAACACTGCCTTTCCTCAAAGGATCTAGACGTCCACCATCTCCCTATTATCCTAGAAGCAGCTACAATGCTCTAAAAATAGTGAATGACTGTAAGGGCCCATGGCAAGAGGTCCAGTTTCTTGTGCTTACCCTGCCACCGAATAAATGTGCGTATTGTCCATAATCACTTCCCTTTTCTAGGCCTGACTCTCCTCCCCTATAAAATCAGAATATTGGACCAAAATTCTTGATGTGTCCTTATAGTTTATTGAACATTTCTCGGATACAATGCTTTGTATACCGATGTTGTAGATCTATTCCCAAACAGACACCCAAACACACACACCCAGCTTAACCTAATGTGTTTTGTTTTGTTTTTTGCCACTGCTCAATAGACAAAAACTTCTTTCACCTAAGGAACCAGTGCAAGTAGTCTCTGTCTGCTCATCACCCTCTTTGCCTGATCATGAGCTAAGAGTAAGAAAATAAGAAAGCCAGGAAAGGCAAGTGGGTTAATTGTGTTTGTGTTTTTCCTAAGTATCTGCTGTACCCTGGCTTCTTACATATAAGAAGATTTCCATCCTCGCCCCTTGGCATGTGCCTGCCAGGTCTCTGTGGGAGGAGCACACCTTCCCATTTCACTGACAATGAACCGCTCACCTGTGTTGCTTTAGCCAGTCGAATATGAGTGGACATAATGACATGAGCATGTCTGAGCAGAAGCCATAAGATGACTGCCTCATTCAGATCTACCTCCTGCAGTTTTTCCCCTGGCATGAAACCAGCATGTTCTGGATAGAGGCTCATCCTTCAGCTTTGATCTGTATTGAGGGGGAAAAAAAAAACTGAAACAAAACTATAGTTGACCAGTAATTGTCATGTATGGTAAATGAGAACTAAATCTTTTGGATTGTAAGTTAGTGAAACTTGGGGGTTATTTGTTACTGCAGCATAATCTTTTGAAGGCTAATTGACAGAGAATGTATATGTCAGGTACATTTACCTCTTATTTTTCATATTTATGTTCTATGAAGTTTCCCTGGCCAGTGAATTAGCAAATACTAAGCCATTGTTCTTCAGTAAAATATGAGATTTGGTTTTGTGAGCTTCTGGTCAAAATATTTAATCAACCAAGCAATACATAAACCTGTTTTATGTATGTTTATATTTTTAAATCTATGTTGTTGATTTGATAACATGGAACTCATGGCCAAAGGCAGTATAACTCTTGCCTGAATGAAGCTTATCTGAGACGCACACGATTTCTATAAGGCACATCACAGCTTTCTTGCATTTGGGATACTCTGTGGTACTATGCTTTGGGGCCATTTTAAACAGTAAAATCACCAGCCAAAAATATAAAATCATGGAGTAAAAAAGAGCTAAACAAGCAGGCAGAAGGTCAACTTGTTTGACCCCTGTGGGTGTGCTGTCTGACTCAAATTTTTGCCACTTTGTGCATGTCCAAGAATGACCACAAACACACCATGAGTATGACTTTGGGAGGTACAAGCACATTTAAGGTGAATTCATCAGAATGGAATCTATGAATAATAAAGAACCACTCTATCCATATACGCTACATCACTCCATCCTATAACAATCCCATAAGGTGAGCATTTTTATCACCTTATACAGGAAATCAAAACTGAGAGTGTGGAGGTGAAATATGCCCAAGTTATACTCACTAAACCAGGATTGAAACCCAGGCCGGCTTGGCCTCAAAGACACGATGCTGCTTTTTCTGGTGCACCATTTTGCTTCTCAGTAGAAGGAAAGCCTGTATGTGGCACCGAGTGTCAACATCTCTGCATGGATTTCAAGGTCTGCCTCATCTGATTGCTTGTGGCCTTTCCTGCCCTCCATGCCTCTAATCCTCCCCAGCACCCTGCCTTCCACTAAAGACATTCTGTCCCATGGTGTTAGGCAGCCATTTTTAGTTCTACTTCCACACATATATATGCTCTTCTGGTGGACCTGTGCTTACCTTCTTGAAACTGGCCTAGTAACCAGTCTAACCCTTTTGCTTTCAGCTCAGACCCAGAGAAGGTCTACTCTTTTCTCATTGCCAGTGAGAATCAGAGACAGCATCTGAGCCCAGACCTGCCAACCTTGGGGAAGTTACTCCAGGATTGCTTTAATTTTTCCTCCAAACTCCCCAAATTATCTCAAGCTCAGGGCAAACAAATAGGCAGGGAAGAGTTGGGGGGAATCGCAGAAAGAAAGCAATAGTACCCCAAAGTGCTTCCAATATATTTCAAATGGTTTTCAGGAAGAAGACAGAGCCGATGACTGTGTCTATAGACCCGGCAACCTCCAGCACTACAAGAGTCTAGTAAGGCACTGAATAATAATAGCATAGAGCTTCTGGTCTCTAAATTTATACCTTTCATCTCTGAAGTTCCAGGCTCCAACCAGACATTATCTCATTCTTCTCAGACCATCAGTGGAGACAAGTTGCGAGTATTGCTCCCATTTTGTTGATAGAAAAATTAAATCTCAGAGGCAATTGTGGATTTTCTTAGAATGAGGTAAATCAAGAAACTTATTCTGCAAAACCAGGGTCAAAACTTAGAACCAACACCAAAACTTAGTCGTTTCAAATTCTATACCAACCAAGTCACATAAATAATTATCTCAAAATGAGACCAAAACCAGGAAGAACTGAAAATTAGCATTTACTGAAGATGTTCCATATGTTAAGTATATTACCTAAGAGATGCCATTGATTATTGGCATCAATTCTGTGAAATAGGAATTGCTATCCCCATTTTACAGATAATGGGACTGAGGCTAAGGAAGGTTAAGGGAAGTGTTCAAAGCAGCAAGTAGCAGAGGCAATATTGGATCACAGGTCCATAGACCTCAAAGCTAGCACCATTTATAAAAATGCAAAAGTGTCTGTTATCTCTAGAAGACTTTACAGCCTGGTGGGCATGCAGGAAAGCATGAAATGAACATGTAGCAAGAACTTATGTGCCAGGCACCAGAAATGCAAAGACAATGTTAACATATCCTCCAAGTGTGTGTGCTCTATCTGAAAGGATACGCAGCTAGAATGATTCAGAAGTCAATGGTGTATGTATTCAGCAACTTTGCATTGAGCACTTTCTATGTGCCAGATGTGCTCTAGGCTAGAGATTCAATCAGGAGGAAAATAGAACTCTCACCTTCATGTAGCTCAGCATGCATGATCAAGTCATAATCCAAAGAGCACTGTGTACCCAACAACTCCTACCACACTAAATCTCCACCACCAGGATGCGTAAGTTTGATTTAAAAGCATTTGACCCATAATCCCCATTCAATTTCATCAACACCACTTGGATTCAATGTCTTCGGAATCTAATAGGTACCACCAAGCCCTGCATCACACATTACGGAAACAAAAGCAAAGAATTGCAGAGTGGAGAAAACAAATTCCAATGATTTCTAGCCAATGAAGTTACAGCCACACCCCAAAATAGCCACAGAGAACCAAGGGAAGGAAAAGAGGACGACCAACTAGATTAAAAAGCCCTGGTCTTCTCATATTTGCACAGTGGAAGCACACAATGTTTTCAGCTGATAGAGTCCCATCCATTTTGCCTTAATCTTGCAAAATATTTGTTCCTTGCAAAGCACATGATTACAGCCAGCCTGGAATCACCACGTGAGGACACAGACTGTCCTCTGGATCCAGGTGCCTGACATTGTTCTTGGAGAGCCAGCCTGGTCAGCCCTCTGTCCTTCTCCACCACGCCATACCCTGGATGTGCCCTTTGACAGCAGGAGCAGCCTCTCTCACTCCCCAAGCAGAGGGGAGTGGATTCTCTTCACTTCTTTGGGGGTTGATTCTCTTACTTTGGGGTTGGAATGACAATTGCCAAGGAAGGACTACCTCATGCCCTGGGGAACTGGAGCTGGCTAGAGCCTCTTTCTACACAGCCATGGCCTAACAAATGGAAGAAGTAGCATCTGCCCCCAAATCCTTTCTTTTTCCCTTCTTGTCACGAAGCGGCCCCAAAACCTTGGTCTTTCTGCTCTTTCTATTTTTATATTCAGAATAAACTAACAGAGAACCTACTCTGTCTCTCCTATTTACAAATATCATATAATTGCATCCTCTGGATAGCCCTAGGAGTCAGATTTTTGTTGTCAAATGGCTTCCCTGAGGCCAAGAGAAAATAAATCACTAGCCCAGGTACGAATCAGAGGTGTAGCTTCCATTTCCCAAACCAAGTATCCAAACTCTAATGCTCTTCACTCTGAATGATGATGCCCAGACAATAGAGGGATAGAGACAGACAGAAAGAGAGAGAAATTCAGGTACTTATATGTTTTGCTTCATTCCAGGGGCCCACCCCGAAACTACTGAATCAGAATCTCTGCAGATTCTTAGGCAGCTGGCCCAGATGTTTCTGCCAACTGGGATTTATGAGCCACACAGGACACCACATGTAGTTTCATCTGAAACAAATTACTTTTAAGCACATAGTGGTGATCTGAGAGGTGCACAGGAGAGAGCACCCTTGCCTCATACACCCTCTTTCCTGGTCTCCATGGGTGTCCTTTGCAAAGGCAGGTATCACGGGTGCCAGAACACACAAAATTGCCACTGACAGTTTCAGCATATGTTCTCCTATTCAAGTTGCAAGCCAGACCCCGTCCTACAGGAAGGGGGCAGCTAAAGAAATGATGCAGTGCTGTCTCCATGCAAAAAATAATAAGAGAAGTGTTACAACTGGGAAGAGCCATCTGGGAGACACGTACAGGTACTAAGGAAGACATGGGGAGACCCTCGAAAGAAAAGCAAACTGGGAAAGAGAGTGAATTTCTGGTTCTGCTCAGAAGGACCTGTGGGAAAATCTGGGAGGGTAAGAAATTCAAATCAGGACAGAGACTGCAAAGGTCTTTGAGTTGACTTTCCATCATGCGGCTTCCCCTGACACAGGAAGACGTTCACTGGAGAGCAGAGGCCCCACCAAAGGCTGTGGTCAATCAAGATGGTGTTTGTTTTATTCTTATGCGTGGGATTTTGAGTGATTTGATGATTTTCCCCAGCCTTCTCCATCAAAGTCTTCTCAATCTCAGATTCAGCCCTGGTTGGACTGGTTGAGTAGTCCTCAGATATAAAGTTTTTCCATTACAAAAGCAGGGAGCCGACGCTCATAAACCCACTCCTTGTTCCCAGAGGGTCAGAGTGAGTCCCTCCGGAGGAGAAATGCTGGGGTTGGCACCTGGCCCATGGACCATCAGCTCTTCCGGCAGCCACAATTATGGTCCCGCAATTGTGAAGTAAAGAGGTGTCTCCTCCTCACCCTCGGGCTCCCTCTTCCTCCACCCAGGACCGTGCTACCCTTCTCCAGCCGCCGGCACATGACTGGGCACTCTTTTTCACCCTGACTCACTGTGGGGGGAAAACCTGCCACCAGAAGCTTCCTCCCTGCCAGTTCTCCTGCCTCCCCTGGGGCGCTCCCCATCACTCTTCCTCTAAGAGGGCTGGCTTGCTCCTCTCCTCTCCTCTACCTTGTTCCCCACTTGTGCTCTGAAGGGCTAGTCTCACCCACTCCCCCATTCTCACAAGAGACTTCATTTCTAAAATGTGAATCTGCCCCTTTCCCCCTTACCATTCCACCTGCTGAATGAAAGAGTAAGAGAGCTGGGGGGCAGGGAGAGGGCATGGGCACTTGGAGGGGCAGCGCCCTTACGGCGAGACCCCTGAGTGCCTGGGGGCAAGGCCACCTTCCCTCTGAGCCACACAGCAGGTCAGATGTCCCCTTGCTATCATCCTTCTCTCTCTCTCATGGCACTGGACCTCCGCCTGCCTTCCTGGACACATAGTCTCTGTCATTATTTCTGTATCTGCAGCACATAATAGCCATGCAACACATCATCAATCAACAATGGGATTTTTTTTATTTATTCTAATTTGTTATGTATGACAGCAGATTGAATTTCAATTCATAGACACCTATAAAGCACAATTTTTCATGTCTCTAGTTGTACACAAAGTAGAGTCACACCATTTGTGCCTTCATACATGTACCTAGGGTAAGGATGTCCATCTCATTCCACCGTCTTTCCTATCCATGGCCCCTCCTTTCCCTTTCCTCCCCTTTGCCCTATCTAAGGATAGTCTATTCCTCCCATGCTCCCCACCCCATCTCCATTATGAGTTAGCCTCCTTATATCAGAGAAAACATTCAGCATTTGTTTTTTGGGGATTGGCTAACTTTACTTGGCGTTATATTCTCTAACTCCATCCATTTACCTGCAAATGCCATGATTTTATTCTCTTTTAATGCTAAATAATATTCCATTGTGTATATATACCACATTTTTCTTTATCCATTCATCACTGAAGGGCATCTAGGTTGGTTCCACAACTTAGCTATTATGAATTATGCTGCTATAAACATTGATGTGGCTGCATCACAGTAGTGTGCTGTTTTTAAGTCCTTTGAATATAATCCCAGGAGTGGGAAAGCTGGGACAAATGGTGGTTCCATTCCAAGTTTTCCAAGGAATCTCCATACCACTTTCCATATTGGCTGCACCAATTGCAATCCCACTAGCAAAGTATGAGTGTGCCTTTTCCCCCACATCCTTGCCAAAAATTATTAGTTTGTATACTTAATAGCTGCCATTCTGACTAGAGTGAGATGAAATCTTAGAGTAATTTTGATTTGTATTTCCTTAATTGCTAAAGATATTGAACATTTTTTTCATATACTTGTTAACTGATTGTATATTATTCAGTTCTTTGGCCCACTTATTGATTGGGTTGTTTGTTTGCTTGGGTGTTAAGATTTTTGAGTTATTTATACCTCCTAGAGATTAGTGCTTTATCTGATGTGTGAGGGGTAAAACTTTGCTCCCATTCTGTAGGCTCTCTCTTCACCTCACTGATTGTTTCTTTTGCTGAGAAGAAGCTTTTCAGTTTGATTCCATCCCATTTTACTGATTCTTGATTTTAATGCATGTGCTGTAGGAGTCTTATTAAGGAAGTTGGGGCCTAATCCAACATGATGGACATTTGGCCTACTTTTTCTTCTATTAGGCGCAGGGTCTCTGGTTTAATTCCTAGGTTCTTGATCCCCTTTGAGTTGAGTTTTGTGCATGGTGAGAGATAGGGGTTTAATTTCACTTTGTTGCATATGGATTTCCAGTTTTCCCAGCACCATTGTTGAAGAGACTATCTTTTCTCCAATGTATGTTTTTCGCACCTTTGTCTAACATAAGATAACTGTAATTATGTGGGTTAGTCTCTGTGTCCTCTATTCTGAACCATTGGTCTACCAGTCTGTTTTGGTGCCAATACCATGCTGTGTTTGTGACTATTGCTCTGTAATATAGTTTAAGTTCTGGTATAGTGATGCCACCTGCTTCACTCTTCCTGCTAAGGACTGCTTTAGCTATTCTGGGTCTCTTATTTTTCCAGATGAATTTCATAACTGCTTTTTCTATTTCTATGAGGAATGCCATTGGGATTTTTATTGGAATTGTACTAAATCTGTATAGTGCTTTTGGTAGTATGGTCATTATGACAATATTAATTCTGCCTATCCAAGAACAAGGGAGATCTTTCCATCTTCTAAGGTCTTCTTTGATTTCCTTCTTTAGTGTTCTGTAGTTTTCATTGTAGAGGTCTTTCATCTCTTTTGTTACGTTGATTCCCAGGGTTGTTGTTGTTGTTATTGTTTGAGGCTATTGTAAATGGGGTAGTTTTCCTCATTCAGAGGATTTGTCACTGATGTACTCAAATGCCTTTGATTTATGGGTGTTGATTTTGTATCCTGCTACTTTGATGAATTCCTTTATTAGTTCTAGAAGTTTTCTGGTGGAATTTTTTTGGGAACAGTGTGATTTTTTTTGTCATTGACTTTTCTTACATCTCTCACAGCGCGGCCTTTTTACCCTATCATCTTACCTTCAGAACATTCTGCACCTCGCTCCTTACCCTGGTGTTGCTACTTGAACTGCCGTCCCTGCACTCTCTCCTCTGCTTCCTTAAATTCTATACTCTGCATGGCTAACAGAAGCCACAAGCCAACCTCTAACTCTCTTCTGCCTTCAGGAACACCTCCTGTGGCTTCCAAGTTTCTCACTCTCTCTCTCTCTCTATCTCTATCACACACACACACACACACACACACACTCACACCTCTTCGACAATGATAAAGAAAAAATCATTTTTGATTATCAGAATGAATGGTTAGATGTTTATATAGTACCTAAATATATGCATTCTTATAATCTCCTATGTACAGTTTGGAAGAACAAAAAGCTGAGGCAAAAAGAGTTAAATACATGTTAACAACAGAGCCAACATTTGAACGTGGCCACTGCTCGTTCATCCATCTCTCCATCCACTCATTCGTTGAGCGATTGTTCACTGAATGCTGTGAGGTTTCCTTTCCAGACTTAAGCACTTTGGGAGTGGAATTGTCATTTGGCAGACACAACCAACCAGGCTGCTCAGACAAAGGGGAGGCAGACAAAGGAGGGAAAACAGAGGGATTACAGAATAATTGACTGAATCAGGAAAAGGGAACGAGCAGGGAGACAAGTTTCAGTTTCATCTGAGACCTGTGACAGGGAAAAAGTGCTTGGGGAGTCGCTTCCCTCCTCGAGGGCTCTAGGTTGAATGAATTCCCTGCACTTGGGAACTAGTGTTGAGACTTGTTTTATTGGTATTTACAAAAGTGGGTTTTAAAGGATCAGCAATTCGCAGATGCCATTTGGATACGTCATACCTATCTCCATTCATCACATCTGAGAGAGCAGGGAGAGCCACGGCATAGACTTTGAAAGCTCAGATATTTTGAAAGGGGTGGCTGGGATTCCAGGGAATATTTTTCTCCAGGACTGAGGCAGCAGCAGTGGCCTGGGCAGGAGTTGATCCATCCCTTTCATCTTCCAGGCTGTCAGGTGCTCAACCCTGGCAGGCTGTGCTCAGTCAAGGTCAGTCCTTCCCCAGGATCACCTGCGTTTGAAACCACCTTTGTGTCTGTAAATCCTCTTGGGCAGGCCACCGGCTCATCACAGCAAGAGGCTGCTGGGGTCTCTTTTCACCTGCTCCAGGGCTCGGGACTGAGAAAGATGTTAAAGAAGATGGTAATGAGGTGGCAGGAAGAGGAGGAGCAGGGAAGACCAACAGAAGGAGGGGATGTCTACTTCCTATTTCACAAGGTAGAAATATACTGAAACTAAGAGATCTGGGTTCAAGTTCCAGTCCTGACAGTGCTTCTATGCTGGGCAGGTCACTCTCAGAGCTCGATTTTTTCTTATGGGGAAAAAAAGAAAGAAATGTTCTTTGAAACTTCAAGAAATTATAGACAGATGTTGAAATTACAGATTTTTTACAGGTTGTTGCTGGATTTATATAAACCATATGCTTTTTTTTTCTATGTGCCAGGGATTGAACCCAAGGCACTTAACCACTGAACCACATCCCCAGCCCGTTTTATATTTTATTTTAAGACAGGATCTCACTAAGTTGCTTACAGCCTCTCTAAGTTGCTGAGGTTGGCTTTGAACCGCCGTTCCTCCTGCCTCAGACTCCTGAGCCCCTGGGGATTACAGGCATTCTGCACCACACCCAGCCCATGTGTGTGTTTTTGAGATACCTCAGTCGATCAGTAAACACGTTCCCCAGAAGACTCGATATCTGAGTAAGAGATGCTGGGATGTAGATCAAAAGAGAAAAGATTCTAGCTTGCCTCTGTCAAAAGTGATGGTGTGTTTGGCAGTGATTGAGTGCTGTCACTTTTACCAACCTTTATGGAGCACTTAATATATGCAGGGTATTCTGAAATAGCCAAAAGGGACAAAGAGCAAGGATAATAAGACTTATGTCTCCTCCTCAGGGGCTTATAATCTACCTTGCTTCCCTAAGCCTCTGCCTTTTCATCCTTCAAACAAGAGGCTTGGAAGAGATGTCTACAAGACATGGTGTAATGTGGATTTTGCATTTCATAACTCTGTCATGCCAAGGTTTACAGGGTCACTGTGACCACCTCCTTGTGGATAATTCTTTTGAGGAAAAAGAAAAAAAAAACTCTGCTAGTTAAACTAGTCAAGCCACAATTCCTGAAGGTAATCCCAGAACTTCTGTCTGTGCCCCAGGAACCCAAATTGATGGCATCCCCCAAACAATAATATTCATACAATTCACAAAATGCTCTCTTTAATACATTTGATTATTTGGCCCTCATTACAATCCTTCAGCATAATGTTATTAGACCCATTTTGCCAAAGAAATCATTTAATCTTAAAAAGGGTTAAATCGGGCTGGGGATGTGGCTCAAGCGGTAGCGCGCTCGCCTGGCATGCGTGCGGCCCGGGTTCGACCCTCAGCACCACATACAAACAAAGATGTTGTGTCTGCCTAAAACTAAAAAAAATAAATAAATATTTTTTTAAAAAAAGGGTTAAATCATTTGCAGCACAGAAAAGAATTAGCAGGGAAGGGTCAGAAACCCAGATTTTCTGTTCCCAATCAGAGTTCTTCCATCTCTCCCATGCTGCGAGTGCTTTTGTGACCCAGTGATGGAGAAGCAGAGGCTCAGAGAAGCTGACATTAACCAAAGAGACCATTCCCAAGCCCCCAGGTCCCCTTACGCACCAGACAGTCTTGGAATGGGTTAAGTCCTCCCTGGCTGGGTCCCAGCAGACATTAAATTCACCTGTGCTTGCTCTGAAATAAATCAGTGTCCCTTTCTGCTCTGCTATTGTCTGGAAATAATGCAAATGCTATGGGCCCACACTGACATTGTGCTTCCCTGGAAGGATACACATAATAAATTGTCCCTTAATACTGTTAAAGAGACGTTTTCCTCTTACTCAGGAGCTTTTGAGGTTGGACCAGGCTACTCACCCAGCGAGGAGGACATGTGTCTTGTCACTGGGCCCAGTTATTCATGTGGCCTCTTATTGCTCCTTGGCTCACTGCATTACTAGGTTCAAGGATGCCTTTCCCAGCCTCCCTGTCAAGTCACAGGACTCATGGATAATCTAGATTGGTTTCCTCATTTGTGATTTGAATTTATTTTATTTTTCACATATATATGTTTATTTATTGGGATGCTTGGAAGCTGAAGGAAATTGGTGTTCCTGGTCCATGCCATTCATCATTTGGAAGAATGCCAAGCTGTTTCTGCAGAGGACAGAAGGCATTGGTCTCCCCTGCAGGAAGCCACTGCTGCTCCTTAATTGTTTGCTAGAGGAAGAATCAAGGGTAAAATTTAAAGTAAATGGCTGGCCAAGTTGCGCTAATTCATCAAAGCGTGTTTCCAGTCAGTAGTCAGAGCATGCATCAGCCTCCGGCGCCACCACCTTCCATGAGAGTGGAAATGCTAGCAGAGCTCCGAGCAGATGCAATCCTTAGGAGGCATTCAGCAGTGCCTGGAAAGCCAAGGGAGAGGGGCGGGGATTTCTATGCACGCTCCCCTGTGCCACATGGGAAACCCCAGTTGTCTGTGACCTAGTTATCTGAGACAGGAAGCAGGCAAGAGAACCTACAAAACTGTTGGCTGCATGGAAATTCCATGCTCTGAGGTACCCTCTGGACTGAGAAAACAATTAGCATCTCCTGGTTTGACTCTGTTCCTTTTGCATAGAGGATGTTTCTGGTAAAAGGACAAATCTATTTCATGTAGCTCCCAAAACAGGGCATGGCCAAGGTTTCAGGGATAGATTGTGGATAAGAAGTAAATCCCAGGATCATGAGAGACTGGAAGTGGAAAGTGAAAGTTTTCAGGAACTCCATGAGCATCCTCTCTCTCGCTGTCTCTCGTTCTCTCCTTCTGTTTCTCTGTGCCGTTCTTGCTCTCTCTCCCTCCCTCATTACCCAGTCCTTTGTGCAATGGCCTCTTCTCCTACATTGCTATGAAGATCATTCTCCTGGCTTTTAAGTACCCAGCAATTCATTCATTCAGTAGCTATTTATCGACTCTTACCACGTGGCTGTCACTGTTCAAGCTGCTAAGAATCCAGCAATGAACAAAAGCAAGCCCTGCCCTGTGGAATGCACTCTGTAGCTCTCCTGCTACAGTCAACAAGATGAATAAATAAGTCATAGGGTAGGGTGTGTTCCAGAGCTGTGGGTGCTTACAGGAAAAGATGCAGGAGGGGAAAATGGAATGTCGGGAACATTGTCGAAATTTTGAATAAGATGGTCCCTGAGGGCCCTACTGAGAAAGGCATTTTTGGTCAGGACCTAAAGGAAAAAGGGAACTAGTCTGACAAATGACTGTGGCAGAACATGACAGGCAGAGGGACTATCAGGTGCAAAGGGCATAGGTGGTTCAAGGAATACCGAGGACATCAATGGGGTGCAGAGCAAATGCATGAGGGAGACTAGTTAGAGATCAAGTCACGGACCTGGGGACACAGATTGCAAGGACCTGGTAAGGTCTAGTGAGGTCTTGCTTTTATGCTGAATGAGATGGAAGGATCACAAAAGTCGACCTCAAGCTGAGTGAACGCTTCATCCACCTAGTCCTGGAGTCATTCTTTGTTGCTACTGTATTAAAGCCAAAATCTCTCAGTCACTAAAGGAGGGAACCCAAGCAAAAATCACCCATGCCCTCTCTGCTTCTAAAGTCATCCCAAATTGTCAAGCCTTGCCCAAATACCTGTTCAGCTGACTAGTCCACCTTCCCTGAATACTTGAGGAAGAGTAGAGCTTGTGGGAAGACAGTCCTTAAGATAAAGCGTCCACGCCCGTGCCCTGCACGCACTGAGTCTCACAGCATCTTTCTGGAGTGGGTGATTGACCCGAGTAGCAGGACCTGAGGAAATAGAGATCTCTTAGAAAATCCTGATTCTCAGAAAGATTTTCTCTTAAGATCTTCTGACAAAAACAAAATTAGCATGTGTTTTCTCTTGTAATCCCCTTATCCCGAAAGTCCTTGGATGTGGCAGAAGGACCCGCAAGAGTTGTCAGGAGCAGTTCTGAGAGGTTGCCAGTCATGTTACTATTAATAGACACCATATGAAGCTGGACATGTTTTTGAATAAATTAGAATGAATTCAATATTAACCCAAAAATATCGTTCCTCTCACTCGCTAGCATGGCAATATGCATTTTTGAGTAGGAGAGAAAGGATAGTATATCAGAACCAAACAGAACCTGGGTGTGTCCCACATTTGAATGTCTTCTCTGTGTGGTTCTTGGTGGAAAGTAGGGTGAGAATCATTTCTGTGGGGAACAAGACTGGTGCAGGAGGGTACATGCCTGAAAAATAGCTGCCATTTCTTATTCATGTGTCTGCCGCAAGAATAGAACTCTCTTCTGCTCCGTTCTCAGAGCACTGAACTCATGGAAAGGGCCAAATGCACAACGATCTTTTCCTAAGGACAATTTCAGAATGGTTTACTGTGCCACTCTCAATTAAATGCAAGAAATTTCCCGTCTGTAGTTGAACCGCGGCTCTTCATATGAGAGTGGAAATGACTAAATATATATTTACACAGCTCTCATGAATATGCATTTTGTAAATGCACAAATGTGTACAATTACTTGATAGACTGTTTTGGTTCCTATCTTCCGAATATTTAATACAACTGTAAATGTTTAATTCATATTTACAGGGTTGATTGAACAGTTTCAGAATTATCCCAAGTCTCGTTAGAAACAAGATTGAAAGTTTCTAGCATATTCATTCAGTAGGGTTTGGCCAGTGGAATCTGCACTAATGGGTTAAATGATGATTTTCTTATAATAAGGGTACTGGTGAAAATTGGCTGGATTTTAGCCCAACAGCAGCCACCAGAGCTGTGAATCCAGCCTCCGTATTTCCTCTGAACCTCTTTCTGGTTGGCCCCTCACCACTCAGCCAGGAGCAACTGGTGCTGCACCATTGGGTGTCTGCACCACCAGCTCCCAGTGCCCAGAATGCTCTCTGCACAGATGCCAAGACTCTGCTTTGACATCACTTCTCCAAGAGGTGACTCTTAACTGCCCCACCTGAAATTGCAGACATCACAACTTCCACATTCCCGATGTCTCTGAGCTCTTCTTTTCCTCTGAGCCTCACATATAATATCACTTACTAATTTATATTGCTTATGATTTGTACGGTCTGTGTCTCCACTTACTAGAATGCAAACATCACAAAGGCAGGGATCTCTATTCGCTGAAGGGTCCCCAATCCTAATGGAGCCACCACTTAGTAGTTGCTTGATAAACATTGAAAGAAGAAAGTGAGGGAGGGAGAGAGGGAGAGAAGGAAGGATGGGAGAGAACTCAAGAGACCTGGGTTCCTGTCCAGCAAGGGAAGAGGCAAGGCCAGATCAGCAGAGACGGTTCCTGAGCACAGGTGGAGCTCACCTGGCCCCTGCACTAGAGGCGGGTCACACTTTGGGTAGAGAAGAGCTTTCGGCAGGAGCTCTGGTGAGGGAGAGCTTTGTCGTGGTGTTGTATACGTGCAAAAGGCAGGAGTTAGAATCTCCTCCAGAAAGTAATCTGAATATTAAACAAGTAAGTGGAAAAATATCAACCTATTAATACCTTAATTAAGTATTAAGTTTCCTCATTGATATGGGGTTTTTCTTAGGGTGGTACTTACCCGGAAATTGTTCACATTCAACCAAAAGCCAGGAAAGGCTATAAAACATGGTCAAGCACTGCAGAGCAATGACAAAGCACTTCAAAATGCAGCGACCATGGCACGTATATTTCACAGTGAAAATACCAGAGAAAGCTGAATTTCCTCGGGAGAATTCATTCCAAGTACCCAAAACACAGCAAATAGGAAGATACCAATGCAACCACAGCAAAAAAGCAAATGAAGACACTGGATCCTAACATGGTATTTTGAGCAGTTTGTGAGAGATCAAATCCCACCTATGATAGGGTGAGAATTAGCCTAGTATCTCAACCCAAGCCCAGATCAGAAGACACCTAAATGTAGAATACAGTGTATCTGCAACTGAATGGAACAAGAAGGTAATGTAAAAATAACAGAAAGACAGAGGACAAAGAAGAATAATTTAAAGGCAGGATCCACCCCAGAACAGGATAGAGAGGACTCTCTAATTCTCCTGTCTACGGATGTCACCAATATTCTGGTGAATCAAATTGATGGTAATTACCAAGACCACACTCTAGTTGTAAATGAATAGTATTTATAGCTTGTCATACATGTGTGTGAATGTTTAAGGGGATGCTTAGTGAACTGTAAATAGCGTGGGTTCAGTTCTGCTCAGCTAATCCTATATATATAATTACACAGCCTCAAGTAAATACAAACCCTTCAATTATCAGAAAGAGGTATCCAAACCAAATGGAACCTACTGACAGTCACTATCAAAATCTTGTTTCTCACAAGGGTGTGGGGGAAACAAGTATAACAATTTCAAACCTTTACCGGTATTATAAACTGGCTAAAAGAATACACACTTCTGGAAAATAATTTTAAAATTATGCTTCAAAGGTTGTAAAAATGCTCATAATATTTATCCCTCTCCTCTTCCCCATGCACCCCAGGAATACACAGAAATAATACAGAGACCCTGGAGAAAAAATGTTATTTGCTCACCAGTATTTATGGCCTCGCTATTTTTTCAATGAACAGTGACAAAACAACATATATATTCAATTATTGTGGGTATGGTTGAGGCGATCATGATGCTTTCTCTTCATTTTTATCAAATTTGGGATACAGAAACATCATTTACTTTGAATTTCATGCATTTAGTAAAATACATTATAGTCCTGGAACTGCCAACACCAAAATAGACAATTCACCTCGAAATCTCCCTCAAGAAAGAGGAAAAATTGGGAAGGGATACTGGCCAAATTATATTGTTACGTCCTGTTCATGTACCTGTACAAATCGCACCATTGTATACAACTATAAGGCATCACAATAGAAAATATGGAAAAGTACGTTCTCTCAAGTAGACAATATCCTCCTTGCACCCCCAGCAGCCCACGACAGGATTCTTTCTCAGTGGATTTATGTTTCCAGATAATTCTATAAGTAATCATAGAGCACAGAGCCTCTGAGTGCACCTCCTTTCACTTAGCATATTGCATAATCCAAATGCTGCTGACTGGCGTTCCATTACGTGGATGCACCAAAACATGTTACCCATTCACTGCACATTTTAATTTTAATTTGTATTTTGAGGTAATTATAAATATTCAACTGTTATGGTTTGGATCTGGACTGTCTCCCCAGAGGCTCATGTGTTGAAGACTTAGACCGCAACTCAGTACTCTTCAGAGGTGGGCTTTGGGGGAGTGACTGGACCATAAGGCTCTGAACTCATCAGTGGATTAATCCCATTTGATGGGTTCATAACTGAATGGACTGTTGAGAGGTGGCGGAAACCTGGGAGTAGGTCACCAGGAACGTGCCCTGGAAGAGTGGAAGAGTGTAGTGTTTCCATGGTCCCCTCCCTGTTCTCTCTCTTCTCTTCTCTTCTCTTCTCTTCTCTTCTCTTCTCTTCTCTTCTCTCTGTCTCCTTTGTGGCCACCATGAGGCAGAGAGCTCTGCTCCACCACACACTCTACACTGAGACTGTGATGTTCTGCCCCAACGGAAACAATGGAGCCAAGTGACCATGGGCTAAAACTTCCGAAACCATGAGCCAAAATAAATCCTTCCTCCTTTGAATTGCTTATCTCAGGTACTTTCTCACAGTGACACAGTGCTGACTAACACAACAACCTCTAGTTATTAATTATCTACATGATAGATTTGAAAGATAATACAGAGAGGTCTCAGCGTGTCCTTGCCCAACTTCCTCCAATGGCCACACCTTCTGTAACTATGGGACAATATCAGAACCAGGAAGTAGACAGAGATACAATGTGTGCAGGTCTATGCCATTTGTCCCATATGTGAATTCTCGTGCACCTCCGCAAGTTACAGAACTATCACATCACCTCAAAGCTCCCGTGGTCCTCTTCACCAACACGCCATTCACTCCACTCCCCTCGCCCTCTCCCATCAATAAAATACTAGCTTTAAACATTTTCTGTGTTGACAGACTTTGAAAACTGCATCAAATAGTGTCAAAATTTTTTGCTTCAAACATCAAATATAATACAGAAATATGGAGATGAGAAGGGAATTCTTATGTCAATGCATATGTGTGTTCTTTCCATTATTTGCTCTTCAGGTTTGTTTTTTTTTTTTTTTTTTTTTTTTGTCAATTATTTTTTCCTATTTAGAGGATTTCCTTTTGAGAAACAACAGGTTTTCTTAGTTTTCCTTCACTGGGAATATACTTATTCCATCTTCATTCTGGAAGGATATTTCTATGGATGTGGAATTCTGAATCAACAGTTCTACCCTTCAGCACTACTCCTTCCTGGATCTCTGAGTGGGAAGAGCAATTTTTTCTTGAGACTTTTTTCTTTTGTCTGCATTTATTGCCCTTTTCCAGATTGCCAGCTTCTCCAGCATCCAGGCTGAGATTTGTGAGGTCAAAAGAAAACCCAGGGATCTCACTGTCCTGGCATTCACTGAGTCCCAAATCCCCTGTTAGTTTTTGCCTTTTTTTCTTCACCTTTCAGAGTCTCCTCGTGTTTGCTTTTCAGATAATATCCCGAGTGCTGTCTATACCTATCTGAAGGAATAGTGAAACATAACCATCCATTTAATTTCAAAGGATGTTTGGAACCCAGGGGAATGACCTCATAACATTAAGTGAAGAAAAAAGGTATCATATATGTATTTGAGTGTACAAGGCAAAAAGACTGAAAAGAAATATGCTAAACACAGTGGATATTGAGTTAGTAAAACAGAAAGAGGAATAATAAAGCACTTCTCCTCTATTTTCCACATTTTATATGATAGAAATATTACATTAAGTGCATAAATTACAAGAAAACAAAAACAAGTCAATCAATCAGACAAGTAAAGTTTTTAAAACTGGCACCGGAGGAGCGCTCTATTCTAGGATGGCCATGCTTCTTCATAAATGTGCATCGTAACCCTCACGGGTTAGGAAGTATATAAAGGAGAGGTATTTTTCTTTCTTTATGTTGCAGAAATCAAGCAGATGCTTGAATGAGAGTAATACAGTCAGTAAAAAGAGCTTGCCCAAGATAGAGATGTTTTCTACAGAAGCACCTATCCTCTGGCAGAAGCCCGCAATAAATTGAAATTGACACCAATAGCTGGCTAAAAAATAATCAGCTATGCATTTGTTCAACATGTAAGCATTCTCTCAGACAGAACCCCAAGAAGTGTTGTATAGCATTATTCCTAACAGCTCTTTAGAAGTCACCAGATGCAGTTCAAGCTAAAATAACATAGTGAAATACAAGTTAATTACATAGTTACCAGCAAAATCACACACATTTTTTTGCAATAATGATGTAGTAAATAAATACATGCTCACTGCATGGGAAATGGTGGCAATTATTAAGAGCACATGTTCACACCATCATGCTGCTTATTGATAATTGTGCAATTAACCAATGGCAGCTTGCTAAGATGGATAATTTTGTTTCTTTCAGTTTCTCAAAGAAACTATGTGGATACATGTGAAAACCATGTGTGGGTGTTTTAAGTATGAATCTCAGTGTGTGAACAATTTTTTGTGGTCACATCTTAATCCCCAAACCCCAGAATGAAGCTTCTGCTTTTTAATAACATGCATCTATTTTTAAACAATTGCCTAGCATATAACTAATGTTCAATAAAGTACCTGTTAAATGAATTCATAGAAGGTAATAAAATTTTGTGAGACGTGAGTAATACAAAAGGGAAAAGACAAATCTGGGATATTTGATGTTGGTCTTAGTGTTTCAGAAAAGAGTTGTGGATTTGAAATCAAAAGTTTCTAATCCAAAAATAATCAGCAACTATCATGCACCAATAAAAAAAAAAATGTGGAAAGGAAAGAAGATCAAATAATCTGGCCTAGTGACTACTCACTGGGGAATTTTAAATGAATGACTTCCATTCTTTGAATTTCAGTTTTCTCAACTCTGAAAGAGAAGTAAAGAGGTTTATTATGTGTCTCAAACGAGATAATGTGTATGAAAACCCTGTAAAGCCAGTAAGCACTCTACCCACAGGAAACACTCTTACTAACATGCCCTGTTGCAATATATCCAGAGACTATCTTCAAAGAAGTATGTATTATCTCATGACCTCTAATTGGTAGTCAGAGAGGGAAGGTGAGTCAGTGCAATTATTAGCCAAGAAGGAAAAGGAGTGACCTAAGAGGAATCCATAAGGGGAGATCTGCAGAGTGAATGATGCCCAGATTCTGGACACAAATTCTGGCTCAAATCTAGAACCAAATCTATGGAAAGAAGTCCCTAAAGCTGTAAGAGCCGTGAGATTTTTGTGAGATTCCATACCTCTGTATCAGTTCAAATCTTTCATTTTCCTTCCAGCTACTCATTTTTGGAAAACAATATACTTTCCAACAATAAGGGCAGTGCATAGCTAGTGAGCTAAAAATTTCTCTCTCTCTCCAAATTTATAATTTGTACCATCAAAAATAACACTCTGATCCTTAGATTAATAGTACTCTGAAAAAAAATTGTCACATCTAGAAGAGCTTTTGCAGGCTAGAAAGAACTCAAAAAAAAAAAAAGTTTTCCTTATTCACTACAATTCACTAACACAGAACATTTTATTCAATGTGAAAGGATTCAAAAGTTGTTTGATTCATTGAAAAAAATTATTTAAATGTGTAAACTTATTCCTACTTTAGTTGAAAATGTATAAATGACCATGTAGTTATCTTTTCATTTAAGATCCAGGTTTGCCCTTTCATTATGGGTCCAGTGATTTAAGTTGAAATTATGATTCTTGTATAAAATAGACCCATTAAAGCATTGTCTGAAAGTCTACTCTTTCCCTAGAGTGGTGTGATAACTGAAAATATGTGAAGAAATCTGAGTGTAGAATCCACACCGGTTCCTATGAATTTATTCCCTTTAGTTTTCTCACTCAAATCTAATCCAACATAAATTTTATTATCAAGTTGTCTTTATAAAATCTTTACAGAGCATTTAGCTTAAATTTCAGATACATAGATTTTGGTTTTGGATTGGACTTCAGCACTATATGTAATAAAGTAATATGGTTACAAGGAATAATATAGCTGACATAAACAAAACTATGTACAAATAAAACTAAAGGGCAGAATAAATCCTGCATCTCTTCTTTCTCTGACAAGGACAGAAGTACAGAATAAGATGACAGCATTTCTTAAACCACAGCAGACTGAATTGAATTTTTACAGTTGTTCACATTTCTACCTCCCTTGGCAAAAAGGTTTGCTATAAGCTCATTGCCACCATTAAAGATGGAGTCTCTATTTTTCTCTCCCCATCAAGGTGTGTGACTTTATCTTGGTTTTGAACACTGAGTGATTATCACTTTGAATGTGGTATCACTTTGAATTGAAATTGTTTGCTGCTTGTAAAACACATTTTATATTGGTGGCTGTCCTTTTTTTTATATAAACTTTTTCTAGAATAGTTTCAGATTGACAGAAAAACTACAGCGATACAGGGCTCCTATATGCCCCATGCCAGGTCTCCCTTCTCATTAACATTTGTTGGCTTTTTTTGTATAACATCGCAGCATTATTTTTGTAACAAAATAATCTCTCATTTCATAGAAGTCTTAAAAATGCACATTACTTTTGTAATGATAACTGCCTCTTTAACTCCTCACTAGCCATCCATGACTATAAGTAAATTACGTGCAAAGGTGGGTATGCATGCATTGTTCTGATTGACCAGCACCTTTCGGTAGAATGGGGTAAAGGACCTGACTTCCAGTGTGGGGAGCCACCACATCCCACTCACAATGCTTAGCACTCAGGAGGAGTGATTTTAGGGTGCACTTGTGGCTCAGGCCCAGCTAATCAAAGCAGCTCTCGCTGCGGGAGGAGACTTTTCCACTTTGTGAGAGCAACCTACCTGGGAACCAAGTCAAAGAGAGATGCAAGGAGTAAAAGAGAGAATGAGAGCGGAAGCAAGAGTAAGAACAGGAGGGAGAGAGCGTGAGAGCCTAGGATGACACGATGACACGCCTTCCCTTTTGCCTGGGAGTCTCTGTTTTTACCTGTTGTCCTGATGTGATCATGAATGGAATTCCCTCCAACCCACAAGAGTAGGAAATAAGACAGACCCCTAACCAAGGTCCTGGGCTTATCTACCACTTCAACTGCCCTCCTAGCTATATGAACCAATAAAACCTACCCAAAGAAGGGGAAGAGGATCAGCCTAAAGTCATTTGACAAACAGAGTAATGCTCACCACACGTCCACAGGGACAAGGGCCAAGTTTTCTGTCTCTCTTTAGAGTTCATTTACGCATAACTTGCATAGACTCAGCTGGAACATTCCTTGGAAGAGGCACATGCAAAAACGGGGAGGTGAGAGAGGGAGCAATATGTTTCAGGACCTAAAGGAAGATCCATAGGGTGGGAGTGGAGACAGAGTGGGGGTGAGAGGGAAGACATCAGGCAGGACAAGTAAGCAGACTGCCAATGTGCACAGGCTTGTGTAGGAGCCTCTGCTTTATTCTAAGAGCAATGAGGTACAGAGAAAGGGTTCCATCCAGAGGAGGGTCAAGAACATGTGTTCAAGTTGGAAAGATTTCTCTACCTGAAAAGGGAAAATGCAAGGCAGATTTGAAGGCTCAAAGCTGACCCGGGGAGCAATGCTGGTGTCTTGAGCTGGGATGATGGGAAGAAGTGGATGTGTTAGACATATGTTCAGGTGGCCCCCCACATGTCCAGCTTGGAGTCCTATGAATAGATATCCCTGCCTGGGCCTGGTCTCCTGTCCCTATACATACCAAACTACTATGTCCTAGAATACAGCCCTGCACAAACAAATACTGTTTCAATTAATGAATCTCAACAGTCTAATTGTTGAATAGACTTGAAGAATCAAGCCACCTCTACATTTTCTATTGAAAAAAAAAATTGCCTCAGTTCCCAGGTTTCATGCACTCAGGAAAGAGGCAATCAAGCATTACATACTTTAATATGGCAGCCTCAGTTTTCTTGGGCAAAGGCAGGAATCATACCTCTAAGGTTTTCAAGTTTCTTGTTGATGGTATGTATTCTTATTCTCTTGCCCTTCAAACAATAGGGAATCAGGAAAGTATTTTCTTGGTTCTGTTGGTATTAGATAGAGCTATTGACTTTCCTCCTCCTTTATGGCACTACAAAGCATGTTGTACTGAAATAAAGGGTTACTTTGCAACTGAGCATTCATAAGCAAGGCCTCCCGCCGACTCCTCAAAGCCCTGGATAAGTGTATTACTGCTTTTGTTGATGGAAGTATTTTTAGAACAAATTAACTGTCCTTTCCAGAGGATGCCTTGGATCATAATTAGCTTTTTGTGTGCACACATGTGGAGGGGAAGAGAGAGAAAGAGGACCATGGGCATATGAGTTATTAGCTTTCTGCTAAATTAAAAATTTGCCCAATCACAGCCTACACTTAGATTCTGTTTCCATTCTGCTAACCTCTGCTCAGAGCAGTCTTCGACCAGAAAACCATCTTGCTTTCTAATAAGAAAGAGGTTAGAAGAGTGTTGTTTTTTTTTTCTTCTTCTGATGGGGGAAGGAAACTGCTAATTTTCTCCTATATCTGGGAAGGGCAGAGAGACGATGGAGAGAGATCCAGAATGACATTTAGCCAAGGAAGCTCAGCTCAAAACATTGACTTTGTGGTTCTTCATCTAAAAGAAGGGCATTGGGATTTCATTGTCAGGAGACTGTGAAGGAGGAAGCGACTTCTGTACTTAGCTAGGTAGTAATGTGTCAAGGTGCCATGAAACAGAGATGGGCTCAGGAGTCAGAAGCTCTAGGCTTAATTCTATCAGATCATTTTCTTGCTGTGTAGCTTTGGGAAAGATGCTCTGTCTCCCTGGAGCATCAGTTTTTACATCTGTAAATTGTGGACCAGGAATGTCCCAGGATAATGATAAGATCATTTTCACCAGATTATAGAGAAGGTCACATGTGATGACACAAAAAGACACCTCTGAACTCTAAAGAACTGGAGAAATGGGTGTTTTTATTGCTGTCCAAGCTGTCCACCACCACCTGCTCCCCATCCCCCGCTAGAAAAAATAGGAAACAGAGAGGAAGGAATTCACCAAAGGCAACAGCCTTGCTGCCATCTGGTCCTGGCTCCCAGTTCAGGGCACTGAATCTGCCAATGTTGTTCAAGTTCTCTCCAGCAAGGCTAAGGTCATCTGTGCCCAATGCAATGGCGGGTATAGACACACACTGCTCAGCAGTCAAGCAGTCTCACTTAGATGGCAAAGCTTGGCATGATGAGATTATTATTTCCGATTTTAAATTAAATCATTTAACCAAAGAATAGGAGAATTTTTTTTTCTGAGCTATTTCATTCTCAGAATCACAGTTATTGACATGGCTCTGAACGGCCAACCATGTTCCGTTTGCCTACAACTTCCCCTAAGGCGACCTGGAAAGCCTCCATCACAGGAACCTCTTCAACCCACGAAACCAAGATACTCACCCTGACTCTCCACATTTTACCGAGTGTCCACAACAGTCCAGGCACAGGGCTGAGCTCTTCATTGCCACTGTTCTACTTCCTCAGATGAGGTCAATATGATCATTTCTACCTTACAACATAAACGGTTCTGAGTACTCAAATACCTTGCCCAGAGCCACATGCCAATGTGTGTTGGGGCTGGGACACTGAGTTCTGATCTGCTCACTCCCATGAGGCCCGCAGCGCTCTTGGGAAGGGGAGGGGTAAGCTGCTTTCCCACTGGATTGTTTTATAACCTCCAGTCCTAACAGTTCTAGACTGATGGGAAAATGATTCTAGTATTTAAATAGCCATCAGCAGTGGACTGAGGAGTGTCCTCACAGAGGGGAAAGAACCCACAGGCTGTGGAAGCAGAACAACCACCACAAAAAGAAAACAAGAAAGGAAGCAGAGTATTGCTGCTGTCAGTTTAAATCAGGACACATAAACTCCAGATCCACCTCTTGATGGCTGGGTAACTTTGGACATGATCATTCACTTCTTTAAGCTTTGGTTTCCTTGGCTGTAACACAGTGATAGTAATAGCCTACTCTTCATACCATTACGGAGAATATTGAATCAGCTAACAACTGTCACAGGTCTAGAACAAAGCCTGGAAAATAGGAAGTGCTCAGTGAAGGCTGCTTTTCCTCATTGCGTCACCCCTATAGGAAGCACTGGGCAGGGACCACAGAAAGAAAAAGTCAAAAGTAAGAATCCTGTTTGAAGTTCAACAGGACACAAAAGAACTTTGCTCATGTCACTTTGTGTAATGTAACACCTCTGTGTAGGGGAGGGAGACTAAATTATTTCTTACTGATTTTCATATCTGTTTGCATAATTCAATTTGCATTTTCATTTGCATATTAATTCACTTTCCAAGAACAACCCTGGACCAAACCCAGACACAGCACAGTCTGTGTATGGGGTCCAGTTATGTGTATGTGTGTGTGTGAGTGTAAGAGAGAGAGAGAGAGAGACAGCAGACGGACAGATGGACAGAGAGAGACAGACAGACATAGTGTGCATGCAGGTGTGGTGACTTGGGGAGAGGACCACCTAGGCTCTAATAAACAGCTGGTTGGCAGACATTATTGGTCCAGAGCAGCCATCCGTAACCTCCTCATCCCTACTCTCCTTAGTCTTCCCTGGTCTCACTCAGTCTAGAATTGTCTAGTTTTAATGTAAATCGGGGGAGGAGAGAATCCTTCTTATTAGGGAGACTTCGTCTCCTCTTGCTGTTTGGAAGCATCTTGGAAGGCCAAGAGCGCAGCTGGCTGACTTTCAGCAACGGCAGTGGAGAAGGAGGCAACATGTCTGACCTAACTGGACCCCATCCAAAAGGAAATCCTCTTGGAGCCTGCAGGAAACTCCATGTCTATCGCTGGCAGGAGAACACAGAGAACAAGAGGCAGCAATATTTGAGGGCAGGAACCTAAAATCAACAATTTGCAGCTACCTCTGCCCCCACGCTGTATTTCTGCTCTCTGAACCCCAGAGTCCCCTTCCGTAAAATATGCTTTCAAAAAATTATGAAGTGATGTGACCATCAGGTCCTCTGCCTCTGGTACACTCTACAAGCACATAGCCTGGAGCCCAGCATCAGGGGGGGAGTAAAGCCCACAGGAGTCCCGGAAGCACCCCTGCTCCTCCCCAGCAAAATCCTCATCACTTCCCAAACCTAGGTGGGATGTTCCCTCCTCTGTGAGCATCTGCAACACTCCTGCCCCTGAGAAGCCAGGCATTTCCCACTCCAGACTCCTCAGCCCATCTGACATCCTGAAGCAGTTTTGTTTCCCAGGCCTGACTCCAAAGAGTCTAAGTTGAATAAGATGAAGACTCGCACCAGAGAAATCCACAAGCCTGGGGTCTAGGAGGAAAAAAAAATTACAAAAGAGATTCAACATTGACATAAAGCACAGGGGTCGTTCTATGAGACAGGAGAGGTTAGCCTTGCAGGGAAGGGAGAGAACCTTTCTTATTAGAATCCGGGTCCATTTACCTACAAATGGATGGAATTAGAGAAGATAATGCTAAGTGAAGTTAGCCAATCCCCGAATGTTTTCTTTGATATAAGGAAGCTGATTCATAGTGGGATAGGGAGGGAAGGGGAAGCATGGGAAGAATAGATGAACTCTAGATAGGGCAGAGGGGTGGGAGGGGAGGGGAAGGTAATTAATAATGGTTGAATGTGATGACCATTATTATCCAAAGTACATGTATGAGGACACGAATTGGTGCGAGTATACTATGTACACAACCAGAGATATGAAAAATTGAGCTCTATATATGTAATAAGAGTTGTAATGCATTCTGCTGTTATAGATAAATATTTTATATATATAAAATCCAGGTCCAGTGAAACTGCCCAAGAAGGCATCTGGAGATCCCAAACCAAGCCTTATTAGTGAACCTCTACACCCCAGAATTTACAACAGCATCCGGCACAACTGCTCTGAAAATGCTTGCTGAATGAGTGAATGAATAATATCAACTCCTATTTTTCTTTTTTCCATTTTCTGAATATTTTGAACTAGAGAAAGATCTCAGAATACTTCTCAGCATCCAGTGTGTGGTCAGTAACCTTGTTGAACCATCAGATGGATTAAAACTGGGCAGAGCGGAACCTGAACTGAAAGTCACTCACAACCCCATTCAGCAGCTCCAACCATAAAAATCAACTCAGAGTTCCACAAATCTGTGCTGGCATTTAGCACGTAAGATGTGAATCGAGGGTGTCAGCCATGTGGCTAAGATCAAATCTAATTCAGTGTTCATTCCTGACATTCATTAATTATTAATTTTCTTTTTTGCTTTGCTCTCCGTGGGAGTTGGAATTTGCATCATCTATTCCAAAACCAATGTTCGACTCTGTGCAGCATCAATTCACTTAATGATTCAATGAGAAATAGCTGATCACCTACCATGAAGAATTGGCTTAAACACAGGGCTACCTACCAGGGATAAGACAGCAAAGTCTCTTACCTCACCTGGAGGGACTGAAGACCCTGCCTTCACCTGCCTGCAGATTGCAGAAGTACCTCTGTGTGAGGTCTGTAGTGGTCTGCACTCAGGAGGTAGAGCATTTCATTTGTTCTTGTTGCTCTCTACCAAAATGTCATTCTGCCCTCCCCACCCTGTCACCTCCTTTTTTCCCCTTGGTATTCCTTCTGCATTTCTTCCGGATCACATAGAAAATCCCCTGAGGCAGGACCTCATCTGACTTACTGCCTGCTGGGTTCCGGCCATGTCAGCCTGGCACACACTAAGGGCTCAATAAATGTTTGTTGAATGAATACATGACATGACAGATGATTGGGTAAAGGCATTTTCTCCTCTATGAAGTCTTCTTTGATCTCAAAGCAGGGCTCAGAACCTCTCCTGGGTGCTCTCTCTGCTCCTCTTCCAGATTCAGCAGAGAACATTCTCTTCCATTCACTTCCACCTTCACTGCTCAGCTGAGAGCTGTCGAAGGAAGGGCAATATGTGCGTCACTTGATTTTCTGGCTCTGGCAGTGGGACGGACACAAAGGATGTGCTCAGACAGTAAATAATGGTTAAATTAAACAGAACTAAAAGAAAAGGAAAGTCCTTAACTCCTAGGTCACTCACCGCAGACTGGCCCTTGATCAGCCTCCAGGACCCTGTCCACCCACTGAGAACTTCCTTGTGCTGAAGATCTTCTTAAAGCTGAGAAATACCAGTGGGTGGAAATGGAAAGAAGGACTGATTGTCGGAGGCCAAAATTCCGTCAAAATGTAGGAAAGTATACATTGTAGGACCATTACTTATTACCATGTCAACCAAAAAATTATATTCTGGCTCTCTGCAGACAAATCCTATGCATTCCTTCCAGGACTCAATTGACACAGGCCCAATGACAGGAGCCTATTATGACTTGTTATTACAGGATAATAAGTCCCACAGTAGCAATAACACACAAATACTGTCATCTCTATCCTCACAGGCCCCTTCCTCTGGTTGCCTGGCAGGGATGACAGAAGCAAACAACTCAGGGCTCTCCCCAGGTGACAATGCTGCCCCCAGGTTGGCCTGTTCTGATGGTAATTTTGGTTTGGTGAGGGGAGAGGCCAATTTTACCACAATTTTCCTTTACTTCTTTCCCCCAATGCATACAATCCTGGAGGCTATTAATCCTTAAGTAACTTGTTTAAGATATATTCACAAGTGCAGGGCAGATGTCTCAGTGTGGACACGGGACCAAAGCAGGCCATCACAAGTGCATCTCTCCCACTATTCCAATGGCAATACTGTGGTGACCTCACCAGCATGGAGTTCTGGAACTGACAATTCCCACAGGCTTCTGCCTTCCACATCACCCAGAATCACATGCATTATGGAAGAGAATGGTACTGCTCCTACTTGCCAATCTTTCTGCCCCACCACGCCCCCAAAATAGTATCATGTCTAAGACAATCCTGGTTTCCACCCTAGTCTGCTAGTCAGTCTCTCTTTGTGACACTTCTTGTGGAGTGAAGAGGAATAATAATGCTGCCTTCCAGGGCACAGAAGACCTACCGGTGCCTTTTGAACACGTGATGTTTCATTGATGCTCATTAGTAAATGGAGACTCTTTTTCTCACCAGTGTCAGGAAGAGTAACAACATCCTAGTGTGAGAAAATGTGTTTGCATTCTTAAAGGTGTACTAAGCACTTTACATATACCATTTTATTTAATTTGGCCCAAGTATCATCACCATCTCCACTTTGGAGGTAAGCACGCACTCAGAAATTCTGAGTGAGATGCCCACATCCCCATGGTTAGTTAATACAGGTGTCTTGGTTTGCATCTGAGTGCCTCATTTCAAAGTTCAGACCCTTAGCCCATATTCTGGGTTGGAGGTAAGAAGAAAATCAGAAAATGTACAAATTCGAGGACATTCCAGATTAAAGGAAGCATGAGATGCTTCTCCTTAGTGCCTTAATGTAAGGAAAGTTTTTAAATAGAAGCTCCCCAAGACTTAAGATGTCATCAACAAACTCCTTGGTAAGAAGGAGTCTATCAGAGTCCTTTGCAATACTGACAGCCAGGCCCTTAGATACACTTTGTATGTGGTCGTCACTCAAGTGACACTTACTCAAAGAAAGAAAAGCACCTTGACTTTAAATGAGAAGCTCTACATCTGGATGCACATTTCACCATTGAAACCAGATCCTTCTCTACAGTCACTTCTTCATCTGTAAAAGGGTGCTAGTGATTTCAGCACAGCCTTAAGATGCCAGAACAGGAGGTCAGATAAACATATGGCAGTACATTCCAACAACGCACTCTTATACATATTCCTACAATCCACTTTTAGACAAAGACCTTAATGGCATCCTGGTGGCTGAGAAAAGAAAAACTTGATAAAAGTAAGAGAAATGAAAAGGGAATAAATGAAAATGTTCATGCTATGGCCAGACTGAAGACTCCCTGAGGATAAGGACAATGTTCGGATTGGTCACCACTGAATCTGCAATGCCAAGCAATTCCTGCTGATGGTGGATCTTTGGAGAATAAAAGAATCCATTACCAAGAATGTTTAATGGAATAGAAAAGGACTTCAGAGACAAAGAAAGGTGGGAAAATATAGGGTAAAAAATTGCATACCCAGTGTAAACTCAGCCCCATAAAGAAACAAAAAGTGCCTAAGTGAGAAATTTTAAAGTCCAGAAGGAAATGTACAAAACACAGAGTGGCTTGCCTTGGGACAATAGGACAACAGGAAATCTTCCTATTCATTTTTTTCTGAAATTTCAAGATTTTCCACAATGATTAGTTATCAACCAATAAACAAAGAAACAACAACAACAAAAAGACAAATAAAACTACACTGAGTCCAGCTTCTGACTCAGGTCATGACATAAGGAGGAGCATCTCAGAGTTGGAGAAGACCCAAGGTGAGGACTGCACCTATGAACCACTCCACTCCACACCATTGAAGAAGAAGCTGAGTCCTGGGACACGCTGCATGGCCACGTTATGAACTTGGACTTGCCTTCTCCAGCCCCTCAGCTGTATAACCAGAGACAGATCCATAAACCAGAGCAGGAGCAGTAGGTTCCAGACCCTCACTTCAAAGTTGAGTACTGTTTATAGATCTCAGCAATGCCTGGCTTGCTGAAAGTCCATTTGCTTCATCAGTGCAGATTATTCCATGGACCTCTGCCAGAAAAAAATGGTATTGTTAGGAATATCACAAGGCAGACAAGACTCGCACAAGCACACTAACAGGAACCCACAGACATGGTTCCTTATCAAGTGAAGCCAGATGCTCAAGGGATGCACAGACCTAGAAGATCCTGTGGAGCCCCCTCAATCCATTGCAACCAATAAATGAGTGTGTTTCTGAAATCCTCAACACATTTCCCACAGGGCCACAGAGGATTAGAAGAGGGGACTCTGTGTCTGAATGACAAAGGAGATGCTACGGATACACCAGGCCAGGACTTCATACAACTCTCAGAGATCTTACAGCAGGGTAGATCACTACAGGGCTCAGTGGAGAAACTAGCCAATGCTTAACTCTGAAGTCAAGGTGTGAACCCAGCTGCTCCTGCCCCTTCCACCTTCTCTCCTCTGGTTTGTGGACCTACCTCTGGTTGTCTGTTAACATTAGCTAACACCACACTCTACAACCTGAGCCTGTGCAATAGAAAACAGCCATTCTCAGGGCTGACCAGGCACCACAGGAACCAGGAAGAAGGATGGCTAGGCAGACCTTGCCTTCCCGGTACATCCCCTTTTGCCATCTTCACCTAATGGAGTGCTCTGAGTCTTCCAGTGACAACACTTCATTCCAGCAAGTCTTTTAAACACAGTCCTGTTCTCTGTCTATTCTCAGCACCAGAACCCAAGGCCTCCCTCACCTCCTCCCTGCACTGGCTGCCTCTACCCTTGACCCTGTAACCCATTCCTACAGGTAACTAGAGTGAGCTTACAGAAACAGAAAAGAGAATACCATCCCACTCTTCTGCTTTAAATTACTTGGTGATTCCCATCACTTCTGGAAAAAAATGTAAGCTCTGAGTGTCAGTCTGCACAGGGCAAAACTCCCTGACCTCCCCCAAAGCCACTCACCTCCTTTGCTGGTTTCAGACACACTCTTTGCCAACCTACCTAGCTTGTTCCTGCCTTGGGACCTCGGTCCTGAGAACTGTCTTTGCTCACAGTCTCCCTTTCCCAACCCCCTATCTTCTCTTACCTGGTTCTTCCTTGGATTTCAGCTTTTAGCCACAAACAGGCTTTCCATGAATGTCCACTTTAATTTTCTGTATAATATTTATTACTAGTTTTAAAGGTATTGTTCTTTATGGTGTATCTCCCATAAGAAAGCAAAACTCAAGAGACACCAAAAACATTAACAACTTAATTTAGAGCTATATCCCTAGTACCTAGGACATTGTCAGGCAATGTCCACTAATATTTTTTAAATGTATTCTTGAATTAAATGAATGAAGGAACCAAACTGAAGCTTAAATGGAACCAAAAATCCCAGGTACTCCTCTTCACTCCATTACCAAGCTCAGTGTTTCTTCTCACCTCAAATGATCAAAGGATGAAATAAAACTTCAAGAAGTGATTCAAAATTCCAGCTTCGCCACTTACTGTGTGATTCTGGAAAAGTCTCTTAAATTCTCTGTACTTCTCTTGTCTCTTCTAAAATAGAAGAAGTAGGGGAAAGAGAGAGAGGTGCCTCTGAGAACTGTGGTGCTGACTCAGTGGGTGAAGAGACACTGGGTGCTTAGAACCGTGTCTGCCCCGAGTCCTGGGCATGTGGAGGATGCTATCTTCCATGTTCTCACTCGCTATGGTGTTGGCTACATCATAAAACATGACAGCCCTGGATCTGCCTCTGGAATGGTCAGTAGGGTGCACATGGGAGGAGCCACATGATTAATGGCACAATACTGACTAGAACTAATAGGATCTGACTGCTGTTTGAGATCCCAGAGGCATGAGTCAAAGACAACAGGTAGGGGACTCAGAGCTGGTCAACTGCAGCAAGGATGAGCAGCAGCCACTCACTCCACCCACACGCCCAGCCAGGAGATGCTCAGGGCATGGCCTGGACTCAACCATGAGAAATAGGGATTCAAGCAGGGGAAACCAGCAGAGGCCAGCAATAAAAGAAATCACGAGTGTTATACTGGAGCTGCGAACAAAGGGCTACAGGATCACAGTGTGAGAAGAAAGTTCTTCAGTCACAGGAGCTTTGGAGACCTCACAGAGACAGTGAAGCTCCCAACATTTTGAGTGAATCCCTTACAGCAGTGCCCCAGAAGGCTGGTGAGGGTACCAAGTTATACAGAATGATTTGGATCCTAAAACAACTTCCTTTTGCATTCTGTGCTGTCCCCTGTGTCTTTCCCATCCCTCTCCTGTGATTAACAATGGACTCCCTTCAAAAGCTTCTGACTTGAGACAGTGTCCAACATTTGATCCACCCTTCTCCCTGACCAGCCACCCAGGAAGATTCTATTGCACATATACTCCTGCCTCCGAACCCGGAGATTCTTCCTTTTTTCTACCAAAAAAAAAAAAGTCTCACAGCATTATTTCTACTGAAATAAAAGGGAAAAGAGGATTTCTCTCTAACATAAAGAAAAGGAGGACTGGGGTTGTGGCTCAGCGGTAGGGCACTCACCTAGAACATGTGAGGCCCTGGGTTCGATCCTCAGCACCACATATAAATAAATTAAATAAAGGTATTGTGTCCACCTACAACTAAAATAAGAAAGTGTTAGGGTTGCAAAGCAACAGGAGTGGTTTCCTGATGACTGAAAGGAGAACCTAGAGAAACTGTCACAGATGAACTGACGTGTGCTTCTGAGTNGGAGGGAAAAGAAAGTAACCTGAGGGACATTTTGCCAGCCCCCATATCCTCCCACGGGCATAGCAACCTCAGACAACTGATGGAGAAAAGAGCCTAGTAGCTCAGCAGGATGCCCTCCATGGCTCCAGGGATCCACCAAAGCTTACCATGCGATGAACATGAAGTCAGCGACCACAAGAACTCCTCTTCCCTCTCTGGGATGGATGAGGGATCACCACACCATCCTATAAGGAGATACCCTTCAGTCACGCATCTGTCACTCTGAGGTCTCCTGCCTGCAATGGGTCAGAGTTGAGCTGCTCAGACGTGAAGTTCAAAGGGTGCAAGAGAAGGATGTGCTCCAGAGAGGACAGTGGGAAGGAGGTGCACCTTATCCTGGCATCCAGGGGCAGGAACCGTTCTTTCCAGGGGTCGCAGTCCATTCAATGACACAAACCTTCATTTGGCAAAGTAAAAGTTTCTCCCCTTGGATAAGTTACTGCCTATTAGGGAAATGAAAGTCCACACTGGGTCCATTTTCAAGTGCCTTCTGGAGCCAATATACAATAGCCAACCAATGTATATCATTAGATGGAGGCTATGAAAATCCAAAACGTGCATGACCCTCTGAAAGGCCCCTAATTTCTGAAACATTTTAAATTCCATGACTGGCAAATAAAAACCCTTGGGTGATGAATTTTCATAAACCTACAAGGTCTCTTTAGAATAAGGATTCTCACCTTGGGTACCATAGTCATTGGGGGGCGTGACCTTTGCTGTGCACAGCTGATAGGTTTGCTACAGGATATTTAGCAGAACCCCTGAAATCTGTGCACTAGATGCCAGTAGCATGTTCACAGTTGTAACAAACAAACAAAAATGCCCAAACATTGTCAAACTGTCTGAGGACAAAACCACACTATTTCTCAACCCTGGGAAAGATGCACAAAAGTGATCACAATAGCAAAGAGAACATAGAAGGTGACAGTCCCACACTAGGACCACTTTGCAAACACCATCACATTTCATCTCCATGGCAGTTGGTAACAGAAGGAATTGGCACCCTCCATGAGTGGACGATGACAGGCAACCAAAGCCAAGTTGCAGAGCTGGGCATGGTGGCACCTATAATCCCAGGCACTCGGGAGGCTGAGGCAGGAAGACCATAAGTTTGAGGCCAGACTCAGCGACTTAGCAAGACTCTAAGCAACTTCGTGAGGCCCTAAGGTCTCAAAATAAAAAATTTAAGAAAAAATAACGGGGACTGTGACTCAGTGGTTCAGTGCCCCTGGGTTCAATCCCCAGTCCAAAACAAAACAAAAAAGGCAAGTTACTTTTAGATAAGGAAGATTCCGGGTCTTCTGACCCCAAAACTGCATTTTAAGCAGTCTGACATCATGCCTCAAGCAGTGGACATTTCAAAGGACAAGAGGATGGAGCTGAGGCTCAGAGAGACAGTCGGCTTTGAGCTCTGTGTTGGGAGCATCCCTCTGGATGCTTTTCTACCCATCATGGAGGAGATGAGCTAGCGAGAAGCCCCAAAAGTTCAGAGGCTGTTGCAATCCTGTTGATAAATAACAAGGGTCTTCACTCAGACAGTGGGAGTAAAGATACACACAGTATGAAAAATGTTTTAATAACAAAATTTTTAAGAATCATGACTGATGGAACTGGGGAACAAAAAAGGGGGTGGAACTCTAGAATGTTCACCGTTAGTCATAACAAAGAATATCAAACACTTTAACACGCCATCCAAGTATCCCAGCAGCTTAACAAAATCTTATTTCTCACCCATGTCAGTTCCATCAGGTGTTTGGCCAGAAGCCTTCGAGGGGATGACTCAGGGCCCCAGTTCATCATCTCACCGCACTACCATGCTACAGTCACATCAGGGCTCAGCAAACTACTGCCTCTGGGTTCAATTCAATCTCCGCCTGTTTTTGCAAAGTCTTATTGGAACACAGTCATGCTGATTTATTTACATACTGTCTGCGGCTGTTTTCAAATGATAGTGAATGAGTTGAATAATTGCAACAGAAACTGTAACATCCACAAAGCCTAAAATATTTACTATCTGGTTGTTTGCTAAAAAAAAAAAAAAAAAAAAAAAAAAAAAAAAATTTGCTAATTCCTACTCTAGGTTCTTTCTGGAGTCTTCCACTGGGTTCCCTGTTTCTGTCAGCCAATGAGCAAGAAAAAGAAAATAAGAAGGCTCGCACAAGAGATTTTAATGGCCAGGCATAAGGTGGGGCCTATGTTTCCCGTGGTCATTCCCTTGGCCATTCCCTTGGCCAAAACTCACATCAGATGACTAAACTCTGGCTGCAAGGGAGGCCGGGAAGCCTGGAGACACTGAGGCTAAGGATCAGAATTACCAGCCTGTGCCCACATCCACAGCTCTGGACAAACTTGGTTTTGTTGATTGTCATCGTGTGGTAAACTTAGAATGTAAAATCCACATATTCTTGCAAAGTACTATAAAGCCACCATAGCTCACCCAGACTCAATACCAACATAAACTCCTGAGCCCTGAGTTGAAACAAATGTATTACATAGTTGATAATAATGGAGCAAACATGACCCCAATTAATGAATTTTCTCAGAGCTATGCACCATTTATTAATTCAAGTAAGATCAGTTACATGAAGAATAATTTTCAAAAGAGTATAAATGGAAATTCACTTTAACCTATTTATACAGAGTGTCTACCTTCTACTTAGAACTGCACCAGCAGAAAGGAAAATAAAGACATTCCAGATATCTGTAGGGACCTCATCCTATGCATGAAATACATAAACATAGAAATAACAAAAGAAGCATTATGTCTAAGTTCAAAAGGGAGGGAGCTTTATCTTTTCATCAGTTCGGAGGGAAAAAAAATACCATGAAGACTAGTTGAGATCCATTTCCTGAAGAGGAAAAAAGAAGCCATTATAATTTATAACTGTTTTATAAAAATCAAAATAACAGTGAAAATGGATCAAATCTGAAAAATGTTTGACAATAGTCATTGTCAGTATGTGATGTCATTTAATATTCACCCAAATCCCGTGAATCCAGTGTCATCAGGACTAATCCAGCTTCAAGAGGTTCAGCACAGAATGCCAACTAACATCAGACCTGGGACATGCAGTCTGTGAGGACCACGGCCCTCAAACAAGGGTCGGATGGTTCTTTTTCTTCTTTTTTTCCTCTCCCTTCCTCCCTCCCTAACTCTTTCTTTCCTTCTTTTCTTTCTTTCTTTCTCCTTCCTTCCTTCCTTCCTTCCTTCCTTTCTTTCTTCTTTTCTTTCTTTCTTTCTTTCTCCTTCCTTCCTTCCTTCCTTCCTTCCTTCCTTCCTTCCTTTCTTTCTTTCTTTCTCTTTCCTTGATTTCTAACCCAGGGCTTTTTTACTCTACCACATTGTCATTAAAAATAAATGACTGTCCTTTGAGAGACTTAAACTGAGATAACCACAGAGAGCTCTCCATGTGCTCCAAAACAAACAGAAGGATTTGGAATGATCAGTGAAATTCCTATTAGCTCCGGGTGGCCCTGCCAGGGGCAAGGAAGAGGAAGCCACAAGCCAAATGCTGTCCCCAAGATTGCTCCATCTGAGATCTCAGGCCAAAGGTGGCTTTGAAGTTACAACACAACCATTCTGGCAAATAAAGAAAGTGGCACTTCCCTTACCTGCCAGGATGGCTCCATCAAGTTCAACTGATGAACTAGACACGGGAGAGGTGACCAAGGAAGTAGCAACCTTTCATCAATACCCCTAAAAAACTCGGGGGTCGTGCTCCCTGAGCCCCTCAGACCCTGCCATTTGTCATTTTGACTCATAAGCATCTGGGACAGTGAGCTGCCAAAAGACAGAGGAGATTGGGATACTTGATACACATATGACAACGTCCTTCCTACATCAGCAGCAAACTGTCCCAGGAGGTCTCCATGTCATGCTGGAATGGATGCCTGTGACGGCCCACTGGAGCCAAGCACTTCTGCAAGGTGAACTAGAGCAGCCAAGAGGATTTCCTCTTGAGTGAAGAAACCAACAGTAGCAATGAAAAGCCGGAGGAAGACTAGTGTCCAATGGGTAGAAACTTGCCTCTGATGGAGAGTCCATGTCTCTAGTGGACCAAGTCCACACCCTTAGTGTGACACATCTGTGCCTGGGCCCTATTCAAAATTTCTTTATGTCCCACCAGCATGAAACTCTCAGCATTTCATTCACCGTGCACCTGGGCTTGCTGATGGTGGCAGTTTCTGTTTCCTGATATGTCCCCCCACCACACTTTTTCCACCTGACACACCTCTATCTGTGTTTCACACTCAGAAGCACACGTCAGTTCATCTGTGACAGTTTCTCTAGGTTCTCCTTTCAGTCATCAGGAAACCACTCCTGTTGCTTTGCAACCCTAACACTTTCTTATTTTTAGAGTACCCATTGCATTCCATTGACATGATCCATGTTTAAGCGTCCTCACGTGGTCTTGGAAGTTGAGTGTGGGGTCAAAGTGTCCAATTCTTATGTGTCCTCCACAGCACCCATCACGATGCCAGACATGTAGCCACACAACAAATATTTCTTGGAGTTGGCAAATCTCAGATGAAACTCTGGCTTGGAAGGAAATGGCAGAGAAGTGGAAGGAGCCTAAATCTAAAACCCAAGAGACAGACCCACCACTGAGATTCCTTGGAACCCTGGATGCACCAGCAAGTGTTTGTTCTGGGTTTTTTTGTTTTGTTTTGTTTTGTTTTTGTTTTTCATTTAGAAAGTGGGATTATTCTGTCTATTTTACATGAATAAAATAAGGAAAAATGATAGAAAAAATTATAGAGGAAAGTAGTTGATTAATTGTGTTGACAGTAAATCAATAAAGACATGAAAGGAATATACAACACACACTCTTAGCATAAATGATCCATTGCTACAGAGCAAAAAGTCAAGAAGAGAAAAAGATGGCACCAACTAATACAATAAAACAAGGACCTGATCTTTGAAGCAATGCACTAAGCAATAAACTCAGATTTACATCCAAAAGGCCATTTGACCCCAGCATGATAAATAGAGAAGCAAGAAGGCAGGAACTTACTCAATGAAATCATGACCCTCTAATTCTCCTTTTGCCTCCTCATGTTGGGTAATCACACCGTTTCTGTGTTTGCATGTGTTTGGTTCTATTTCTATTCTCTCAAGACCCACACTGCTCACTCTCAGAGTTCAGCAGCTCCTCTGCAGGTAGATTTGCTCCTCCTGACCAGCATCATTGCCTTGGAGTGGGAAAGTGCTCCACTGGCCTTCATGAACCACAGAAACAGAACCAGGTGGTAGTAGACAAGACGTCACAACTGTGTTATGGAAGGGCACATTTACTCACCTTCAAAACCTGCCTGCCAGTCACTTATCATCTTTTATTCCACAAGTATTTAATGAGATCTCCAAGGCTCTAGAGCTATAGAAGTGAGCACACCTGCAAGATTCGCAGTTGCGTGCAGTTATTATCGCTGCTAAGAAAAGAAATACAACAGACACATAAATAGTAATCACTTTCGATCATGAGTTTTCTAAGGACTTGATGTGACAGGAAATGACTAAAAGGTGATTTTATGTTAGTGGGGAAGTTATTCTTAGTCTAATTTACCAGTGAGGTAATAGGGTCTCAGAAAAATTAAGTAACTTATCTGAGATCACACATCCGCACTGAGAGAGCAGGACTGGAACTCAAGTCTGTCTGAATAGAAGACAACAGCCCCCACAACAGAATATAGCCAAGGGTTAAATGCATTGTGCTCCACCTTTGTTTATTAGCTCCTTAAGAATAAGATAAAAGTCAGTGTCAACTAGAAATGGTTGTAGAAATTTTCATGCATGAGGAAAAATGGAAGCTGGCCTTGAAGTGCGGTTAGGATTTAGACCAGGAAGGAAGGAGGCAGTTATGGGCAAGAGGAAATGGAGAGTTTTAGGGCTTGTCAAGTGGCAAAAATGTTCTAGATATGGTATTTTCTAGATATGGTATTTATAAATACTTTATCTAGAACAAAAATGTTCTAGATAAAGTATTTATAAATACTTTAAACTTTCAGAATAATAAATGCAACTTAAATAGTTAAAACTTTATTTAATAGATGAGCAAATTGATACTCAGGGTGGCTAACAGATCTTTTGGAGTCACAGGCTTGATGAGTGATGATGCTGAACTTCCGGCAGGCAGGTGGGAACTGGCATTCCAGAGGTAGGACGATGAAGATGGCAGAAGTCTTTATCAGGTAGTCAGGAGAAGTGTGATTCAACAGTGAACTGAGAGCTTTCAGAAGACATTGAAGGAGAGGCATTGGATAATAAAACTAAAAAGAGACGGGAGCTGGCTTCTTCCAAATAGTAGAATTCAGAGGTGAAAACGGAAGCCATCTCTGACCCTATCTTCTCTCCTTGAAATCATCATTCTCCCAAGTCTGGGTCCCCAAAGATATCCTCGTTGTCCTTATATTAAGATTGAGCACATCACTTCTCTGCTAGACTGGGTTTCTTAGGAATACACTGTGCCATTCTACCTTCTCTGTCCCCCTTGCCACTCGGCACAGAACCAAGCACAAAGGGTCCAGTTCTAGGCTGCACATGCAGAACTTTAATCCTAGGGATTTAGGAGGCTGAAGCAGGAGGTATGCAAGTTCAAGGCCAATCTCAGCAACACATCAAGACCTTGTTTCAAAATTAAAAATAAAAAAAAAAAAAACAGATGGGGATACAGCTCAGTGACTGAAAGCCCCTGAGTTCGATCCTCAGTTTCACAAAAAATCAAGGGTGCGAGTTTCCATTCTAGAAGGCAAGGCCATGACAATTAGGAGACAGAGTCTGATCCACCAAAAATACAGTTAAAAAAAAATACACACACACACACACACACACACACACATACACATATATGGCACCAAATCGTAGGTCCCTGAGTGAGATCTATCTAGGAGATTCATTCAAGGTGGCCCGAGCCAGCACAGCCAGAAGGGGAAGAATCTGACCTTACTGAAGAATCATTGTAAAGGTGGGGAGGGCCACCCATTCCACAGAGAGAGGGCGGCAAAACTGCACATAGAAGCATGAGGTCAAGGAGAGAATCAAGGACAAAGCCAAATGCAGTACAAAGACTGATTCAAGATAAGAGGCTTGAAATTAAGACCACAAGCAACGAGATTCTTTGCTCGAGCTCACCTTTATCTACTGCCTAGACCCTAGAAACAGGCAGACACTGTGACTTACAGACAACTCACAGGAATGGACACCTGTTATGCACACATTAAAAAGATGGAAGGAAAGGGGAAAGAAGAGAATATACAATAGGGAAGGGAACTGAGGAAAATAGAAACGGTGAAAATGATGCTTGGTATTTTCAGAGATGGCTTATAACAGGGGTGGGCAAACTATGGGCCTTGAGCCCAATCCAGTCCACAGTCTTTTTGGTAAATAAATTTTTATTAGAGTACAGCCCCTCCTGCTCATTTAATTACTGCCTATGGCTGCATTCACACTTCAGTGCAGAATTGATACTACAAGGACCATTTGGCCCACAAAGCCCCAAATTTTAATCACCTAGCCCTTCACAGAAAAGGTGTGCCAACCCTTGGTTTATAGTAAAGGAGCATGGCGGTATGGCCCCCACCAGAGTGCTCACATAAAACTGACTCCCAGAGGGGAGCAGAATCTTGAATGCCTGGTTGAGAGTTTGAACTCTTTTCTGCAGGTAATGAGGACTCATCCAAATGGCCTAAATCACAAAACTCTGGCCTACATACAATTCAAAGACAGTAAAAACAACAACTCGATAGCCTCCACCAATACGGTGCTTGTACAGTCAGAACCATCAATGACTACTTAATAGTTTTGTGCTGATTTCAGTTCACTGAGACTTAGCAACTATGAGTTGGTCACCAGTCTGCCAGCTGGAGTGTCACCTCATCCCTCTGGCCTTCAGTGCTCTAATGTCCAGATGAGGGAAACAATCCTACCCACTGGTTTGCTACGAGCATAAGACCATTTTTATGACTTACACTAAAAATGTCAGAGATCATTTACTGATTCAATGACAACAAATCACACTGAGTGCTTATTATGTGAAAGCAAGACCAGGATGAGTGAGATGATGATGCTCAGTCTAGAAGCAAAGACGAGCTATCGGCCAGAGGACCAGGCTCACACATAATATGAAAGGTGGAGAAATCCATGCTGGGTGGGAGAAACTTGGAAGAAGTGCACCGTGCTGAAGAGGGAGATGAAGCTGCTTTCTACACAGAGCATGTACAAATGAGCAAAGTGTTTAATATGAGCCACTGATGGATGCAAATGGAAATAAGGCAGAAAAAGCAGGTGATCTGTAAAAAAAGTTTTATATGCTATGATTAAAAAATTTTTTTTTTACTTGATTCATGGGACATGAAGAGTCACTGAAAGATTGGCATCCAAGAAGCCAGGTCAGAGTCAGGACACAGATGGTTCAATTGACGAGGCTATTAGTTAAATTTCCAGGTTTTCCCTCCCTGTGGCATGAGGTGACCACAGTGCACCATTCGTTGTGATAGAGTTTTCATCTTCCCACTCCAAGCAAGCCAAGATGACACTCCCACCATCGTCCTTGCAGAAAAACCAGCTGGGCCAGAGACAAGAAGGAGAGCACATGGAGTACCCTGGAATGATCTCCTAAGGTGACCCGGGATACCTACCTGCCCAAGAAGTAGTGTCTACATCTGGGCCATGCTTCTCATTGCCCAAGCTGGGATGCTCTCCAGAAGTGCTCTGTCCAACAGAGGAGATGACCAAGTATTCAGGAGAGGATGAAAAGAGAAAGATAATTTCCAACTGGGCTTACACAGTGGATCTGGGCTTCAGTTGTTTTCTCACCCCCCAAACCCTCAGTGATGTCTTTGTCACCTTAGAGGAAAAGAGATTAGAAAGTGACCAATAGAAAAAGAGTTACCTTGTGAAGGATGGCATCCAAGCGCCAGAGCTCTCCTCCTGATAGGCCTTCCAATGACGCGACCCCTGGATTGGAGAGGCTGTATCTGATTTTTGACCCTGAGGCCTCACAATGTCAAGGAAGACAGAATAGGACCAGGGTACCGTCCTCAAGCCTCATCTTCTGTGTGACCCTAGGCCATGTGCTAAACCTTTATGAGCCTCATTTTTTCATCTGTAAAATGAGTAATATATTCTGATTACAAAGTAATATATTCTAAGTGATAAACACCATGTTTAGCATGTAATCAATATATCCTCTTATTGAAATCCTGTGTAGCTTAATGTACAAGACCAGGTCCCAGGTCATTTATTGAGTCAAGTCTAATACGCTTAAAATGCAAAACTTTAAAACCTACTATATGAAAATCTGATTAAACTGAAAGAAATGTTTGAAGGGTTGGACAAACAAAATTAAAATAATTACTATCCACAATTTTTTACCCATTTTTTACTTGACACACAGTAGTTGTTTGGGAAATTTTGTGTAATTGTTGGATAAATTATTTAGTTAATTAATTTAACACATGATATAAGCAGATTTTAAAACTACAAATCTGTGTAAGACAAAGTAGTTACAATATACAGAAAGTTAAAATAAACTAGAAACACTGAAGATGTAAAATTGCTAAGAAATTGAGATAGAAACTCCAAAAAAGTATTATACCAATGTTAATTTCTCAGTTTTGATTACTACATTATGGTTATGCAAGATCATAACATTAAAGAAAGCTGGGTGAAAGGTCTGTGAGTTCTCTACTATGTTTCAACATTTATGTAAACCCAAAGTTATATAAAAAGAAAATGAAAAGAAAGGAAGGAAGGAAAGAAGGAATGGAGGAAGGAAGGACAGATGGACTTAGTGAAGAGGAATTATATGCAAAACAATGTTTGATCAGCCCATAGTTACATCAACAATAAGTACAGATCAAAGCACTGTTCATTACCAAGTTGGAAAACTAACAGCTTCTACATGCCCTGGGTGCAATGAGATAAAGCAATTCATGCAATTAATTCATGAGATAAACCTCTGAATTAAATTGCTTGAATTTTACATTGATTAGCTTTTCTGGAAGACCATATATCTGTTGTATTAAAGCCTTCAAATTGTCTGTATATTTTGACTTAAAAATTCTACCCCAGGAAACCAACAATAAAGAAAAATCAGAGCTATGGACAAAGAATTCTCAATAGAAATGTTTATCACATGGCTGTTTATAAAATAACAAAAAATAAAAGGAGGAGGAAGAAGAAAAAAATGTTTGGCAAGGAAAGAATTTTTAATAGCATTGGGCTCACTCTTGATATAATTTTAAATAGTAGTAATGAAAAATGTTAAATATAATAGTGGTCACTATCAAGTGAATATAGGTTAGATATGGTGAATAGCTACAAGAACAAATCCAGATCCAGATTAAGATTCAAATAAACATTTGCCAAGATATTATGTATTTCCTCATAATTATTTGTATAAGCGAAAAGGGATTACTTACAGAAAAATGAAAATTGCATTCTTGTCTAACTTCTAAATAGCAAACAATGGGAAAGCCAAGATATAATTAAACAATATCCTGAGCATGCTAAGGAAACCCCAGCTCACTGTAATCATATACACAGAAAGGGTAACTTTGTGGAGACCAGAGGTGGACACAATAGAATTAAAACCCAGGGCAAGAGAGTTATAGCAAGAGAGTTCGATGGAGAACAGAGTTAAACACTATACATTTCTATATTGTACAAGGGTGTAGGAAAGGTACTAAGTGTAGGCTTTGCTAGCATGATACATGTGTTAAAGGAGGTGGGTAACTACTAAGTCTATAGTCACAGAGCATAGGGCTGCAAAATAAATAGAGCAAAAAATAAAGAAAGAAAAGGAGGAAACGCTAGATCAATCAAAACCAAGTCAAAAAAGAAAGCAATGGAAAGAAACATACAAGATAAGATAACTGTAAAACACAAAATCAAACCTCTAAACTAAATTCAGATACGTCAGTTTCGTGGTGTGTTCTGACTTCTGAAACAAAATTCCATGACCTGTGGGGCTTAAATAACAGAAATATATTTTTTCACAGTTTTAGAAAATGGGAATCTGAGATCAAAAAGTTTAATGATTTTTCTGTAAAAAACATGAGAAATGTTTGAGGAGATAGATAAGTTTAGTATTCTTTAAGCATTGTACAGGTTTTATGTTTTTCTCTATCAGTCAAAAAAATTAAATTTAAAAATTCTATACAATAATATCACCTGAGAACACACACACACACACACACACACACACAAGAAACCCAAGAGAAAAATAGATGTCCACATGGTCAAGTTCTGACCAGGTTCTCTTCCCACCTTACAAGCCATTTCTCTGAGCGTTCACACAGCCTTTCCCTGTTGTATGTGCAGAGAAAGTGAGAGACAAAAGAGAGAAACACATGGTACTGAACAGATTAGCAAATAAATCAGTGCATGGGGTTTTGTGGCAGTTTTCCTACCATTCAGAAATAGTCACTCCTTTCCCAGTCCTACCATCTAATAAACCTACCCACCCACTGATGTGACGTCTGTTCACAATGGTACGTGAGCAGATGTATTTAAGGGGTTTGCCCTTTCACGCTTCATCACAATAATGACATAGCATACCCCAAAGAGAAGTCTATTGGTCTAAGAAAGATGAGAGATGTGGAACAGACCTGAATTATACTTCAACTTGGGGGAAGGAAAAAGCAGGACACAGCCTATACCAGCTAATTACACACGTGTAAATCAGAACAAAACATTGGGTTTTGTATGAGTTCTTTGTTGTGCAGCAACAGCTAACTGATACAAAGGTATACTGATAAACCTGAATCAATCACCCTTCCAAAACACCCATGAACATATGATTAAGTCACTCAGGTCATAATACAGAGCAACAGTTAAATGATCAGAATAATATTTATCACCTTCAGTAAGCATACTGGATAAAGAACTACCAAAACTAAGGATGTTAGAAAAACAACAAAGAATATATGCATAAAAGGAGAAAGTAATGACAAAAGTAGAAAAATTACATTATACCTCAACAGCTGATTTCTTGAACAGAAGCTAATAGTGATACATTCTACTGAGAGAAGTTTAATCCAAAGTCTAAAAGAAGAAAAAACGAATAATCTTAAGAATGAAAAGAGACGAAAATATAGACACTACAGATACAGAAAAAAAAAAAGAAAGGAGAGGTACATAATCTTAAAGAGATAAAAAGGATCTAAATTAAATGATAATTATGGGAGGAAATACACCAAACTTACTCTGGTCTATGTATATAATAATATGACACGAAAAATATTAACAATTCAGATACTGCAACATACTAAAACTAAAAGCACATCATGATGAATTCATGCCCCAAAACATAAGTTTGGCTTAGTATTAGAATATTGATTTATTGATACTTATCTTACTAAAATATTAAAAGAACCATCATGTAATTATCTGAAAGATATGTAAGAAGCATTAAACAAGAATCAACATTCATACATGATAAGATAGCATAATTAATAAACTGTAAGAATAAATTGGAAATCTCTCAACTAAATAAGAGCCATCAGTTAAAAACAAAACAGACAAACTATGGCCACATTAAATTTCATGATGAGATGTTGAAATCATTTTTGGTTTGACAGGGGGCGTGGGGCAGGGGATAGAACCCAAGACCTCACACATGCTGGTAAAGGAATTTACCACTGAGCTAATTCTCCTACCCTATTCTTTTTTAAATAAAGCAAGATAAAAGTACCCCATATCATTTATCATATTCAGTATAGGAGGAAGAAAATAAAACAAAATACAATCATATTGGAATTATTTAGAAAGTTTAGAAAGATTTCAAAATACACAATCAATATACAAAAAGTAAGCTGAGGACCTCTGTTCCTCAGATGGAGGAGACACACATTTCCCTCTTCTCCCTGGTATGGTTCAGATCTCAGCTATCCCCCAAAGGCCAGTGTGTTGATGTTGGGAAGTGGTGAGATCCTTAGGGGATGGGACCTAGTGGAAGGGAGTTATGTCACTAGGGGCTTGCCTTTGAAGGAGATAGTGGGGCCCAGGCCCCTTTCCCTCTCTTTACTTCCTGGCTACCATGAGTGAAGAGACCTCCTGGCCGTGTGAGCTTCACACCATGGTATACTATACCTTCATAGGCCCAAAGAAACAATGTCATGTGAACATGGACTGAAATCTCAAAAACTGTGAGCCAAAATAAATCTTTCCTTCTTTGAAGTTTCTTTTCTCAGGCATTTTGTTACAGTGATAGAAAGTTGATTCCCACAATTCCATTAACTACAACTTTTAAAACCTTGGGTGTTATATATCCAATAAGTATTAGAAGAGCATGAAAGGCAGAGAAAGGAAAGCAGACCAGCTAGCGACCTTGAGACTCCAGAACAACATGATAGGGAGTGTCTTGGGTTTTCTTTTTCACTCATGTGTCTCACACTTAGAGCTGAAGGGGACAAGTGACTGCAACCAGCATAGAGAAATAAGAGCCCCAGGAAAGGACTTCTATCTCTAACCAGAGGACCAAGAAAGGAGAGTCTCAGCAAGACAAAAATCTTTTAGATGATAATGGTTGTCCTCTATCAAAACTCTATAGAAAGGTCAATGACTTTGCCCCTACCATGCCAGTCAGAATCAGCCAGGCACCCTGGACTTCCATACTCAGCTGGCTATGATCCCCTAACCCCCTATTGTCAGTGGACCTGAACTTCCATCTACCATCCACCGCTCAGTAACAAAGGGATCCCCTGGGATCAGAGGAGACCTAGCCAGGTCAGGACTTCCACTCTGTCCTATAGCAGTGAGACATCCTCTGAGCTGTCAGCTGAGATCAAGAGGCCAGCAGTAGTGAGACACTTTTACCTCTGCCCCCACCGCCAGGAGGCATTGCAAATGCCCAGTGGACACCTGCAACTCCCTCCCCACCCAGCAGAACAAAAAACTCCACCTCCTGAGGTATCCATGAAGACCAGGGATTCGCTGGATTTCCACCCCTACCAGGCAGTCTGGGGAGGCCTGCAGACACAGAAGGCTTAGAATTTCAAAATGCAAAAGTGTCCACATATCAATAAAAAAGGACTCATCATAGAAAGGAACAAGGAAGATTTCAACATGAACGAATAAAAAAAAGACAACCCATAGAGGCCAACACCAAGGTGATGAAGATGCTGGAATTATCTGGCAAGGATCTGGAAGCAGCCATCATGAGCACTTCAGTGAGTAAATATGAGCCTGCCTAAAACAAGGGAAAGAGAAATAGAAAGTCTTGGGAAAGAAATCAAAAGTCTCAGGAAAATATATCTAGAGAAAAGCCAAGCAGTAATATTTGAACTGAAAGATGCAATAACCAAAGTTTGAGTACTCAGTGGATGATGTCAGAGGAGAGGGAAGAGAGAAAAGAAGTGTAAGATTTAAGTTAGAAAATTTTCAATCTAGCTAACAGAGAAAATAAATGATGGGGGTCGGGGTGGAAAGCAGAACCTCAGGACCATGCAAGACTGAAAGGAAAGATCCGGGCTTTATGTCATCAGAGTGCAGGACAGGAAGAGGAAATGCTGGAAAACTAGCTAAGAAAATAATGGCTAAAAACTTCCCAAAGTTGTCAAAAAGCTGAACAAACCACAAGCAGAATAAATCCAAAGAAATCCACTGTGAGGCACATCCTAGTCAGCTTTCTGAAAATAAAAGACAAATATCTTGAAAGCAGCAAAAGAAAAATTATACTTTTCTTATGGGTAAAAACAATATAAATTACAGCATATTTCTCATCTGAAACCAAGAAGGGCAGAAAGAAGTATCTTAACATTTTTCAAGTTCTGAAAGGGATAAAAAAAAACTGTCGACCCCAAATTCTATATCAGCAAAAATGTTATTCTACGGTGAAGGAGAAATCAAGACATTCTCAGATGAAAAAAACCTGAGAGATTTTTTTTTTCAAAAGAACAACCCTGAAACAAAGACTAAAGGGATTTCTCTAAGCAGAAAGTATGCGAAATAAGAAGATATCTTGGAACCCCTGGAATGAAGAAACAAAGAGAGGAACAAACCTTATGGTATTGTCTTATGTGACTATAAATGCACGTAGGAAAAAAATTCTTAATACAACTAGATAATAAATAGGGATGCAAAGGAAGGGGAGGTTACCCCTCGAGAGACCTGGTAAAATCCCAACATCAGTAGACTGTGAAAAGATTATATATATATATATATATATATATATATATNATATATATATAATATCAGTTGCTACCACTAAAAAATCATACAGAGATCTAGTTAAAAATGGTATTAATAAACCAAAACAAAGTTATTTAAAAATATTCAAGTAACCCATGGGAAGAATAGAAAAAGAACACTAAGAAATAAAAAAAAAAATCAATGAATAAGATGGAAAGCTTAAGTGAACATATAATACTACAAATTCCAGCCAGTGGAACAGTGAGAGGAAAGGAAATAAGAAGCACGTGGATTTTAAAGGAAGAAATAAAACTGTCTCTATTTTTGATGGCTGACTATATGGAAAATTTCTAGAAATCTTTACAAGACTCTGAGCACCAATAAATTAGCTCAATGAGGTTGGAAGCTACAAGATAAACATAGAAAAGTCAATTGTATTTCTATAGATCAACCATTAAGACATGGACATTAAAATAAAAATACAGTATAATCCAATATCATTGAGCATAATAAATAGCTAGCAAAACATGCACAGGACTTATAGTTGAAAATTACAAAATGTTGATCTTAATCAAAAGTAAAAATAATCTAAATAAGTGGAAAAGTATTTCATGTTCATGAATTAGAAGCCTAAACATAAAAAGATGTAATTTTCCCCCAGAGTAATACACAGGTTTATTGCAAATTTTTTTTAATCAGAGATTGAACCCAGAGGTGCTTAATCACTAAACCACATCCCTAGCCTTTTTAATTTTTTTTTATTTTGAGACAAGTTCTCACTAAATTGTTTAGGGCCTCACTTAATTGCTGAGGCTGGCTTTGAACTTGTGACTCTCCAGCCTCAGCCTCCCAAGTCTCTGGAATTACAGGTGTGCCCCACCATGCCTAGCTTAATGCGATTCTAATAAAAATCCTAGCAAGATTTTTGTAGATATAGCTACAACAATTTTGACAAAATGACAATGAAGTCATATCACTCAGCTTATTCTATGGCTAGGATACTTAAGACAACACAGTATTGACAGAAGGTTAGTCATATTGATCAATGGAACAAGACAGATAAACCAAGAAAACACATAAGCATGCAAGGCAATTTTTTACCAAGATTCAAAGGCAAAAAAAATGACTTAAACCTCACAACTGATAATAACAAAAATAAACTCAGTATGGATTGTTAACTTGAATGTAGAATACGCACTAAAAAACTTTTGGGAATAAGAACCAGGGTCTAGGACTAGGCAAAGAATTGGTAGAAATAACACTAAAAGCATAATCAAAAGGAAAAGTTGATACAAATGGACCTTGTAAAATTTTTTAATTGCATTCTGTTAAAGCCTTTGCTAAGGAGATGCAAAGTGGTTTGCATCTCTTGGAGGAAATATTTAAAGAAAAAAAACACCTATCCAACAAAGAACTAGCGTGTAAAAAAAAATACATATTTTTTTCAGCATGAAAATGTAAATAGTACAGTTAGAAAGTGGACAAAATACATGAAAGGGCATTTCACCAAAAAGAAGAGTATCCCTAATATGAAAACAAAATCCCAAAGACTCTGAAATCTGAAACATTCAAACACCAACACTGACACTCAAAAAGATTCAGATTTTGGAACACTTTGAATATCAGATTTTCAGATAGGGATGCTTAACTAGTAAAGTCTGTACAAATATTTCAAAATCTGAAAAATTCTAAAGTCTGGAACTCTTCTGGTTCCAAACATTTTGGATAAAGAATAATCAACCTTTAAGTGTCTATATACACATTACTTACATAATATATGTGAGTATATGACAAATGAGCACATGCAAATATTCAATATCATTAGCCATCAGAGAATGCAAATTTAAAAACCTCATTGCCATACACACACATATCAGAATGACTAAAATAAAAATTTGGACAACACACAAATCATTTAGCCCAGAGAAAGGCAGATTTATGTTCACACATGAACTTTGCACAAATCTTCATAGGAGCTTTATTCACAATAATCCAAAACAGGAAAGAACCCAGATGTCCTTCGATAAGTAAATGACTAAATGGAATTCAGTAAGTCCATACCATGGATACTGCTCAGAGACAGAAGGGAACAGCCATTCTTACCCAGAGCAGCAAGGATGAACCTCCCAAGGACAAGGCTGACTGGAAACAGGGAATCCAGAAGGCTGCACACACTGCAGGGCTCTATCTACACCACACTCCTGTAAAGACAAAGTTACAGGAATGGAGAGGGGAGTCCTGTCCCTAGGGGCCAAGGAAGGCACGGGTCAGGGAACACCAGAGAAGCTTTAAAGGGCAATGGGAAGGATCCTCATGGTGCAAAAATGTCTGCACCTTGACTGCATCAGTGCCAGCATCGGAGGTGGGACAGGATGCTGGATAAGCACTGGACAGAGGGCACATGGGCTATCTCTGTATTATCTCTCTGCTTCACGTTAATCTAAAATTACTTCAAAAGGAGGTTAATAAAGCTGTAATTACTTACACAAGTGTTTTAATATCCTTAATCTTACAAAATATGCCTCTTGCCGTTTGACCAGAAAACAGTTTTAATGGATCCTCGAGAATCAGTTGTTATTAAAATGATTCTTATAACTGACTTTGAAATGAAAATAAGTGAAGGTTGCTTATCAAAGAAAATAAAATCTTGTTATTTATCCTCCAAAAAAAATAGAATGTAAACTTGTTCTTCACCTATGATATACTAAAATTAAAATCTCTTTCTTTAATGGTGGAATTATTAGCATTTGAAACAGAATCTATAAACTAAAAGAGAAAACAAACAAAAAAGATCAAATAAATTTCTTACAGTAGAGACAAAATATAATTCTAAAGAGATGTATTTACAATTCATGACAAAATATAATACACCACTAACTAACAAAGACGGCCTGAATCCTTCAGTCGGACCCCGGCAGCAGCTGCAGCTCTCCTGTGCAGAGGCTCCTTCTTGCCGTCTTCCTTTCGCTTCCGGAAACACGGCTTCAGGCTGGCTGCCTCTGATGGCGTCATCAAGGTATTCAGTGATGTGAAGGTGCGCAAGTCTTCAACCCCAGAGGGAGTGAAGGAGCGCAAGAAGGTAGTGCTCTTCTGCCTGAGTGAGGTCAAGAAGGGCATCCTGGAGGAGGCAAGGAGGTCCTGGTAGGTGATGTGGGCCAGACTGTGGGTGACCCCTACGCCACCTTCATAATGCGTCACCTGAATAATATAATATGGAGGAATTGCATAAGCTCTTTTTTTTCTCTTTCTTTTTTTCTCTCTCTTTTTTCTTTCTTTCTTTCCCCTTTGCTTTTCTCTTTCTTCTTCCTTCACCCTCCAAATTTTGCTATTTTAACATCCTGTATTTTTCTAAAAACCTATGTGTGTTTGTTTTATGTACTCTACTCTCTTCCCAGGTACTTGTCTACTGCAATTACCTCCTATCTATTCTCCTGCTACTAACCCTCTTCAATAGATTTCTCCTTCACATTTCCTAAGGTATATTAACTCACATCTTTTCCCCTCAACATATGGTCCTACGCCTGACCCCCAGTTCACTGTCCACCGCCAGAAACTATAAACCTTTTTATGAAACTACTGATTATATTTTAAATAATAATTGAATCCAACATTTCTGGACATTGAGACTAAACTGTAAATGCCTTAATAACAAACATTTGTTCATAGGTGATGTATTGTTGATATTGGAATCTGTTAACATTGTCCTTCCCCACAAAGGAGAGATCTTGGAACCCTACAAGAGCCCTACAAATCTATAGGGTAAAAACAATAACACACCAGATCCACAGAGCTGGAAAGGAAGACACATGAGCAACATGAAAAGACGAGGGAAGAAAGTGCCACAAACAAATCAAAACAACACATCATTAGAAGCATTGGCAGCTACAGCAGAAAAAAAAAAGAGAAAGATTTCAGGATATACATGGTTAAAATGTTTTGGCAATCTCAAAGAGGAAATAAGAGAACAATACAGGCAGTGAAAGATCACTTCAACAATGAGCTACATAAACAAATCCAAGAAGCAAAAGATCACCTCAACAGGGAGGTAGAGGTTCTACAAAAACACAAAATAGAAATCCTTGAAATGAAAGAAATAATAAACCAAATTAAAAACTCAAATGAAAGCATCACCAACAGAGTAGACCACTTAGAAGATAGGACATCAGACAATGAAGATCAAATAAATCATCTTGAAAAGAACGTAGACCACAGAGCAAAAATGGTAAGAAACCACAAGCAGAACATTCAAGAAATACGGGACAGCTTACAAAGATCAAATTTAAGAGTTATTAGGATACAGGAAGGCATAGAGGTCCAAACCAAAGGAATGAACAATCTATTCAATGAAATAATATCAGAAAACTTTCCAAACATGAAGAATGAATTGGAAATCCAAATTCAAGAAACCTACAGGATGCCGAGTGTGCAAAATCACAACAGATCCACTCCAAGGCGTATTATAATGAAAATGCCCCAACTTCCTTAATAAGACTCCTGTAGTGCAAGAATTAAAACCAAGAATCAATAAATGGGATGGCATCAAACTAAAAAGTTTTTTTCTCAGCAAAAGAAACAATCTGTGGGGTGAACAGAGAGCCTACATCCTGGGAGCAAATCTTTACCCCTCACACATCAGATAGAGCATTAATCTCTAGAGTATATAAAGAACTCAAAAAGCTAAGCACCGAAAAAAACAAATAATCCAATCAATAAATGGGCCAAGGACCTGAACAGACACTTCTCAGAAGAGGATATACAATCAATCAACAAATATATGAAAAAATGCCCATCATCTTTAGCAATCAGAGAAATGAAAAACAAAACTCCTCTAAGATATCATCTCACTCCAGTCAGAATGGCAGCTATTATGAAGACAAACAACAATAAGTGTTGGTGAGGATGTGGGGGGAAAGGTACACTCATATATTGCTGGTGGGACTGCAAATTAGTATAGCCAATATGGAAAGCAGTATGGAGAGTTCTTGGAAATCTGGGAATCGAATCACCATTTGACCCAGCTCCTCTCCTTGGACTATACCCAAAGGACTTAAATAGAGCATACTACAGAGACACAGCCACATCAGTTTATAGCAGCACAATTCACAGTAGCTAAACTGTGGAGCCAACCTAGATACCTTTCAGTGGATGAATGGACAAAGAAAATGTGGTATATATACACAATGGATATTACTCATCAATAAAATAGAATAAAATCATGGCATTTGCAGGTAAATGGATGGCGTTGGAGAAGATAATGCTAAGTGAAGTTAGCCAATCCCAAAAAACAAATGTCAAATGTTTTCTCTGATATAAGGAGGCTGACTCATAGTGGGGTAGGGAGGGGGAGCATGGGAGGAATAGATGAATTCTAGATAGGGCAGAGGGGTGGGAGGGAAAGGGAGAAAGCAGGGGATTAGCAATGATGGTGGGATGTGATAGAGATCATTATCCAAAGTACATGTATGAAGACACAAATTGGGTGTTAACCTACTTTATATACAAACAGAGAGACGAAAAATTGTGGTATATATGTGTAATAAGAATTGTAATGCAAAAAAAAATACGTGTATAAAGGCATGAATTGGCATGAACATACTCTATATACAAAGATACAAAAAATTGTGCTCTATATGTGTAATAAGAATTGTAATGCATTCCTCTGTCATGTCTTTAAAAAAGTAAAATCAATAAAAAAATTAAAAATTAAAAAAACTGCATAAATCATCTATGCATAATACAAAACTTGATAGAAAGACATTAAGGAAAATTTAGGAGCTGGGATTCTGGCTCTGTTGTCGCACACTTGCCTAGCATGCTTGAGGTAATGGGTTCCATTCTCAGAACAACATACAAATAAATAAAATAAAGGTCCATCAATGACTAAAAAATATTTTTTAAAAAAGAAAATCTAAATAAATGGTGAGCTTTTGGGGATTGTCTTATTTCACTTAGCATGACTGTCTCCAGATCCTTCCATTTACCAGCAAATATCATAAAGGCATTCTTATTTTGGCTGAGTAACATTCCATTGTGTATATATAGCACATTTCCTTTATCCATTCATCTGTTAAAGGGCACAGAGGTTGGTTCCATAGCTTAGCTATTATGAATTGAGCTGCTATAAACGTTGATGTGGCTGTGACACTGTAGGATGCTGATTTTAACTCCTTTGCAACATACCAAGGAGTGGGATAACCAGGTCAAATAGTGGGTCCATTCTAGTTTTCTGAGGACTCTCTGTACTGCTTTCCAGAGTAGTTGCACCAATTTGCAGACCCACCAGCAATGTATGAGTCAACCCATTCCCCACATCCTCACCAACATTTATTTTTATTTGTGGTCTTGATAGCTGCCATTCTGACTAGAGTGAGGTGAAATCTCAGTGTACTTTTCATTTACATTTCTCTAATTGCTAGTGATGTTGAACAATCTCAAATATTTGTTGACCATTCATATTTCTTCTTTTGAGAAGTGTCGGTTTACTTCCTTTGCCCATTTATTGATTGGTTTATTTGATTTTTTGGTCTTAAGTTTTTTTGAATTCTTTGTATTTTCTGGAAATCAATGCCTTATTTGAGGCGAGGGTGGCAAAGCTTTTCTCCCTTTCTCTAGGCTCTCTCTTCACTCTCTTGACTGTTTCCTTTGCTGTGAAGAAGAACAAAAAGCATGAATCTTGTAAGTAAGGATTGAAAAATTCCACGACACACAATTTAAGACTTTTGTTCATTTAGTGAAAAGCCTGAATCTTGCTAAAGAATTTTGAAACATGATTAATAAAGAAGACTTGTATCTAGCATATGTAAATATTTCCTACTAGTAAACCATTATTTAAGGCAAACAACCTAATAGAAATGAGAAAAAGTTATAAACATGAATTGCACAGATGAGGACACACAAATGGTCCAAAAAACATAAGATACTCCACCTGTTTGGTAATCAGAAAAATGCACTGCAGGATGAGCTATCATTTCCCTTGTAACAGACTGGTGAAAATGTAAAAGGCTTGCTGCACCCAGAGTTGGTAAAACTGGTGCAACAGGACCTCTAACCCACGGGTCTGACAGAGGACCGCACTTACATCACACAAGGACAGATGGACAGCACCTGGGGGTCATTGATACACGGGATATTCCCAGCATGGAGAGAAGTTCATTTTGTCACCTCTCTATGAACAGTGTCTCATATACAGTGACAGCCAAGAATCTCAAGAGGTTCTTCGCAGCTTTGTTCATCCCAGTAAAAGCCTGCAGACCTCCCATCACCAGTGGAGTAGCTGGTGGCTCATCCCTCCTCTGAAGTGCTCCACAGCAGTAAAGGAGATGGACACCACTGTGTGCATTAATAAGAGGCGTCTCAAAAACACAAGGATGAAGAAAAGACGCCAAGCACAAAGAAATAGGGAATGTGATGCTTCCCATGGAAAGCCAAAGTAGACAAAAGGAAACACTGCATCATTCCGGAAAGTCTATGTAAGTAATAAAATTGTAAAGAAAGCGATGAAACTTCAGAGAGGAAGGAGAGACATGCAGTAGAGCAGGGTCAACAGCAGGCCTCTAAAAAGGTGATGGTGTGTTTCCAAAGGCCGAGAGCAGATAGACGGCTGCTCTCTATTGTTTACATCTGGGCAGAATTAATTATATAGTTCAATAAATGATGAAATTTTAAGAACAGACTTTGGTAAATAAGAAATTGAAGTTGATCAGTTCAAAATGAGGCAGAAGCTAGAGGGATGTGGAAGAAGTAAGAGAGGGTGGAATAGATATACAAATTGAAGTCCATTATTTTAGAATAAGTTCCTTAAAATCTTCTTCCCTGAGTTATACATGGGTCTAATCACCTTTGTCCTGGGTTCTGGGAATTTTGATAATGACTCTCAAAGCACACCATTCTAAAGGGAAAATGCTATTTGAGAGGAATAAGCCTGTTACCAAAATTCACTCTGCACCAGGCCATCCAAACTCTCCACCGCGAAAGATGGCTTTAAAATGGGACAGCGCTTAAGGAGTGAATCGGGTGAAGAAATGAACTTTGAAGTGAATAGAGAAAGTGCAACTATCATGTATAATTTGCCCCATAGAAGCTGGTACACTTATCTAACTCTTCATGTTGCTCTGTCTCTCCGTGATGTCAATCATCACAGCACCAGAGCCATTAGATGGGAGATATTAGATTGGCAGAAAGCTGTTAAATAAATGGTGCTTCAAAGAGCCTAATGAAATGTACTTTCCATACACAACAGGCCCTCGGAGGAAAGAACTGGCAATTTACACGATGATTTATGTGCACCCTGAAGTTAGGTCTCTGCCAGCTTTTCCAGTGCTGGGTAAATTCACTTAATACTATATTTATTAAGTATAGGTTGATAATTTCCAACAGTTTCACATGCTGGCCATGGCATGCAGGGAAAGCAGAAGAAATGGGTGCTACGATAAGCACTATAATTCAGCAACTGTGTTCCTGCGGGAAAATCCTTGCCCTTTGCTCCCCCCACCCCTGTGAAACTCAACCAATAGCAAAGAGGAAGAAATAAATTTTTTGTGATCCATCTCCTTCAAAAACAGGATCAGATTCACACTTACGCTAACCAACATGTCTAATTTTGGTAAAGCTTTATCCTTGTCTTACAAAATGGGAAGGGGAAGTGGAGGGAGTTTATAGTGAGGTAGATCCTCAATAACATCCAATACATTATTCAGTAAAATCCAAAATACCAGGGGGAAATCTGTGCACAGAGATATTTACTGCAGCATGAGTTATAATTCAAAACAGGCATGAAAATAAGTCAAATATTGCATAATTGGTGAATTGTGAGCCACATTGTCATGTGGTAGCCAATAACCAGGACACTTTACATATATTTATATGATCTTCATAACTACCCTATGATGTCCGTCACCATTTGGCAGAAAAGAAAACTGAGGCTCTGAGATAGTAACATTCAAGCACCTCATCTGAGGATGCTTGCCTAGACTATTTAACTTGTTCCACTATGAATTCTTGCAAGAACGCAGACTCTGAGAAGGCTGCACAGGTAAGACTGTAGAAAGTTAGATGGTGTTCTAGGTATCTTCTTTGTGCCCACCCAGCTCCATTCTGGTCCCCTACTCCAGCTTCTCTCAACCCAGGAACCCATCCTGTGTGGCTACATCAATGGACACTTGCCATCTCCAAGGCTGCCAGGTGGTGAGGGATCAGATGGAGAGAGTTGGTGAAGCCAGAGAAACCGGTGAAGGGCTGGCTGTGCCCTTGGCTGAGGGTCTGAGCTCATATCTGGAGATGCTTTCTCCAGGGTCCAGAGGCCATGCTCAGGTTTTCCTTGCTTAGGCCAGGAGGTGACACAGCCATGCATACTAGCTCGGGATAGGGCATCATTGCCTGTGGCTTCCACTCATCTTTCACACATCTAAATAAATGTTGTTCCTTGCATGAAAATCCCCTCTATTAAAGAATGTATGTGTGCTGTTGGTACTTGTGCAGACTCTTAATACTACAAATCCCAGAAAAATCCAAACAACAGGTGGGTGGAGGTTAGGGTAAGCCAGAGCTGGTAGGGATGGATGCAAAGTGAAGTCTCAAGACCAAATCAATGATGTTCCTTGTCGTTCTTGCTCAACCGAGTCAACACCACACAAGGGTGTTGCTCCCCTGGGCTCTGGTCCAAATGGGTATTATATATCACCCACCCTTAAGAAGCCCACTGCTTCTTAAGCAGTAAACAGAATATCTCATGCCCAATAGGAACAAAGCAAGAGAGGGGCATGGGAGAGGGAGAATCTTATTCTGTCTTGAAGCCATGTCTTCAAAGAAGAAAGGACATTTGGGGCAAGAGCAGAACTTTTGAGGCAGAGAGAATGAAGGAGAATCTATCTGACCAGCAGGTAAGCAACTGAGGCACCTGTCACCCAGGATCTCGGTACCAGGTAGATTCAGACCGGCTTCTTCCAGCCCCACTGGAAGAGGGACTATCTAAGTCTCTCAATGCCTTTGCTCAACTTTGCCCATTGGCCCCAAAATTAAACAAGGTAGACTTCTCTCCACCATGGGATCCATTCTCTCAGTGCTCTCCAGCCCCAGCTGGAAACAGAATCTCAGCAAGTTGACCTGATACAGCTTTGAGCCTTCCAGATAATTCCTATGATGTAACCTACCCTGGAACCAACAGGTTAACACATCAAACCACTCAACCCACACAGACCTCATTCATGTTCATGGAGAGAGCATACAACTCCATGGGGGGAGTGAGGACTGTGAGTCCAAGGCACTAAGGCTGCTTCCTCCTGCCTCCTTTCCCCAACAGGCTGGCATGCTGCCCACTGTGCTTTAAAACTGAAGAGCTCAAGGTGGGATGAAGCTCCTATGCGACCCAAAAGATGACACCCTCTGGGGACAGAACGTGGCAAGGATTCCTTCAGCTGGTGCAATTTAATTCCCAAGATCCCAACCCCAGAAGCTTAATTAAAACCCTCAGTCCGTTGACCTAGTTCCCAGAGAGACCAGAGCCTTCACTCCTGTGATACAGATACTATGATTTCCAAAGGACTTAATCCCTTAATTTTTACCCAGGAAATGGTATGTTGTTGTAATGAACGTGGCAGGTGGTTTGGACCAAGAGCAGAGCTGTGGGGCTAGAGCCTGATGTGCACTCTTTTCCCGGCTTCGCCAGCTGACCTTGGGCAAGGCACTTAATGAACCCATTCCCCAGTGTCTCCCGCCATAAAACGGGGATAATCATAGTTCCCACCAGAAACACTCTTTGTCAGGGCCTTTGATGTCAGTTTCCACAGACAAAGGGCTGCTCTAATTATGCCAAGTGCAGTAACAAGGCAGGCAGAATGCCAGTCTGATCTTTATAAGACTTCTCAGGTACCAGTCTGCAGCCGCTGCCTGCTGGACCACAGCCCGCCTTGCTCACGGAGTGAAGCACAGCACTGGGGGGAGGGGGGGGAGACCCAGGCCAGAGAGGTGTTTTTTCAAATTTTATAGGTTTAAGGGAGGCCATATTTGGAGGAAGACAAACAGCTCTCAGAACCTGACAGGTGTTAATTTATGTTTCCTGTTGCTTATTTATTTTCTGTGACCTTATACTCTCTGGGCCAGAGTTCTTGAATTAACCATTGAGGATTTTAGATTTGAAAGGATCGATGAGATAGTTTATGCAAAGTGCCCACCAGATACGTGACAGTTATGAAATGTTGATTCCTTCCCTTTTAAAAAAAGATAGGCTTTATTTTTAAAGCAGTTTTAGGTTTATAGCAAAGTTGAGCAGAATGTACAGAAAGTTCCAATAAACCCCTTACCCCCACGTGCCCACGGCCTCTCCCACCATATCAAGGTCCCCCATTAGAATGGTACATTTGTCACAATTCAGCCTCCATCAACACATGATTATCACCCAAAGTCTGTGCTTTACACGAGGGCTCACTCTTTGTGTTGTCCATTCTGTGGATTTGAACAAATTGATGACATGTATTCACCATTATAGTATTACAATAGTAGCTGTGCTCAATGTATTCATCCCCTTTACCCTCCCTCCCAGCATAGTCCGTCTTTGTTCTATTTTGCTTTTTCCAGAATGTTATACAGGTAGAATTCTTTTCAGAAGAATGGGTTTCTTTCACTTAGTATTCTGCATTTAAGATTCTTTCATGTGTTTTCATGTCTTGACTTCATCTCTTTTTAGTGCTAAATAATATTCCATTGTCTAGACATACCATAGTTTATCCTTTCACCAACCAAAGGACACTGGCTGCTTCTAAGTTTTGAAAATCACGAATAAAACTGCAATATACATGTGCTATAGAAAGATGATAGTTTTGTGTAGGTGTAAGCTTTCAACTTGTTTCCAGTGAATACCAAGGAGTATGATTGCTGGATTGAATGGTAAGAAATCTATGTGGTTTTATAATAAATTGTCAAGTTATCTTCCAAAATGACTATATCGTTTTGCAATCCCACCACCAACACACAAGTGTTCCCACTGCTATGTATCCTCATCAGAACTTGGTGATGTCAGCATTTTGGATTTTTGCAATAACAATGGAGGCATAGGTTCTCTGTGCAGGAATCACAGATATTGGGAGATTAACCTGGGGAATCTCAAATGTGACTCAGTAGGAGGTTAAGTATGCTCAGTTTTGATGGAAACAAACCAATTCTAGCCACAGAATCCATGTCCAGTGCAATGGACACATTCGGACCATGCCCCAAGACAGGAGAAGGAACAAGAGTTTAGAATTCCTTTCCATTCATTCTACTTTCCATTCATTCCATCAACAAGTATTTATCCAGTACCCACTGGATTCTCCAAAGGCAAGAGTAAACGTTTGTGCAGAGATGAGACAAAGACCTCAGAATGAGAGATTAGGATTCAGAGACGATGGGAGCATTTCAATTTCGAGAAAACCACAGAAGCCACAACTCTGAGAAATGCTTGTTCTTTTTTTATTAAATTATTTGTTTATTCTAATTTGTTATACCTGATGGCAGAATGTGATTCATTTCATATTACACATATAGTACACAATTTTTCAAGTCAATGGTTGTACACAAGGTATTTTTACACCATTTTGTCTTCATACATGTACTTTGGGTAATGATGTCTAACTCATTCCACCATCTTTCCTACCTCCTGTCTCCTCCCTTCCACACTCTCCCCTTTGCTCTATCTAAAGTTCCTCCATTCTTCCCATGCTACCCCCATCACGTTTATGAGTCAGCATCCTCATATCAAGAAAACATTCGGCCTTTGGTTTTGGGGGATTGGTTTACTTCACTTAGCATTACATTTTCCAACTCCATCCATTTAACTGCAAATGCCATGATTTTATTACATATATATTATTTATATATATTTATTATATATTATTATATATAGAGGAGTGCTCATGAAAAAAATGGATCCGAATACAAAATTTTGCCACTGTGGGTGTTCCAAAACAGTTAAAAACAGATAATGCCCCTGGCTATATTTCTACCTCTTTTAAACAATTTTGCTCATCATTTGGCATTACTCATATAACAGGAATCCCATACAATCCACAGGGACAAGTCATAGTTGAAAGAGCTCATCAAACTATTAAAATGTACTTATTAAAGCAAAAAGAGGGAATTGGAAAGGGGTATATATCCCCCAAAGATAAACTTAAAATAACCCTTTTTACTCTGAACTTTTTAAATTTGGATTCATCAGGGCTTAGTGCTGCAGAAAGGCATATGTATCCAAAAAATGTACATAAGCCCAAGGTACTTTGGAAGGATATTCTAACAGGACAATGGAAAGGTCCTGACCCAGTGACTGTCTGGAGTTGGAGGTCTGTTTGTGTGTTTCCACAGGGAGAACAGCAGCCGATTTGGATTCCAGAGAGATTAACTAAAGCAATTTCTACAGACCAAAAAGAAGATGATTTAGCTCAAATCCATAACAGCTGATATTCAGAACTCCAGTTTGGCTATTCTTACATCTGCGACAGTGATTCTCCCACACCTGAAGGCTAATGAATAATGAACACCATTAAGGCCTATTTCAAATGTAAGAAACCTTGGGGCTTACTTGTGGGATTACCTTCAGACCCATATGCAAGTTACAGGAAGAAGGTTGAGATATCAAAAGAAGAGTCAAACCCAGGTGGTAACCAGGATGCTTTTTTCAATAACTATTTTATTATTGCCTTTTCCCACATCATGAAGTTTTATTTTATTTTTTGAGCTCATACAGACCTAGGTTAATGTTTTTCTGATCAGTTCTATTTTGTGACTGTGGAGTTTTTCAACATTGCAATGGAGATTTCACCTGTGTAAAGCTACAAGGCCTTTACTATTGTCTTATGTGTTGTATGTTATGTGTGCACACTTCTGTTTTGTGTTGTATGTCTGTGTGTGCGTATGTCCATATATATGAGGAGCACTCATGAAAAAATGGATCCGAATATTTTTTTATTCACATGATTTAAATGGTTTAGTTTAAATTGGGTAAACAGCTATTGAGGATTGTTTTAATATGTGAACAAAAAAGGAGGTTAACAGATCTGTTTGTTTACTTTCACCTTTCCTTTTAATTATATTTAATAATTCTGTTCAGGATAATGTAAATTGTTCAGAAAATTGTTTTCTTAGTGCCTGCTGGAATGTTACATAATTTCTTTTTAGCCATCATTGCCAGAATTCCCATCTTCATCCCAGTGCCAGTGAAGACAAAGATAAAACTAAACTACAGCTTCTTCGATAGCTATCACAGTAAACTGTATAAACTGATGCATTAATGAATAATAACTCAACGAGTGATGCTCAATCAAGGAGTCAATTTACTTTGGGAAGAAATGGACATATTAATAGATTCCTCTGCTTTGAACTGCTTGCAGAACTTGCATGGACTATGTATCACATGCATGCATTGTGAACTATCTGTTGATGCAGTGAATTGTGGTATTGCTGGGGTATCTTTGCTGATGGTGTCATTGATGGTACAATTTTTCCAATAAGAGCCGTCATTTGGCTTGGTGCCATGGCATTTTGCATCCTCCTCCCTTTCTGCTTGTGATGGTCTAAAATTTGGGGGCCAACAGAGGTGAGGCAAAGAACCTCACCCCCCCACAGGTGCAAAGGCCTATCCACAAGTATGGCTGTATGCTGGACCGGTAGTCAGTGACGGGTAAGATCCAATTGCAATGGTACCGACCTAAGACAGGAGGCTGATGCCTTGAGGTCAGCTCATCCTATGACGGGTAAGAACCATATGTAGTATTGGACAACCTAAGACAGGCACGGTCCCTAAGCCACATGCTTGTTGTTTAATTAAACAGAAGATGGGAGATGTTGAGAGCCACAGTTTAGTCAGAATGACACCTGGCATTTTGCTAGAGGGAATGGTTGAAAAGTGACCCTGCTCTGGGATTAGGGCAGCTCTGGGATTAGGGCAGATCCTGCTGGGATTAGGGCGGATCCTGCTGCCTTGGCACCCGCTACTTTGGAGTTCTCATGGGGTTCTGAGAGAATTGGCACGAGGAGCCTGGTGGAGGCAATGTGTTCCCGGGAAGTGTGTGTAGAGTGCTGGTGAGAGTTCGGGAATAAAGTTGTTGCTGTTTGAACCTACAAGGCTTTGTGGCGGCTTGGTTATTTTGCCCAGCCAGACTGCGGCAATATATATCAAAGTTTCCCTATCCACTCATCTACTGAAGGGATCTGGGTTGGTTCCACAATTTAACTATTGTGAATTGTGCTGCTTTTATAAACATTAATGTGGCTGTGTCACTGTATACTGTTTTTAAGTCCTTTGGGTATAAACCAAGAATCAATAAATTGGATGTATTCAAACTAAAAAGCTTCTTCTCAGCAAAAGAAACAATTGGTGAGGTGAAGAAAGAGCCCACAGAATGGGAGCAAGTTTTTACCACAAGCACATCAAATAGAGCAATAATCTCTAAGATATATAAAGCACTCAAAAACCTTAATACCTTAATACCAAAAAAAAAAAGAACCCAATCAATAAATGGGCCAAGGAACGGAACAGACACTTCTCAGAAGATGATACACAATCAATCAACAAATATATGAAAAAATGTTCAACTTCTCTAGCAATTAGAGAAATGCAAATCAAAACTACTCTAAGACTTCATCTCACTCCAGTCAGAATGGTAGCTATTAAGAATACAAACAATAATAAGTATTGGCGAGAATGTGGGGAGAAAGTCACATTCATACATTGCTGGTGGGACTGCAAATTGGTGCAGCCAATATGGAAAAGCAGTATGGAGATTCCATGGAAAACTGGAAATGGAACCACATTTTGACCCAGCTATCCCACTCCTTGGTTTATACCCAAAGAAGATGAGAAAGGACATCAAAACCTGTAGCTTGTCTAGAGCAGAACTGGACCACAGGTGGCACACAGTAACTGGTGATGTTGGGGTCCACATTGCTGATCAGAGGTCATGAGAAAGAGGAACATCCGGGCTAAGATCAATACGGCACCAGGACCTGCAGACGTCCCAAATAACACACTGTAATCTCATTTGTTATGGTGCATTACCTTTGCTAGCCTGTGACAAGTGCATTTTAAAGTTCATTTAAATAGTATTCAAAATGTTCAACCAAAATAGCCAAATAGCCAGTTGCCTTATTTAGTACATATAATAGTTTTCTTTTCATCTTGTTTGGATTTGCTTTGCTTTGTATTTCTTCAAAGCAAGCACATTGTACAGGACAAGCTCTGAAGTCCTTGATATTCCGTGCATGTATGATTTTGTCTTAAAATTGGCATAAAGTAATTGCATCTCATTTTATTATGCAGTTATTTGGAATGTCGTCTTAACCGTCAATGAAGGATAGCATATTTGTCAAGATCACAAAGACAAAGCAGTGACGAAAACATGGGTTTCGTGCTGTCTTCCCAGAGTGTTGCCTTATTGAGCACTCCTGGCAAAAAGCAGCAATAAATTATAATAGGAAAGATAACTCACTTCAATTAGAAAAAAAAAAAAGTGATGACTGAAATCCATTTTTCCTCAGACCATGAAAGTAATTTGCCAAGTTTCATTAATGGGCATCTTCACATCCTTAGCAAGCTTAATTGTTAATTAATTAAAAGATGATTGGATAAACAATGGATCGTACTACAAAATGAAGATAGCAAAAATTACTGTCATGGAGCCTAATGAATATTCTTTATCCTATAGCCTAACCAATCTTTCACCTTCTTAATTTCTGAAAAACCCCAAGAGCCATTTCCTGAAAATTAAAGTTAAATCATATCAATATTAAAGGACTTCTGGGTCAAACTACATTGAGGGACAGCCACAGGCAATCATAATTTAATTAAAGTAGAATAGAAAAAAAAATTGTACCAAATGAAATGGTCTAGAATAGTAAAAAATCCTTGGTCTTAAAGTCTGAATACCTGTACTTCAAGCCTTTACTGTTGTGGACACAATTGAAAGACATTTAACTTGTCTAAACCTTATTCTCCTCATCTGTAAAATGGAGGTGATTGGTTGAGCTGCAGGTAGCACAATCCCCAAAATTGCAGTAACTTAAACAAGATTAAGTCTATTTCTCTAACTTGGAAAAGACCCAAAGGTAAACAATCAAGGACTGTACAGAGATTTTAGGGCCTCCGTTCCTTCTTTCTTGTTTTTCTTCCATGGAGTAGGCTTCTATTCCCAAGGTCACCTCATACTCTAAAAGGGCTGCCCTAACACCAACCTTCACAACCATATTCAAATGATTAGAAGTAAATGCATAAAGAATGGAGAATAAGGTGTCTAAACAAGATCTTTATTAAGAAAGTATTTGATTTTAAGTCCTTTGGATATAAACTTAGGAGTGGGATAGCTGGGTCAAATGATAGTTCCATTCCAAGTTTTATGCGGAATCTCCATACTGCCTTCCATAGTGGTTGTACCGATTTGCAGTCCCATCAGCAATATATGAGTGTACCTTTTTCCCCACATCCTCACCAACATTTATTGTTGCCAGTATTCTTGATGATTGCCATTCTGATTGGAGTTATATGAAATCTTAGAGTAGTTTTTATTTGCATTTCTCTAATTGTTAGAGAGGTTGAACACTTTTTCATATATTTGTTGATCAATTGTATTTCTTCTTCTGTGAAGTGTCTGTTCAGTTCCTTAACCCATTTATTGATTGGATTGTTTGGTTTTGGGGGGTTAAGTTTTTTAATTTTTTTATATGTCCTAGAGACTAATGCTTTATCAAAAGTTGATGTGGTAAAGATTTTCTCCCAATCTGTAGGCTCTCTCCTCACATTATTATCTCCTTTACTAAGAAGAAGCTTTATAATTTGAATCCATTCCATTTACTGATTCTCGATTTACTTCTTGCACTTTAGGGATCTTATTAAAGACATCAGATCCTAGACTGACATAGTGAAGATTTGGGGCTACTTTTTCTTCTATAAGGCACATGGTCTCTGTTCTAGTGCCTAAGTCTTTGATCCACAGTGATGCAGCCACATCAATGTTTATAGGAGCACAATCCACAATAAGTAAACTATGGAATCAACCTAGGTGTTCTTCAATAGATGAATGGATAAAGAAAATGTGGTATATGCATTCTATGGAATATTACTCAGCTTTAAAGAAGCATGAAATTATGGCATTTGACAGTAAGTGGAGAATATCATGCTAAGTGAAATAAGCCAATCTCAAAAAATCAAAGGCTGAATGTTTTCTCTAATATGGGGATGCTAATTTGCAATAAGAGGAGGGGCAGAAGAGAAGAATAGAGGTACCTTAGATTAGGTAGAGGGAAGTGAAGGGCACTAGAGAAGAATAGAGGTACCTTAGATCAGGTAGAGGGAAGTGAAGGGAGGGAAAGGGAGGGTATGTGGGGATAGGAAGGATAGTAGAATGAAACACAAATTATAACTGTATGTGTATATGTGACTGCATGACCAATGTGATTCTGCAACATGTACACTCAGAAAAATGAGAAATTATATCCCATCTATGTATGATATATCAAAGTGCACAAATGCATTCTACTGTCATGTATAACTAATTAAAACAAATAAAAAATAAAAGAAAGAAGAACATATCTGGAAGCCTCCATTCAACACCTCATCTTACTACCCATTGGCCAGAATTTAGTCAAATAGCCACATTTAGCTGCAAGGGAGGCTGGAAATTTCAGTGTTATTCTAGACTGCCAAACATCCAGCATGGAGGACTCTTATCACTATATAAGAAGTTGGGCATGGAAACTGGGGATATCTAGCTGTCTCCAACCCAAGACAGAGCCCAAGGTTTTGTGAGATCACAGATGGGAAACAACTGGGAAGTGTCTGGCTCAGAGGTGGTGTTTAATGACTGATGTCCAACTTGATAGATGAAAAGAGAAAATAAAATGTTCCTGAGAATCCTGACCCCTCTTGAGAGTTACAAGAGCATCCTCCCTGAGAACATGCATCTACTAAAGTATCCAAAATCCCCACAGGCACTGAGGAGCCAGGACATCACCTGTGCTTGCTCTGAGCTTCTTTCAGCTCTAAGGCACATGGCAATAATTGCCTTCTGCACCCCATTCCTCAAAATCTTGGATTATATAGGTTTGTCTCCCCCAAATAACCACTTTCCCCTCCTTTGCCTTTCCAAGACTCAGTTCAAATATTACTTCCTGCAAGAATGCTTCCAGACACCCAGGATGGACGAGATGCGCTTTGGCTGAGATATCCTAGGAGTCAGTACATTGTGCCCTTGCAGAAAACAATCTACTCATACATCTCCGTGACTGAACTGTTAATGCCTCAAGGGAAACAGAAAAGGCTTGTATATCATCATGTTCCCCAAACTCATCAAAATCCCCATGCCTCAGCTGCTTATTCTATCCAGGGAACGCAGATATTGGTGGATGAACATTACATGACACAGTCGGCAAATTGTGATAGAAATTTTTGTGCATAACCTGGGAATAAAATAGCTACATTTCTGCTCCTTGACTCCTTTTCTATGTGCAGAGTCTGGTATCTACTCATGGATCCTCGGGGAATACTGTTCAACCCAGCTCAGTGGATGAAAGTCTAATAGTCATTGGGAAGCCAATGTTCCAGAGTGAGTAGTGACAAGTTTGGGAGCCATAAAATCAGTCGTATGTGAACTCTGGGTGTCTGCCTTCAGTTAAAAAGGAAGGGTGGTAGGAACAAGGGCAAAAGGAAGATGATCTTTTTACCTCTGCAGAGCATGAAGCAGGAACTCCTGTGATGTAGCTTTAGGAAGACAACAAAAATCAAAAGCTGAAAGGCTGGGGTTCTGCCCCTGCACTGGTAAACATGTCACATTGAGCATTTGTATAATTCCTCCACGACAGTGTGTTGTGGCTGGTGGTGGTTTTTAGCTCTTAAACAGGTTTCTTAGCATTGACACTATTGACAGTTTGCTCCAAATAAATCTTTGTTGTGGGTGTATCCAGTGCACGGTAGGATATTTACCAACATCCCTGGGCTCTACCCATGAGATGCCAGTAGCAACCCTATACACAAATATTGTGATACCAAATTTGTCTCCAGACATTTGCAAGTGTCTCCTGGGGGCTAAAACTGCCCTTTCTCCTGCCAGGTACATGCAAGAAAGGGGGTAAAAGAGAGAAAGAGAGAGAATTGACAGCCACTGTTATAAAATAAAAAGGGGTGCATTTAAATTTAAAAGTACCATAGCTGGGCATGGCGGTGCACACCTGTAAAATCCAGCTACTCAGGAAGCTAAGACAGGAGGATTGGCAACTTGAGGACAGCCCCAAATTAGTAAGACCCTGTCTCAAAATAAAAAAAGAAAATATAAAATCATGAAGACCCCTCTACAGAGGCAGATAACATTACAAGTTATGGGAAACAATCTACATCCAAGTTAGCACATATTTTCTGTTTCAGTCTAAATATTTTTCTTCCAAAAAAAAAGGATGATTTATTCTATTCTGAAACAACTACAGATTGATTAAGAAAAAACAAAAGTATGAAAGAGTACATAAAGAGAGAAAAAGACCTTTAAGTTTTAACATGGAATTATCTCAATTAAGACAACTGCTTGATGAATCTGACATAAACACTAATTTGTTCTGAAGTTGCTTTAATTAAAGAAAAGATTCCAGGCAGGTGGAGGAGATCCTATCCTGGTCCTTGGCCCAAGCTCATCACAACCCTCCAGAAATACTGGATTCAGTTCTGGGAACGTCATTTCAAGAATACGAGGTGGAAAGCAGAGCAGCCAGAAGGGACAGAGGCCAACAAGGGCTACCACCCTGGGGATTCGAGAAAGGTCACAGGACACCACCTCCTTCCCTGAGCTGTGGCAATGGAGATAGCCACACCCTGACACCTCAAGAGTCGCATTCCAGTGGCAGAGCCGGTTCGTCTCAGAACAGAAGCCAGAGAGGACTGTGCTGCACAGAGCAGAGTGTAAAGAGGTAGCTTCCGAGTTGGGGGCACTGTGTTGTACCCTCATAGAAACATGGTCTAAATGATAACGCTGATGGCAGAATAAAGGATGGAGACAGGGAGTCGAGTGAAAGCAAAAAAGTAAAAAAAAAAAAAAAAGTGAGGAATTCTTGCCATAGTTCCTGTGACCAGTGGTAGGACTGGGGTCTAAAGCAGTGGCAGTGGACAGACAGGGATGCTTTGAAAGCTAGGTAGAGGGTAGAATTGTGAGAGCTCAGGGAGTAGATCAATAAGACAGGGGACAAGAAAGGAAAGCCATGGGTTACGGGGGCAGGGGTAAGAAATGTGGTATATATGCACAATGGAGTTTGATTCAGACAAAAGAAAAAATGAAATCATGTCATTTGCAGAAAAATGGATGGAACAAGAGACCATGTTAAGCAAAATAAGCCAAACTCAGAAGGTCAAGGGTCACACATTTTCTCTCAAGTGTGCAAACTAGAGAGGAAAAAGGAAAAGAAGGTGGGGGTGGGGATCTCATGAAAATCAAAGGGATATGAGTAGAGGAAAAGGGCCCAGGGTGGGAGGCAGGGAGGGATGGGGGAGTGCTGGGGGCGTGATATTGGCCAAGTCATATTGTTACATTGTGCGCATGAATGGATATGTAAGGACAAAACCAATCATTACAAACAACTGTGATGCACCGGTAAAAAAAAATATATGTAGGAAGATAAATGAATAAATAAATGAATAAATGATAAATAAATGAATAAATAAATAAAAGACATCGGGGTCACACTAGCTTAGAAGATGAGAAGCAGCTGGGGAACAGGGAAGTTTGGCTTGGGAAAGACGGCTCTGGACAGCAAGGCTGTCATTTATATGCCCTTTATCAAGTTAAAAAAAAAATGCTAGACTTGTTCTGTGTGGTCCCAAAGAACAAAACAGCAGAAGCTCAGGGAGAAAAAAAATTATTTAGTTTTTACTTGAATGGCAAGCAGAACTTCCTGAGATTAATTTCTGTCTAAAAAATAAAAATAAATGTTCAGCAAGGGGTAGTGGGCTCATCCAAACAGTGCCTAGGAGATATGGAACAGCTACTGTAGGGGACATGGACAGGTTTTAATGGCTCACCTGTCATGTAGTTTCTTCTAGTAATATCCCAAATGTTCCCACACCTTCACTGTCTTTGGGGGAACCAAATCCCTCTCCCTCTCAGTCCCTTGATTTGTACAGAACTTGACTCTGTTCTGCCCTGGGTGGTCCTATGGCTCCAGCCACACAGTTAAGAGTCTCTGAGAATAGCCCCAAAAGGAGCATGTAATCTAAGCTCGGCAAACAAAGGTCCTCATCAGAAATTTTGTAGAAACCATTAGGGAAGTCTTATTCCTTCTCTCTGGACCAACTAAGAGGACAGAAAGAAGTAAGAGACAGAGACATAAATGGAGGGAGGGAGGGAGGGAGGGAGGGAGAGAGAGAGAGAGAGAGAGTCCCTAGAATGAAATAATCAAGAGAGCTCTTGGGTATTGCTATCCCTCAGACTGAGTGCATCCAAAAATCTCACCATTATACAAAATCTCACCATTATACAAGACCTTTTAAAATTTATTCCCTTAAAAAAACAGCAGTATCATGAACATTGTGTAGCAAACTCTGGTGTAAAATGAGAAATGGTTTCCAGACAATAGATTCCTGACGATGGAGCTTAAGACCAGTGTCTTCTGAAAACAACGGACCAGCTTTAGATTTAAAAAAAAACAAAAAGAATTTGTGTTATACTAGAAAGATTTTCAAACCTAGAACAATTGGATTAGAGGAAATGCTCATAAAACACTGGGTTTTTAATTCTCAATCATTTGGACTTAGCGAGCACCAAAGCATTCTAGCGTGGGTCATCCTCACTTAGTGCTTCTTAGTGCCTGGTAACACCTCCCCCAACGACCAACAGCATACTAAGTGGAACTGAAACGTTCTTTATTGCACCACTGGATCATTCTTTTAATAGGGGGATATAATCTCATTACAAGCTCTAGTAGTCATCCAGATTACAATCTTAATTGCCAGGATAGGTAAACGTGTAATAATATATGCTGCTGTTTCTTTTTTTCTTTCTTTCTTTTTTTTTTTTAGTAATAGTATAATTAAAGAAGAGCAAATGTTTTCTGTAAGCAAGCCTTCTAGGCCTGCAGCCATGCAGATTTCCCCTCTTTTAAATGTGGTATTTATGTAATGACCATCTTTGGGAAACTATATAACAACTTAGAGATTTTTGTAGATTTTATGGAATTCATGAAATGATTTGCCCTCTCTCCTCCCAAGAGACTCCTCTCCCTCCTTCTCTTCAGAAGTGCCCATGCCATCAATGTCAGGAGGACATGGTTGGGAAAGAGACCTGTGCTCACAGGCCGAGGTTTCTCCACCTCTGACAACCAGTGTCTCCTGTGCAAGAATCTACAATAGTCATGGGGCCAGTACTTCTAGACAATGCAATGTGATCAGCACTCTCTAAGAACATCGTAGAATATTCAGTTGTGTGTGTGTGTAGTTATTTAATCTTCATGGCAATACTATGAGGCATGTACTATTTTATCCCCATTTGACTGATCAGAAAACTGAAAGGTTAGTTGTGCTGCCAAAGTCACATAGGTAGAGATGGAACTGAGTTACAAACCAGGCAGACTTTGCTCCAGAGACCATGAAAACCAGGGCAATGGGAATGTGGAGATGATTATCTACCAATGACCTAAGTGGACCAGCAGAGAAGTGCCTCCCCTAATTTGGGGACTAGGACTAGGACTGGGTCCACAGCCAGTCCCTTACAAATTATGCAAGAAAAATCCTGATTCTCAACCCACTGGTTCCTGAATCCAGGACCGTCCCTGCAGACCTGGGATGAACTAGAAGAGTTTGCATCTCACTGCATGATCCTGAGGAATAGCCAGGGTGGGGACAGCTGGGAGGCTCACGGGAGCTCCAGGTGGCTTTAACACAAACACTTCCGGATGTGAGGTAATGTGAGTCTGCCTCTGGTCAACTTTCTCAGAAAGCAAATTTGGGACAAAACTGACTAGCTTGTGTTAACCTTTCATGTTTCCAAATTGTAGCCTTAATCTGTTTCCATCAGCTTATTTATAATGGCATCAGAGACCCCACAAGCCTATCATTATTTCTCCCGGAGGCCCTGAGGCAAGCCGTTTGTGTGCTCTCTGATGAAGTGCCCTGTTAGTTAAGTGGGGGGGAAAGAAAAACCTTCCCCAACACAGTCTCTGAGAATTCATGAGATTCTTGCACAGTGCACTTGGAAGACACGTTATCCTCTTCAAAGAACACTCATCCTTTGACTGTCAGGATGCAAAGGATATAGAAGAATAGGCAAAAACCAAGGTTTGTCACCAAATCATGGCTGTGAAGTTTCTCTTCATTCATTCAGTAAATAAATAATCCTTGAGCACTCACCGAATCCTAGGCATTGTTCTGGGGGCTGAGAGGTCCATGGTGGGCCAAAGGAAGCCCTTGTTCTTAAACAGCTGGTGATCTTTAGGCCACTGGATGTCTATCATGGCTGCTCATCTTAGTAGATTGGGAGGATTTTATTAAATCCATTTCTCTATAAATCAGTATAGCCATGAGGTAAACATTTAGAGCTCCCTATAAAAACTAAACACAAAACTGTCAGATGTACCACTTCAGGGTGCGTACCTAGAGGAATTAAAGTCAGCATACTCTAGAGACAACTGCACACCCATGTTTATTGTTGTACATGATTCACAACAGCCCAGGTGCTTGTCAACTAACTGATGCATGGATGAAGACTATGTTGTACATATATACAATGAAATGTTATTCAGCCACAAATAAGAATGAGATCACGTCATTAGTAAGAAATTGAATGACACTGGAGATAATCGTGTTAAGCGAAATAAGCCAGACTCAGAAATACATATTTTCCCCCATATGTGGAATCTAGGGGGATGAAGGAAAGAAAAAGAGAGAGAGAGAGAGAGAGAGAGAGGCATGCCTGAAAATAATAGTAATAGGGAGGCATTTAAAGAAGAGGGAGGGGATCAGGGATAGCGGGAGGGGAGGGCCAGGGAGGGTAAGTGAGGGGTAGATGTGACCTAAGTATGTTATTTGTATGTATGAATACACCACAGTTAAGCCCTTTATTCTGTAAAATTCAAATTCACTAGTAAAAATATATCATTCCCAGTGACCCTACTTCAGACCAAATCAAAATCTGTGAAGGAGAGACCCCAATGTTTATTTAACTTTCTCCCAGATGATTCTGATGCCTAAAAAGTGCTGAAAACCACCATTCTAGAAAAATTGAATTCCCCTTTCTCTCTGCCCTTGGTCCAGCCTTGATTGTGATACTTCACTATATCTATACTTCAATATAACTGAAGAGGAACTTTAGTACCTGCAGGAAAGAACCTTGTTTTGTGTCTGTGAGAGACCTGTGTGGTCCTTTGCTGCTTCTCTGAGGCATAAACTTGGACTATTGAATTGGGTGTTGAGGTAAAGTCCTCAGCTGGTGGCTGAACCTGGGAGTCTTGGTATCCATGGCTGCATGTTCTTTGAGAAAGGATTAACATCAGTATCTGTATTCTCTCTGCATAACCAAGAAATGGATAATGAATAAAGGATCAATTATTAAATTGCTGCAGTCCGGCTGCAGCAAAATAACCAGGGGGGTGACGAACAACTTGTGTAGATTGATACAGCAGGAGTGGGAGCCTTTTATTGTAGGACAACAGAGGTATTTATACATTCCACACAGCTTATCTTAATTAACATAAACTAGATACAGCAGTCAACCAATAAGGAATCTCCACACTTAATGGCTCGCTGGCGCCACCTCACAAACCACTCCCCCTGGCAAAATACCAGGCGCCATCCTGACTTGTTTACAGACTCTAACATTAAATGAAGGCAGTAATAAGCAATTTTTGTTTTATTTGCTTGTATCATTTCTTCTAAGAATTCTTTCCTGCCATTTAGTGAGCTGCCCCTCCCTTCTCTCTCTAAATATTCATGGTCTGGGGAGGACTCAGCCAAAGCTCTTGGCTCCACGAGGTGCTACCTGCCCACAGTCAGGCCTATGTAACACTATCTACTCCTTGCCGATGACCTGGGCCTGGTGAATCAATGTCCATCGTCGGTCTTTGGGAAACATCCAGCCATTATTCTTTTGTGTGGTTATGAAGCTAGTAGAAAATCAATTAGAAAATAAAGTAGAAAATAAATTAGAATTGCTGATGGTCTTCTTCTCCACCAATGGTGGAAATCCTGGATTAGAATAAGGTCCCAGATTCCTGATTATCTGGCTTGAATATCTGGGCCCAGTTGAGACTTAAAATCTACCTTTGATGATTTCACAATCAGGGCTAAGAATGCCTCATTGTGGGTCCAAACCAGTTTAAATCAGATATATGTCTTAAATTTAAAGAAGTGTTCACTAATACAGGGGATAAATTAATAAATTCTCTACTCCCTTCTCTTCAAGTAAGAAAATGTTAGGAACCAGGCATGGCTCCCACCATTTCCTCTTACATTTCTTATATTTCTAATAAGGATCTGGTGACAACCGAAAGCCTGGCTTGCTTGCCTAACGCAGATTTTCCCAAAATGTGCTCCAGAGAACGTGAGATTTTCCCAAGCTCAAGGTTAAATTGTTAAAAGACATCTTTAGTGCAAAATTTCCCAAGCTCTCTGTATCAGAGAAGACCATGGCTCTCTCATAAGAACTGAAGTACACTACATTTTCCCAACTTATTTAAGCATAGGACTTTTTTTGTCTTGTACCTCCTGGGACTAGAGTTTTGGAAGAAATGTCACTCTAGCTGAAACCTAAAGAATGTTCTTCCCTCTCTTTATAAGACTCTTCCCACACTCTCACTCCCAGGCCTGTCCAATTCCTATTCAACCCTCATTTCTCAGCTTAAATATCACTTTCTCCAAAAAGTCTTTAATGGTGTCATTTCTATCATCCTCATGTTTATACCCAACCTTTATTCCTTTAAATTCTCTACTTTTTTAAGGTATGTAAGTACACAGTTGATAATCCATGTATGTCTCACTTAGAAAACGTGCAGGCCAGTTCACAACATGGGCCAGTGATTCTCACCCATGGGTATTTATGCCTTTGTGTGGCCAGCTCCCATATGGATCTAACCAATAAAACATGGCTCAGTGAAGAAGCGTAACTCCCAAGATCAGATCATAAAAGGCGCTGCGGCTCTGCTGTGTGTTCACAAATCGCTCCCTCTTGGGAAGCCAGCCACCATGCTGTGAGCACACGCAGGCAGTCTTTCAGAGGAAAGCCAAGGACCCTGGAAAACCGTCAGCACTAACTTAATGACTCTGTGAGAAACACAACATGGAGGAGGAGGATTCTCCAGTCCCGATTTAACCCTCATAAGAATGCCACTCCAGCCTGCATGGGACAGCAATCCAGTGAGAGGCCACAGACAAGATCAGTCCAGGCAAGCCCTTTCTGAGTTTCTGACCCACAGAAACCCCGAGATCATCCATTCCTTGAGAGCCAGAATTGCAGATGGCTTACAGTTGTACTGTATTCCCCTACACACAGATAGGCACACATGTGCACACACATACATGCACACTCCTAACTAGAGTACTTGAAAAATAAAAGACATTCAGTGTGTATGAAACGCGTGAATGATGATGGATAAAGTAAATTTGTATATACATAGATAAATAGACACATGAGATGTGAGGCCTATCTTATAGGATGCGAGGGTGATTTGGCTGCCATATCTGTCACCCCATTGATTGCCTGGGTTGATTTGGATGATCAGGCTGGCTGGTCGAGTGTCCCCTTTCTTCCTCGCCAGTCCATGTGTGTCCCTCCCAAAGTGGCACACTGGATCAAAGAGGAAGAGTTGTAAACCTAGGCTACAGAGTTCCTGTACGTCCACCCTCAAGGTACGTGTGTAACAAAACCAGGTTAAGACTAGGAATCAATGAAGTTAACATTGCTTCAATTCTATCCCCGAGACTTTATTAGGAGTTCATCAGTTTTACCATTAATGTCCCTTTTCTGTGCTCAGGTTCAGTCCAGCATACCCTAATGCATTTATCTCATGTCTTCTTGATCTCCTCTGTCACATCTGACTTTCAGTGCCTTCAAAGCAGCAATCCAGGTGGAGGTTTTGCACCAGCAGCAGGTGAGATTGAAACAATGTGGCTCACACGGGGTCCTTTGGAGCAGGGGGAGGTAGGGAAGCCCAAGTCACCTGCTGAAGCCCCCTCCTCTCTGCTCTTCCCTTCCACTGTTCTGAGCTTTGGGTTGGGCAGAGCAATAGTCCCCTACCTGCAGGGAGCGGCAGATGCTCAGTCAGGTTTCCATCCCTGGAGCACATCACTAGGAGCCCTAAGACTCAGTCCTTGAAGAACAGCTCCTGCCAGTGATCTCACGTACCCAGCTCTTAACAGAGGCAAGGGCTGCTTTCTAAGAACACAGTGGAACTTTTAGGCAGCTTGCCTAGAAATTCTTTTCTACTGAATTCCTGGAAGAGGCTGCCTGATTTTCTCCTTACCCAAGACTCAGAGGAGCAGGTCAGAAAGCCAAGAATAGCCACATGCCACACCTGAGAAAGTTGTCTGCGTGACCCAGGCTGGTGGAGGATGGGTGCAGGCGATGGCTCTAGGGGGACTTTGTGACTGTGGATGAGGTAAGGAGACACTGTGATTCTGCATTAGCATGATGTGGGGGGTAGGGTGGGGATCACTGAGTGCCACAGGTCAGGCACACACTTGTATTGTCATACCTGTAAGAGTAGCAAAAGGCACATGCATAGTTTTTACACATTTTATGGTTCACAGGACAATAGGTACATTAAGTTTTGGTCTTGATCCAAGCCCTCCTTAACTGCTTCTTAAAATCACCAGAAATATATGTGTAGGTGTGTGGGCATGTCTGTAGCATAGAAAAAAATTATAGAAAATAAATCCATTCTAGGGCAGGGGTTGGCAAACTATGGCCCCAGGGCCAAATCTGACCTCTCACCTGATTTTGAAAATAAAGTTTTATTGACACACTGCCATGGTCATTCATTTGTCATGTTTTCTATGGCTGCTTTCATTCTAACATACTCAAGGTGAGCAGTGCAAGAGCCCATAATGGTCTTTCTTTCTCTCTTTTTTTCTTTCTTTCTTTCTTTCTTTCTTTTTACTATCTTGCACTTAGAGAAAAATTTTCTGACCCTACCCTCTTATAAGGCTGGAGTAATATGAAACATTATTGTAATGGAAGGTCCAAGACTAAAAAGATCAATTAACTTTTCTTTTAGCCAATTTAAATACTGAAGAAACATTGAAAATTGTGACCAAATTGTATTCACAATTGAACACCCATTCACAGGACAAATTGGACCAAGATGGTTCTTGCTTCTTAGAAGTCACTATAAGACTCAAGCCACCAACAAAAGCCACCAGAAGCATCTGGGACAGGTAGGCCACTTGAGAAAGCTTGCTCTCTGGGTGGTTAGTTCCATCCACCCTCTGAAGGAGACAGCAACGTATGGGTTCATAAAAGGGTTGTCATGGTAACCCACTCTGTGGGGACAACTGAACCAGCAAAGGAGAAAGCTAATGATGGCATAGAGCCGGCCCTCCCAGTCCTCAATTTCACCTGTAGGACATGAAGCTGACCACTAGAATTCTTGAGATCAAAGGACAAAGTGACAGGGAGATATCTCCAAAGAAATTTCAAGCAGTAAAGGACTGCAGGATCAATGTCATTTAGCAGAAACAAAAGGGATAAGAAAATCAGTGACGTGCCTGGGAATGCAGGGCAGTGTTAGGGCACATGTTATCTCTCCAGTCCCCAAACCCAGATGGTGCTCCAGTGTGAACTGAGCAATGAGCCTTGTAGGGAAACAAGAAACTTCCTCCCATTTGCCCTCTGACCCCAGCCATGAAAGGACAATGGTGGCCTAGTTGAGTGTCCCAGCCTCAGCCTCTGGAGCCCCTTCACAACTTTGAGAGGTCTGTGTGCCACTCTCACTATCATTGACTTAATATAGGTAACTGGGTCCTTTTTATCTTAATCAGCTGTATAAGACAACTATAGCATTGTAATGCATGAAACATAAGTGTTAGAAAATACTATTCAAATATGGCAATGCTACTAGATTCCGTGTAGACACAGTACTGCCCACCCAAAGCTCTGGCCATGAACCCACTTCTTTTTTTAGAAAGAATGGAGCAAAGGTTGGAGAGGCATTAAAGAGTAACATCAAACTGAGACCTTCTCCTGAAGGATAGAAAAGAGAACGACCGTCTCGCCATCGCATACCGCTAGCAGCATTCTCCCAGACATTTGGGAACTCAAACCAGAAGAAAAGCCTGCTATCCAGAAAAGTCAAAGAGTTGAGGGGAGGAGTAGAAAATATGAAATAAACAGTCCCTTCCCAAAATGGATTTGATCCCTCTGATTTCCCTGGTGGCCCGTCACACACAGGATAGAGTAGCTGATGTCTGTCGACCCCAGTGGAACAGCATGGCATCAGAGTCAGATGCGAATTTCAATTCACACTGACCACACTCAGTTCAGGAGGTTTCATAGGCTGTCGCTTTCTCACCTATTAAAAAGAACAAGCAGGAAAGATTAAATGGCTTCCGTGTAGAATGAAGGAGAGACACAGCAAGCGCCCAGGATGGGTTGGCACCCAATAAGATGGGTTTCTTCCTTCCTCCTGGGCCCCCCACCAGCATGGACTTCTGTTTCTAAGCCTCCACAGCACTGCTTAAATCTGAAAGTGCCTTACTTTTCTAGGTCAAGCAAGAACATCCAAGGTCACCTCCTTCCCTCATGTTCCACCAGCTGCCAACTACGGGATTGGGTGTTACCGTGAGCGTCCAAGACTGCGTAACCTTTGTCCATTAGCTCACGGTGCCCACCTCTCATTCTGTGTCCGCTGAGGTTCATTTGACTCCTAGTCTCTCCCACCACCGGGCTTTGAAGAGTCCAAAGGCGAATGAGGTTACGTTCAATGTGAAGCTGACTTCTGCCTCCTGGGAGGGGCTTTTCCACTGGGTCTCACAGAAGGAGAGACTACCTCTGCTCAGTGATGACCTTGTGATGACCTACTTGTACATCAGGTGACCAGGCTTTCTGGTCTCTGGGACTGAGATTTCAACAGGAGTAGAATGAGGAACGCTGATGTGTTGACAGATCATCCACAGAGCCACCCAGCATGATGGAGAGGGTCCCAGACTTACGGGGTTAAGTCCCAGCCTTGCCTCTTACTAACTGTGCAACCTTCACTGAGTTACTTAACTTCTCTGTGACTCAGTTTACTCAGGATAAAAATTAGGGTAAACCTATGCTGTACAAAATGAATCTTAAGCCAGTTAATATTTGTAACATGCCAAAGCATAGCCTTACATAAAAGCCCCTTTATAAATGTTAATCATGATGATTCCTGAACTCTAGGCACAAAATTCTAAGGGGCCAGAAAAAAAAATGCCATTCGTTGTGACTTTGTGCTAAGCAAAACACAAACCTAGAGACTATATATACTTTTATTGCACAAGATAATATTTAAGATCTAAAGTTTATTCCCATTTTAGAAACAGAGAAACCAGGGCCCAGAGAAATTCAGTCATTTGCTCAAGGTCACAAGTAAGTTAACAGAGTTACATTCAATGGGACAGCATCCCTCTTCTATAGCTGAATGTTGTCTCCTTCATAAACTCAATGGTCCTTCCAGAGATTAAGTCCTAATCTCCTAAAAAATGAGAATAATTGCTGTCTGTCCTCCTCAGAATACCCTTGCAAGTGTCTGCCACAATCTGTCCCGGCTTCTCTGCAAATCACATGACCATCTTCCTCAACCTCTTCCCATAAAGCCAGCTCCTGCAGACTTTTTACTCTCTGCTGCTTGCCTTTAAACTGGTTCCAATGCCTCAGCATCCACTCACGAAACAGGGCATCCAAAACCAAAGACGATCTCCCCAGAGACCCAGAAGCCTTGCCAGTGTTGAGCCGAGGTGCGTAACCAGCCGGTGCATCATGAACAAGCTTCTCGCTGGTTCTAGCCATGGAAAGGTACCAGCCAGTGGTTCCAGGTGATGAAAGAGGGCAAATGGACAGCCTGCAAGAAATGAAGGCAGTGTCACTCAGTTGAACCATGGCAAGAAAAGTAGGTCCATGTAAGATGGCGTATGCCAACGTGTGCAAGGGAACACGGATCCATGTGGCCACAGTGGTGAACACCAAGCAGGCACAAGGCAGGCCAGAGGGACGAAGATGAACAGAGTGAAGATGCGAGCAAAATAAATGATTCCCCTCCTGGAGAGTCTCTGTCTAGCTCTGCACCATCCAACACAGGAGCCACGAACCCCATGGGCTTATGAGCACTTGAGGAGTGGCTGGGCCAAACTGAGATGCACTGTAATCATGAAACGTGCACCATATTTTGAAGACCTGACGTGGAAAAAAAAGTATGTGAATTATTACACTAATAATTTTATATTGATCACATGGTGAGCAAATATTTTTTAATATATATTTAATAAAACACATTATTAAAATTAATTTCATCTATTCATTTTTACCTTTTTAAATAAGGCTACTAGAAACTCTGAAGTGGTATCTGTAGCCCACATGACACTTCTGCTGGGTAGCACTGGTCCATTGGGCAAAGTAGACATGGAGCCAACTTTAATTAGATAATCCAAGCTGAGAGCCATGCTTGACTAGATGCCAAGTGTCTCTTACAGGGCAGGGGAGATTCCAAATGAGGGAAACACAGCCATCATTTATTTACACAGTTCACATTATTTCCACATCATCCCTTTGCTACTAGGTTTTAATAAGTTTTTTTTCTCATTATCTCCCTAGGTATACATACATCTGAGACTAATTGGGTGCAAGGACAACCTTGTCCCCCATTTGATTCCCCTGCCCCAGCACCTTCCAGAAGTACAACAGTCTAGACACATGAGGATGCTTGTAGACATTAATGAATCCAGCACCTGCTCTAGACCCTGGTTCACATGAGCCACTTGTCATGTGGTCAAGGATGCAGAAAAAGGCTAGGGATCTGAGTTTGGAAAATAGAGACGCAGAAGCTTTGGCTGACTGCCTACTCCACACCATGCTTTAGCTAGATCCTTTATATATAATATCTGACATAAGTCTTAAACAATTTTATGAAAAGCTAATCTTTTTCTATTTCACAGACGAGGAATCTGAGGCCCCTGAGAAGTTATTTAACTGTCCTAACTGAAAACCATTAATAGAGGGGAGTGCTGTGAGAAGAGGTCACGACCTCCTAACTTCAAGCTCAGAGATTTCCCTCTCTGGGACAATCCCTGCCCAAGGAGATCACTTCTATTTTGAATAACATTGCTAATTTGGGGTACAAGCAATTTGTCTGAATATTTGCAGAGATACTGGGAAAGCACTTGGACCTTCTCTGTAAGAGGGAAATCCAGAGGATACAGGGTACATGACTTGTTCCCTTCAGCATCCAGCTGCTGAACAAGAGCTCTCTTCTGGACCTCCAAATGGTCTCATCTCACAGGTTCATACTGCTTACACTCCCAAGCCCATAACCTAAGACTTGGAAACCAGCCAGCAGAGGAGGGAGGGAAAGAATATTTTCACAATTGCTGTAGGAACTTTCCAAGAGCTATTCCTGGAGCTGAAAGTGTTGACACCAGGCTGTCAAAGAAGGAACAGGGAAGGGCTCTAATTTGGAAACATTTTAAACTGTGTGCTTGACAACGTATACTAGGTGACAAAAAAAAAACAAAATCCACAGAGACAGAGGCTCAGATTGGGCAGCTGAACATAGGCGGGCCCATGGTGGCCTTGTTAGTACAATAATTCCATTTAGCAAAAGGTAATGGGGTGATGATTGCTAGGGTCAAACTCTAGCTTTGCCACTTAGCCTCACGACTGAATCAGGCTCTATCTCAGTTTCTTCATCTATAAAATAAGCTCAACAATAATCCTTTTCTCACAGAGTTGTTAGGAGGTTTAATTCGAGTTCACATGTACATAATGTGTTTTCAACAATGTAAGTGGTAGCTATTATTTCCATTATTTTTAATGGGCCATCCAGTAAGTACCTCTGTTCCAGCATCTGCAGCACAATTGGGGTAAAATACAGGTAATATATCTCCCTGTTGGGGCATGGTGAGGTTTTCTTATGTCTGCTTTCAGTAGGGAAATGTTTTAGTCAGCTTCTTTGGTTGCTGTGACTCAAAGACCTGACAAGAACAAGGTAAATGAAGAAAATTTTATTCTGGCTCACAGTTTCAGAGGTCTCAGCTCATTCATGGTGGAAGGGCATGGTGGAGAATAGCAGATCAGGACATGGCCACCAGGAAGCAGAGAGAAATCTCTGCTCACCAAAGGCAAAATATAAGCCTCAGCGGTGCACCCCCTCCTCCAGTCACACCCAGCCTGTCCACAGTGACCACCCAGTTCATGCACATGATGGATTAATCCTTTGATTCCATTATGACTCTCATAATCTCATCACTTCACCTCTGAAAATTCTTGCACTGCCTCACACATGAACTTTTGGCGGACACCACGTATCCAGACCGTAACAAAAGAGAAGTAGAAAAAGCAAGAAGAATATGAAAAGACAAGGTAAGGCACAAACAAGACAGTAGGAAAGAAATACACTAACGAGAATGTGAACTTTATATAAGATGGGCCCCTGTATTTCCTAGGTTAGTGTGACCACAACTTCCCCCATCTCTAGTACCCTTTTGATTTTTTTTATTCCCTATACACCATGCTTTGAAATGATGTATCAAATACATCCTGGAAAAGTAGTAAGTAAAAAGCTTTAATTTTATGTGTCATTTAGAGATGGGAATAACTTCCCAACGGAGCTCTTGAAACAATTTGAAGTGCCAAGCTATCTTGAGTTGATAGAATTCTACTCTGAAGGACGGAATGGTGGTGTGAATCGTACAAAATGCTCAGAGTATTCTTAAGAATTCTGAAGCCAATTAAACCCCATCACGAATATCACACTGAAGTGAAGTGCCAGGAACCATCATAGAGCTTCTTTTCTTCCTTGATTTGTCAGAAAAAAAAAAAAAAAGCTGACATAAAGCTCAGAGTAACAGCAGGGCCGGACACCAGTTTTCAAAATGGTGGTGTGTTGACTCCAGGCTGTGGCTGGGGGACACCCAATATCTATATTGAACAACCTATTTTCTATAAAGTAATTTTACTTTGTATCTCACTTGGTTTTCTTTGTGTGGGTGAGTGTGTATGTGTGCACTTGGGAGAAAGAAAACAAACAGAGGGAAAAACAAAAGAGATCCCGTCTCACACTAGTTCCTTCCCATTGTGTTCATCCATATGATTAATGTTCAAGTAGGAATTTCCTAACTGAACACCACCACCACCACCATTGGTCACAGTCTGGTCTCAAAATGTTTATTTTCATCATTTGTAAAAAGCTGAAAGCACTTATTCTTGCTCTGAGGTTGTAAATTAGGCCCATGCCCTATATTATGTTCATCTCTGCCCTCACAGGACTACACATAACTAAACAAGCCATGGTGGCAGAGAGAGCAGGTGCCGGCACCCAGTGTTGAAATGTGGATCCCAGCTCTGTCGCCTCATAATTCTGGGACCCTGGGAAGTTACTTCTCTGAGCCTCGTTTTCCTCGTGTGTAAGGCGGTACCACTGAGAGTGTCCAGCCAGGGATGTTGTAAGGACCTTGAGGTGCACAAAATGATTGGTACCTTGTCTGGCAAATAGGGAGCAACAAGCTCATGTCATGTACCATCATCTTTCCTCAATGAATAAGGCTCTGACCAGGCAGAACATCACTCGTGGATGTCAGCAGAGAAAATGAACCAAAGACCTGAGGCATTGTGACCTTGGGCTCAGGGAAGAGGGTCAAGGAGGAGCAAAAAGCCCTTGAAATATGTTTCTTTCCCATTGGAAGTCATAGGACACCAGCTATGAGGTTAAGGTATAGGAAAGTCAATATCCTGGCTCTGGTCTCTTGATGTGTGACACCCAGAGGACACAGAGGAGGAACTTCCCTCCCAGCTCTGCCCAAGCCTCCTACTGAGTAGGTGGGAGATGGGGGAAAGGTCTCCCTACCTGTCACTCTCTCACTCTACCTCCCTGCAGCATAACCCTACATGGTGAGACCAGCACCAGACCTGGGAGGCCAGTTTATTATCTAACCATGGAAACACTCCATGCAAAGTAGGTCCACACTGCTGGGAGAGGAGGGAAGGGGATTCACCAAGGCAACACTGAAAAACAATTTGAAGATCTTAGACCTGACCCCAGGAGGTCCTGATACTCTAGGTACACATGGGTGACACAGAGGTGAGTGTGTGCACTGAGAATGACCAACTGGCATGTGAGCTTTTCAGGAAGGCCAAATGGAGGCTATGGAAACCCCTCCCACAGGTCTGATGCCTTTTGCCTCCTGAGAGCCCACAACCATACAGAGCACGGAGTGCACCAGAAACTCCCCAACCAGCTCACTCCGCTCATCACCACCATATCCCCCACTGAATGAGGAGCACAGGACAAGAATGCCACTGTCGAGTTCAGGGTGGTGAAGCAGGAACCCAGCCCTGGGAGAGGCGTACGTTCCACAGCCAATGCTGAATCCACATGTGATCCAGCAATTCTGCTCACAGGCAGCTAGCCAAGATCCCTGAAAACAACGTCCACATAAAAACTGGACCGTTGATGTTAACAGCAGCATTATTTAAAAAGCTGTAAAGCTGAAATGATCCAAATGCCCATTGACTAATAAATGGATAAAAAATGTGATGGAATAAACAAAATGATGGAACGTGTTGTTCAGCCATCAAAATGGTTGAAGGGCTGATCCGTGCTGGGCTAGATGAACCTTGAAGATATCGTGCTCAATGAATGTGGCTGGTCACAAAGGAGCATTTATCATGAGCCCATGTATGTCCACTAGCCAAGATAGACAGGTCCCTAGAGATAGAAGATTAGTGTTTGTCAAAGACTCTGTGGAGTAGGAAAAGGAGACTGGCTGTTAAGGATATGGGGTTCCTTGGGGGAGTGATGAAAATATTCTGTAATTAGATAGAGGTGATGGTTGTATAGCCTTTTGAATATGCTAAGAATCGTGAATTGTATATTTTTAGAAGATTATTTTATGTAAACTTACATGTAATTGTTATATGTACATATCTATTATATGTAATTATTTTAAACAGAAGAGTTGTAGAGGCAATAAAGGAAAACTGCAATACATTACCTTTGACATCCCAGAAGCCAGATCTCAAATCCAGTCACCCAGATAACTGGAGGTAAAATCAAGATTTTCATTATTCAATCAAAAACTTGTGGCCTCCGAACTCTATTGTGTTTTAAGCACTGGTAGACAAGGAAAAAAAAAAAGAACATACAGTGTGCCTTTAAAGAATATCCAGCCCAGAGAAGGCATGGGGACAGGAAAGATGGTGGGATGAGATGGACACCCTTGCCCTAGATACATGTGTGACTGCAGATATGATGCAACGCTACATCGTGCACAACCAGAGAAACGAAAAGTTGTGCTGCAATTGTGTACAATGAACCAAAATGCATTCTGCTGTCATATATACCTAATTAGAATAAATAATTTTTTTAAAAAAAAAAGAACATCCAGCCCACTTGGAGGGCAGATAGAGATGAGCTAGACAGATAAAATGAATAATAAGACCTAAATGCCAAGACAGGTGGAAATCAATAGCAAGAGAATCACGGAAGAAGTATTATTTATTAGGGAAGTTGTCTTGGAGCCAAACTAGAAGGAAATTCTGAGAGGATAAAAGAGGAGAGAAGAGGCATTCTCGGCATAAGGAGCCTGGGAAAGAAAGTGGAATTCCCCAAAGTAGGAGGAGCAGCATGCGGGAGCTGCAGGTCAAGGCGCTAGTATCAGGCTAGGCCGGCTTAATCCTATCCAGCCGGCAACCAGCATGGCAGAAGTCTCTTGAGCACAGAGCTGACATAACAGACGGGGGCTCTGACCAGATTGAACTCCCAATCGTGTAGTCCTGAAGTTGGGAAGAGTCATGGAGGACAGGAAGGGATGTAGAACACAGGATACAGCCACAGGGCTGTGACCATGGAGTGGTGAGGAATGAACACAGGCAGAGGTATTGGGAGGCAGGCTCAGCAGATTTGGGGATCAACTGGACACCAGGGAAAAGGATGTCAGACACGATCAAAGTCTCTCACCTTGGGGAAGGGAAGGTTTTGCTATCTCGCCCATTCCCAGAGGGAGCACAGGGGATGGGAGCTTGGTGGGGAAAGATTTGAGTTACATGTTGGACATTTTAGCTTTGAGGTGCTGGTGAAATACCCACAGAGAATCATCAGCAAACAGCTGGACAAGGGAGAGCTAGCAAAGCATTAGTTACATGCAAGGTATATCTTAAGCTTCTACAGTGAGCCTCAATGTCCTGAGGTTGTGCTTCTTTAAACTCAACTGTGAATCAAAAATTTGTGAATCAAAAATGCAGTTTTTTTCTTATCATTATCCCTATATGGTATAGCATAACACTGACTTAGTAATACTTACATTGTATTAGGTATTATAAGTAATCTAGAGATGACTGAAAGGAAGGAGGAGAAGCATACGTTATTTCATGCAAGGATCTTGAGCACCCATGGATTCTGAGGCAGTTCCAGATGGAAACTGAGGGCTGACTGTACTATATTTCACAGAGTGCCCTCAGCATTCCATATTTATTTTTCCACTGCATCTAATTAACAACCCCTGGAGACAGAGAAACATGGTTCTCTGTCCATGCGTGACTGCTTGCCTACCCCAGGATTCTTCCTCTCCTACTTCTGCCTGGTTCATCTTCTTCCCTCCCAAGCTTTCAACCCAGCCCGACCTTCTCCCCACCCCTTCCTTTCTTCTCTCCCATCCTCTCCCTTCTTCTGACTTCTCTTTGTTCCTAGTGTGTAAGATATTGACTCTTGGGCTTAGATCTTGTTAACCAAAGTAAACAGTTGCAACTCAGAGTTGGGAGACACTCAGAAGACTTATTTGTCCTGGGGTTTTATTTATTAGGCAAACATGAATTGGACGGCCATTCTGTGAAAGGTGCCGTTCTAGGTGCTGAATGCAGAGTCACAGAGGAAACAGAAACATTTGCCTTCGGAGAGCTTACATTCTAAAGGAAGAGTGGGAAGAACAGATCAGAAGAGGAAGAGGGGAACTCAGCTCAGCCCAGAATGCAGGGAGGTGCACTGGGGGAGTGTGAGGTGACAGGCAGGGAATTGGGCAGCTGGGTGTTGGGCTGGGGGAGAGGACATCTGCTCTCGCCAGGGGAGAGCAGGAGACAACTTCCCTTTTTCTGAGCACTGTCCCTCAAATGAGCTCCGTGCTCTCTCTCCCCTTGACCCTGAAGGAACCTTGAAGACAGGTTTTGTAGTTTCCCTATCACCACTAGATAACAAAATCTCCAACCACTCTTGGCCACCAAAACAACCTCTACCACTCTCCTCTTGATTATTATTACATCAAAGTCAAGAAAGCAATTCGACTTTGGGCTTCCTTCTCACCTCTCCAAAGTTCAGGGCAACTGTGGGCGCCAAAGCCCATGAAATGTTATGGATTTTTGCTTTATCTGTTGGCCAACCTTGTTTTGAGGCTTCCCCTCCCAGTGGCCAGCCCTGGGAAGACGAATCAGAGGAGAAATCTCGGGCCTCCTCAATCGGTACTGCACAGTCCAGTACTGGTGTGCTCAGACCTGGAGGCAGTAGAGGCTGATCTTGTCTTCCAAGAAGCACTTTGAAGGTTCCTCAGAGATTCCCCACCAGGAACTTTCATTTGCTTTCTCCTGGGCAGCATCTTTGCTCCAGGGCCCAGCCTAACTCCAACCCTCAGCCTAGCCCCTGTTTCTCCTGTAGGGAGACCACTGGATCTCCAGCAGATGTCTCTGGTGGTGGCCTTGTCACCACCGCTGTTGGGAGGCCTCCTCAGGGTACAGGCAGTCCATCTCTCTGCTGAGCAGTCCCGGGGGAAGCATAGTGCTGGCCATGTCAACTTCTCAGGCAAAACTCAGCCAATAACCCACTGGATGAGTTACACCCCAGGGGACACAGCGCACCCTCCAAGTGGTTCTTTGGGGTCTCTTTAATCCCATGGGGGACAGGAATGAGAAGGACACAGCTCTCCAGAACCCCTCCCTGCACCTGCTTTCATCAAGCCCATTATTTCAATCCTGCAGCAGGGGTCAGCAAAGTTTATTTGCAAAAGGTCAAATGGTAAATATAATTTAGGTTGTGTAGGCAGATGATCTCTGTGGCAACCCTCAACTCTGTTGTTGCAATATATAGGTAAATAAGTAGGAAAGGAAGTGAGGGAAGAAGGTAGGGATGTAAGGAGGAGGGGAAAAGGAGGGAAGAACAGCGGTGGGCATGGGTGGCTGGTTCCCTGAAACCCTATTTACAAAAGCAGGCAGCAGGTAGGATTGGGTCCCTGGGGGCGAGTGACGGTCCAGGGTTCTGATTTCCATCTTTCCCCTCTGCGAGTGCTGTGCACGTGCCCAGCACTCTCTTTGGTATAAAGGGGGTTCTTGCTCTATTCTTTATTCTTGCTGAGGTCAGACAGGCAGGCAGAACTGGGCCCACGTTAACATCCTGTTATACACAGGAAAGAAGGGTGAAAACCGGAAGGAACAAAGAGAAGAGCATCTTAAGAAAGCCTGCTGTGTTCAGAACGAAAGGTCCCCTGGTCCTCCTAAGGGAATCGGTCTAGCACAGGAGTGATCTCCTGGATGCTGCATGAGATGGGAGGGATCTAGGGCAGCCCGCTCATCTGAGACAAAACAGATTTAATTATTCTCATTTTTATAGGGGAAAAACTAGTGTAGAGATAAAGTAACTTGCCTCTGGTCCAATAGCTACTCACAGAGTCAGAATTCAATTCCATTTGTCCATGAACACTAGCCCTTAGAGACGATTTGATTAGATTCCTATTGCTGCTGTAATAACTTACTACAAATTTACACAAACTTATTTTCTGATAGTTCTGGAGTTCTAGTCCAACTAGGTTCCACTGGGATAAAGTCACATGTCCTCAGGGCTCTATTCCCTCTGGAGGCACCGGGAAGAACCTAGTTTGTGGCCCTCCCCCTCCATCTGGTAGAGGCCACTAGCATCCTTGGCTTGTAACTCCTTCCTCGTCTCCAGAACCAGCAGCAGAGCATCCTCCAATCTCTCTTTCCCTCTGCTTCTGTCATCTCATCACTGTCTTCCAACACTAAGCCTCTTGCCTTCCTCTAGAGACTCTCTGAATACTCTGGGCCCAACCAGATAAGCCAGGATAATCTCACCAAGTCAAGATTCTCATATTAGTCCATCTACAAAGTCCCATTTACCATGTAAGATAATGTACTCATAGATTCTGGAGATTAAAACAAGGACATATTTGAACAGGGGAGAGCATTATGCTGCTGCCACCATTATTGATTACAATTGAGAGATAAATGAGATCAACCAGAGAGAAAATTTGAAGCTAAAAGAGAAGCTAGATTGACAGAGAACTTCAAGGAAGCATCCATCATTTTCAACAACATGAAACAACCTGAAGGACATTATGTTAAGTGAATAAACCAGACTCAGAGAGATAAATACAAGTGATCTCACCTGTGGAATCCAAAAAAAAAAAAAAATGTAGAACTCATACAAGCAAAGGATAGAATGGTGGTTATCAGAGTCTGGTGTGGGGAAGAGGGAGGACAGGAAAGGAGAGGGGTTGGGCAACAGGCAGAGCTACAGTCAGGAGAAATAAGTTTTGTAGCTCAACTGCACAGCATAGTTACTATAGTTTATAATAGACTGTATATTCCAGAATAGTGAAAAGAGAGAGGACTTTAAAAGTTCTTACCACACACAAAAAAATGGTATTTGAGGTGGGGAGCATGTTGTTTGGCCTGATTTGAGCACTCCACAGTACATACACGTATCAAAACACATTGAACCCCCTAAATATATGCAATTATTATTTGTCAGTTACAAAAAAAAAAAAAAGAGGGGACATTTAAAGGTAGGGCCTGCCCAAGAAGAATGAGTTGCAAAGGGCTAAAAGAAGATCTAGGTAAGAAGGCTGCCCTAAATCCTTAAAGGAGAGAGCTTCAAAAGTCTGAAACCGCAATGTCAAATGCTCAAGGTTTGAGGGAGCACAGAGGGACACCTTCTCTGCAGGGGCCACCTGTGGCCTGAGCAAAGGGGAGGTGTGGGCAAGGCCAGGGCCAGTGGGAAAGCCCCCCTGCAGTCTGACCCAGCCCAGGGCGCTGCTCACGGGAAGCCTCGGAGCTGCCTCTTAGCTCAGCCAATCTGTCCATACTGTGAACTCAGCTTATTGGGACTCCGAGAGCATTCAGCTGTCACTTGGATATAATTTGAAAAGTCGGGAGTTGGTCTTTGGAAAAGCTGCTTCAGACAGCAAGAATATTTTAGTGCAGGGGGAAATACATTCATCTGATGAAAGGTGTGGGGAGCAGGGGCGGGAGGACGCTGGATTCCCGTGTTCCTCCAGGAGCCGCGGCATCCCTTTTATTTTATGTGGCATCGCTGTCATTTTCTGACACTAGCAGCGTGACTGTTCAATGAATATTTAATCATGGCGGGATTGTCTTCGCTCCCACTCCTCAGTCCCCAGGCTAGAGCCTTTCTCAAGTAATAAGTCTGCTCATCAAACACCAGAGCAGAATGACACCCCCTCTGCTCCACGCTGGGACCGTGGTGCGGATTACGATCTGGGTTCTGAGCGACAGGTGGTTACTCAGGCAGCATGGGAATGGCTCCCAGAGACACCAATTGATGGAAGCCCCATCGCCCTGAGAGGGTCATTAAACCATAGGAGCTGTTTGGCAGTTCTCGGGAGGCACCTGCGTGCGAGGCTGCTGCCAAGGTCCTCCTCTCCATCAGGCTCACGCGCAGGGATCCTTCCCGCGGCACTCACCGATGCGCAGGGAATGCCAGGAAGAGTACCCACGGCATGATGGAGAGGGGAGGGAAGTGCCGAAGAGCATAGGGAAGTCTGTCCTCCACCTCCACCTGGGTGGGAGGGAGGATTTCCGAACAACCCTCCTTGTAGGAAGGATGAGGATTACAACACTCAGCCATACGGAGCTGGCCGTGTGGTGCTCCTTGTCTACCACCAGCCCTGCGACACTGGCTACATGGTCCCACTCTTAGGTATTGGAATTGGAGGCTCAATAAGGTTAGGTAAGTCCCGGAGCTCCCAAGGATGATGAGTGGCAGTGCCAAGCCTCCAGTCACATCTGTCTGACTCTAGGGTCTAGGTGGGTACCCCTAACTGCCTGCTGCTTCTTGCAGAATTGAACTTCAAGATTCCTAAGTGCAAGGATCTGTCCTATCTTGCTCTTTTTTTTCAGCCCCCCTGCCCACCCTCACCCATGAGAAAAAAACAGGAGGCATAATGGGCACCACTTTGAGCCACCAATTCTTCATCTCCAAAACAGGGTAGAACCACTGACTGGCTGGCTCCGGGAATGCCCTTCCATCTCTTGTTTTTTTATTATTATTTGTTCTAATTAGCTATACATGACAGCAGAATGCATTGCGATTCATTGTACAAATGGAGCACAACTTTTCCTTTCTCTGGTTGTATACACGATGTAGAGTCATGCCATTCGTGCAGTCACACATGTACATAGGGTAATGACATCGGTCTATATTCCACCATCTTTCCTACTCCCATGCCCCCTCCCTTCCCCTCCCTCCCCTTTGCCCAAACCAAAGTTTCTCCATTCTTCCCATGCACCCCGCCGCCCCGCCCCCCCGTCATGAATCGGCATCCACTTATCAGCGAAAACATTTATGCCCTCCCATCTCTCTGAAACAAGACGAGGGATTGCATTTATGCAGTGAGTATCAGGTGTGCCCATTCCACGGGTACCAGGCAGTGAGCAGCAGACAAGTGATCAGGAGACATAGATTAGGGTCCCACAGGACAGACTTGCAACAGTGGCTGCTCATCCCTACTAAATGCTCTCACTGTGCTTGATACTATGCTGATTGCTTTGGACACAGTGTCTCATTTAATCAGTGTGGGGGGAGGGTGTGTTCCTAGCTGGGCAAACAACAGGCAGAAACATACTGAGGTAGGAAGGTACAAGGTTTGCAGAGGAGATCAAGTAAGTTCAGAACATTCTTCCATTTCTTTGCTTAACAAATATTTATTGACATCTTTCACATGCCAGGCACTACACTAGGCAGAGGAGAAACAGCGGTGGACCAGATGGGGTTCAGGGGAGAGTCTGATAACAAAACAGACATTCAATACTGTGACAACTGTGATAAAATTGACACACAGGAGCACATGATCATAATGCCGAAAAAGACTAATGCTGTACAGGGAGTTAGGGAAGGATTCCCTGATAGAGCATCAGTGAGAGCAGTAAAGAACAGAAAAGTAGGGGTCTTTCTTTCTGAACATTAATTCAATAGCAAGCTCCTTGGGCAGCAAATCTTGATATGAAGTCACTATGGCACTGGGATGAAATCAAGAGCAAGAACTAGCTTGCAACCTTCTGTGGAGCCATACAATCAATGAGACATAGCACCAATCAAATGAGACTCAAAGCAGGACTGGGACTGGAGATTCCAGGCAAGAGTCAAGGGTCAAGAACACAGACCTCCAGGAGGGCGCCAGGTTTGCCAGAAGCATTGTGCATTTGCATAGCTCCAGCACTGGTTCTAGACATTTCAGCCACAATAGGTGCTGCACATGCATTCTCACCTGAGCCTCACAACAAACACAGGGAGACGGGAAGAGCCACGGTATCCTCACCTGGACCCAGAAGGGAAGTGAAGGGGCCTGCTGAAAGGTAAATGGCTTCTAGGATGAGACACAGGACTTCCCACCCTCAACCAAGACCCTGTGCACAGACCAGGGTCATCAAACAAGACCAGACTGAGATGCTCCTGCTGATTCATTTTTAGTTAACAATAACCATATAAAAAACATTTGCATAAGATTTCATTTTTATTTTCCAAAGAATTTTTGTCTCTGTTGTCAGTGGAACATCTCAACAACCCTGTTAAAAAGGCAAAAACCAACCCACAAACAACAAAACCCACAAGGCTTGGAGATCTCATTTGCCCAAAGCCGTGCAGGGTTTTTTTAAAGTGAGAGAAACAAATCCCAGATTCACATCTTCCTCCACGGAGTCCTGTGCTCCTTCTGCTACACCATGCCACCTCATCCATCACTCTGTGTATCTATCCACACACGTTTGCTGAGCAACTTTCATGTGCCAATCCCTGTTCCAGGTATGGGAGATGCAATCCTTGTAAGGAATTCACAGAGGAAAAGCAACCTGACACGTCCCAGAACCACCTGGTTTGGGCAATCACCAGCATGGAGGCCAGGTGCCCAGGACTGGGGCTCAGGGTGGAAGGAGCAACGAGGCTGTTGGATGGAAAATGGGGAGGCTGCCAAGGAGCTGGCCTGAGAGCTACAGTGCGATGATGAGAAGCAGTTTTCCAGGCCAACAGAACAGGGCAAAGACTAGAGAGAGGGAGCAGCTTCAACACAGGCAGAGACATGACGGGAGCTGACACCTACCAGGAATGTGGCTGGGGCCCATACAGGTGAGAGGAGAGAGGCTGCAAAGGAAGGAGAGCGCTCAGCACCCATAAAGGGCAGCCAGGGAGGAGTCTTCAACAAGATGTTGTCACTAGCACCTTTGTGATTTGGAAACCAGCCATGTGGAGTTTAGAATAAGCAGGGAAAGAGCTTGAAGACTGGAAAAAGAAGTGCATTATCAGGATGAATAAGATTCAGTGACTCACTGGAGGAGAATATGAAAAAGAAGGTGAAAGATACCAAGCCCGCTACCTCGAGAGTCTGGGAAAACTGAAGATCTGGCAAGAGAGGCCATTTACATGTACACCCCCCCCATACACACACACACACACACACACACACAACAGGGAGAGGAGAGGAATAGAAGCACATTAGCATGCTAGCAGTGCTAAACCTTAAATAATAACATGCTTTCCAGGATTTTCCAATTACTCTGAATGCATTATATTTGCTCAGGAAAGATAACATTAAGTTTAAATTACTATTAGTAACAATAGTAATTTAACATTTTGCATTTTCAAAGAATATTACATTCTTAACATATTTATGAAATAAAAGCAGTCCCATTCCACAGAAGAAAGGCTGAGACTTGGGGAACTGAAGGATCCTTCTCAAGGACAAACATCCACTAAGAGGCCCAGGCATGATTGGAACTCAGATCTGTTTAACTCCAGAAGCTAAAGCATCACTCAATATCTGACATTTCCATGAAAAGAACCTCCAAATTGAAGTAGACTTTAAAAACAGAATCTCATTAATTTCAACTCTATGAGCGCTAAGTTTGAAGCATAAAGGAAATGACCTCCTCATTAGGGATGTTCATTTGGTCATGGTCCACATAGAGATGGCCACAACAGCAATAGAGGAGACCCTCCAGGAATGGTTAACAGACTGAGAGGAGAAGGGAATTGTCTAAGACCACTCAGGAAAGGGGAGGGGGGACGCAAGGAACCAGGAAGCTAGAAAATCCTTCAGGTCACCAAGTGTGATCGGCTCCCTTTGGCTGGAGTCTAATGATGAGCTCCACTCAAGACTATCTTCTACAATAAGCCAGACGGAACCTGGCCAAAGTAGGAGGTATGCAACATCCTTCCAAGAATGGAATTGACAAAGATTTGGTAAAAGATCAGCAGTCCACCAAAATGATGGAGAGAGGATGGGATTTTTGCCTTGGAGAAGGCTGACCTGTTTGTAGGCTGAATGGAAGGAGGAGGATGGAGAGGAACCACCCGGGAGAATAAGTTCCTTGATGAAGGGGGAAGGATGGGGCCACACACTGACGACTTTCTCCAAAGTGCTCCTCAAATCTAACCACTCGGTCGTCCAGATATAGATTCTATCACTGCAAAACAACCTGCCGCCTGTGTAAATGCAGTGGGAAGCAGCCACCACTTAACATTACCCTGCGTCTGTGGGTCAGGAACTTGGATGGCTCAGTGGAGAAAGCTTGTCTCTGCACCACCATGTCTAGGGTCTTATTTAGGAAGACTCAAATAGCCCAGGGTGACTCAAGTGTCCAGGACCTGGAATCACTTGGGGGTTAGTTCACCCATGTGATCAGTACATGGGCTGGTGTGGCTCCAAGACTGAGGTCAACAGGCATGGTCCCAGGAGCACTGGCCCTCACAGCAGGCAGGAGACTTGAGAGGGTATTGAAGTGAGTTGTCTTGAAATCAAAGTGTGATTTTCTAAAAATTTTTATTTTCTTTTAGATTGTCTGCATATTTTGTTTTTATCTATCAGCAAGGAGTATGCATTGTTCACATTTTAAAAGTTCTCTTTGTTTGTTTTAAATAAAGCATTCTCAAAATGGTCTAATGATTCCTTGACTTGGTTGTTTTTAGAACAAGCCCATGAGTGTCATCTCCTGGATGGAAACACAAACCACACACCTGGCAGACACATACGAGGGTTTTATAGTGGGCACCATGTTGTCTAGAATAAGAGTCCCACCCTGTGTGGCTGAATCAGACATCGCACTCTCTAGCCAGGCAGAGGAGCGGATATTCCTGGGACATCCTACAACATAGACGGCGCATCAGCAGCTGGGGTGTGAGGAGGATACCAATGAGTGGCCTGCAGGTAGGTGGGAGCACAGAACCATGGCCCAAATGGCCCAAAGCCCAGGTGGATGACATACCTGTGCTTCCCGGGACACCACAAAGTCAACCCTGGGCAGAGGTTAGAAGTTCATCCAAGACTTTCTTACACCAACCTTTACTCCACTTTTGAATTTTGTATATTGTATTTTTTGTGTGTATTGTCAGCAATACATTTGATGGGTATTGCATTTTTTCTTCTTTTTTTTCTATTATTAGTACATTATAGTTACTAGTTGAGTTCATTTTGATAAAATCACACCCACATGGAATAGAATTTACTCCATTTCAGTCTCCGATGCCCTCTGTTTCCTCCCCTTCTCCCTCTCCCTATTCTCCTTCCTCTATTCTTGTGATCTTCTTTTTAAGCATTTATGTTTGATGAATTTATTTATTTTTGATTAATGCTCTGTAGGAATACAGAAAGGTGGATGCATTGTCCAACCCATACCTTAAGCATATCAAAGGCATCTTGGAACATAGCAACATCTCTCCTGAAATCATACTCCTAGTTGGTATCATTTTAAATTGGGCCTTTATCAATTTAAATGGAAATAGAAGACTTTTAATTTCAGTTGAATTTTTTTTAAACGTCAGGTGTGAATTTACTTTAGTGGAAGCATAACCAAAATGCAAGTTCAAATTCAACTAACCCTTTTTGCAATGGTGTCTGGCACTGTGCCTAATCCCTTTCTCATGAATATGGACTTCTGTCTTCTTAATACCCGCCCAACCTTCCTCTGTCAACCCAGAATCAGGTGGAGCCACTATCGAGCACTGAGTTCAACTGCTGGGTTCACCCCGAATTTAATTGGCCTTGCACTGTGGGACATGTTATTTAGACAAAGAATCAGGAGGCCAATTAGCTGAGTGGCCTTGGACGTATTCCCCACTCAATAACCTGTAAAGGGAGAAGACAACAAGGCATTGAGGAGGCATCATTAAGACCCTTCCAGACCTAAAGGCTGTGTTTCTCAAGTCACAGAAGCAAACATGTCACCTGTTACATCAGAGCTGCCCTTCATCTGTCATCAGACAGTTACACACCCACAAATTATCTACCAAGAGACACACAAACACACCTCCATACACACTCTGAGCCCACACCCTGCAGTAAACAGCCCCACCCAAGTTCATAGCCAAGCAGAATCCACCTGGACCATCATCGGACCCCAGCTGCTCCTCTCAGCCCCCTCAGGGCTGCATGAAACAGCTACTCCCCTCACTGAAGCTTCCTTCTTAGGAAGAAGGGTGTGAAGCAGCCACCACTCTTGCCTTCTGCTACCTGGAATTTAATCCTATTTATAATAATTGCCCATTTCACTGTTTACATTTTCCACCAGACTATAAATCTCAGAGGCAGAGCTCTGTGTCATTGTATTAAGTGCTGGCTTAAGCAAATCCCTCCAAGTTAGGTATGAAGGAGGTATGTGCAGGAGAACTATCACTCCTGAATGTCCACTCTCACCATGGATTAGAGATGGCCATGTAGATCCCTTCCCTGCAATCTAAGCAAACAGGTACCATTTGTGTTATTCCTGATTGGTAGATTGGAAACTGAGGCTCAGAGAAGTGATGCTCAAGCTCATTCTCTGAGCAGGTGGTGAAGCCAGAATTCAAGTGGAGTCTGCCTGACTCCAAATTCCAAGCCCGTGGGAACCACTGGGCTGTCTTGTTTCCTAAACACAGTTCCTGGAGGTGTGCATGCTTACGCACTTTTTAACTAGGTAGCTTTGGTGTTCTCAGGGCCTGTGCACTAGGAGATCAGGCAGAGGTGTGTGCATACATTGTATATGCATACTGTTTTCAGAAGCATGAACTTTTATAGTCTTAAAAATCAGCTTCAAGTTTCCCTCACTTGAGAGATTTGCATCTGATGTACAAGGGACCTACACACATGACAGTTTATGGACAAGCCATCTGTTAGCAGCATTTCCTAAATGGTGACAAATGGCCTGGGTGTAAGCTGAGACTCAGGGGAAACAGCACTCGAAAGCACTCTTCTCTGTCCAGTTGGCAGAGGGAGGCCAGAGCTGTGTGAGCAGTACAAGCAGCAGTGCCTCCTGCTTCCCTCCAGCCTCCAAAGCTCTGAAGACAAGAGTTTCTGGAAGCTTAGACTCAGATTCTGGAGCCCTCGACCAAAAAGGGAGAAAAGACTAGAAGGGTCAGCACACTACAGCCCAAGGCCAGGTTCAGCCTGATTCCTGTTTTGGTACAGTCAAATGGTTGAAAAAAAATCTTTAAATGGTTCAAAAATTAAATTTATACCAGTGTGTAACCTGTACAAGTTACATGAAATTCAAATTTCAGCCCCCATCATTAAAGTGCTATAGGAACATGAACAAGTTCATCTGTGATTTCTCTATGGCTGTCTTTCCATTTTGCAGATCAAGAAACTGAGGTCCAGAGTGCTGAAATAAATTAATTCTGTCAAAGTGACAAGCGTCAAAGCTAAGACTTAAATCAAGAATCAATAAATGGGATGAATTCAAACTGAAAAACTTCTTCTCGGCAAAAGTAACAACCAGTGAAGTGAAGTGAGAGTCTACACCATGGGAGCAAATTTATACCACATGCACATCAGATAAAGCACTGATCTTTAGGGTATACAAAGAACTCAAAAATCTTAACACCAAAAAAAAAAAAATCACCCAAGCAATAAATGGGCCAAAGAAATGAACAGACACTTCTCAGAAAATGATATACAATCAATCAACAAATATATGAAAAAAACGCTCAATCTCTCTAGCAATTAGAGAAATGCAAATCAAAACTACTCTAAGATTTCATCTCACTCCAGTTAGAATGGCAGCTATTAAGAACACAAACAACAATAAGTGTTGGTGAGGATGTAGAGAAAAAGGCACACTCATACACTGCTGGTGGGATTGCAAATTGGTACAACCAATAAGGAAAGCAATATGGAGATTCCTTGGAAAACAAGGAATGGAACCAACAGCTATCCCACTCCTCAGTTTATATCAAAAGGATTTTAAAACAGCATACTATATAACGCAGGCAGCCACATCAATGTTTATAGCAGTTCAATTCACAATAGCGAAGTTGTGGAACCAACCTAATGTCCTGCAATAGATGAATGGATAAAGAAACTGTGGTATATATACACAATGGAATATTACTCCGAATTAAAAGAGAATAAAATCATGGCATTTGCAGGTAAATGGATGGAGCTGGAAAATATCATGCTAAGTGAAGTTAGCCAATCCCAAAATACCAAAGGCAGAATGTTTTCTCTGATATATGGTTGCTAATCCATAATGGGGGTGAGGTGAACATGGGAGGAATAGAGGAACTTTAGATAGGGCAAAGGGGAGGGAGGGGAAGAGAAGGGGCCTAGGGGTAGGAAAGATGGTGAAATTAAATGGACATCATAACCCTAAGTACATGTATGAAGACACGAATGATGTGACTACTCTGTGTGCAACCATAGACATGAAAAATTGTGCTCTATATGTGTACTATGAATTGAAATACATTTTGTTGTCATGTATAACAAATTAAAATAAATAAATAAATTTAAAATTAAAAAAAAAAAAAAAGCTAAGACTTGAGCTCCAATCTGCCTGTCAAAAAATGCCACAACTCTGGCAAGCCACCATCCGGAAGGCGGCACAGAGGTGGGCTCTTGGGCAGTGGGTCAGGGAGAGATTTGGATGAACAATATGATCACAGGCCTGAAAGATAGTTTTAATCATTGAACAATGACTGGCTAAGATGGAGTTCACAAGAAAAGAGAACGCAAGAGAAGCTGAAAGTGGCATTGAAAACACTCCATACAAGTGTCTTATTTTACAGATGGGAGACTAAGGAAATGAGAGGGAAGAGCATCCAATATCCACAGCAGGATGGAGAAAGGACCAATTCTAATGCCCAAGGATGGGGTTTTTGTGAGTGTTGCAAGATGATGAGTGGCCAGAGGCCAGGTGCTGGCAGGCAAGAGCTGTGACCGGTGGGTTCCAGCTCCTCTTGTGACCTTAGGCAAGCCCGGGAAGACATGAGTCAGAGGCCAAAACGAAGCTCAATATACCACCCTGCTTCTTCAAAGTTCCAGAAGACAAGTAAGTTTATATCCCTACCATAGGATATGGATATGAAATGAATTATGAATGTCAAAGTATGACTTGAAAAGGAAGAAAAAAAACTGTCATTGAGAAAGACCTAGCTTGGAATCGCAGTACTCACAGAATCTGAGCCTTACTTACTAACGTCCTCTGTGCCACCATATTTCCTTCTCCAATTCTGATCAGAGGAGAAGGATGGGAGCACAGAGAAGAGGACCGTGCACCCAAGTCACCCTACCCAGTTGGAGCATCTGCTGTGCATTGGGCTCTCTGCGTGCATTGTCACTGATCCCGGAAGACAGGCCAAATCATACCATTTTATTCATGAGTAACTGAGTCTCAGAGGGACCAAATAACCACTGAAGTTCACTCAGCTAGAGAAAACAGGAGCCAAGGATGTCCACTCTTGGAGGAGAGTAAATATGGGAAGGGCATCCTTCTTCCAGACCCAGTGGATTCCCCTTAGCCTGGATGACTCCACCAAGTCTCTGGGCCAATGTCAAGATGCCTTCTGTTTAGCCCTCATGGCTAACACCAGGCCATTGGTGCTCAGCGTCCACAGATGCAGATAAAGTTGCTGTAATAGCAATCAAAGGGCCCAGATTCCTCGAGGTGTCACGAATGTCTTCTTGATACAGACTCCAGGAGATGATAATAGAAGACTTAACGGCCTGGGCAAGGCCCTTTTCATCTTCCCATCACATTCTTCTCGGGATGAAATGGGCCGCAGGGAAGGGTTGGTGACTGTGTTCTCAGCTCCAAAGGTTCCCGAAAGATAACCCCACGCCTATGCAAAGTTATGACAGGAAGCCCCACCAGGCTCTCGTGATAAGCTCTCCAAGCACATTGCCAGGGCCTGACAGTTGTTTGGCAAAGGGGTGGTGTCCACAATTTCAAGTGTGACTTTGGACCAAAGAGTTATAACAGACATATAGGACTTATAGGACTTAGGCCCAGGAACAGTGCTGTATTTAGGGCCCTGCTGAGATTGCTTCAAGACGGAAATCAATGCTGCTAAACCCCTGCTTGGTGACAGGTGACAACCCTGGACACATCAAAGGCAGAAGAGAGACATGCTGAATCGGTTGCAGTTTTGTTTTCGGTCAAGAGAATTTTAACACTGTAACCACTTATAGCACTAGCACCCAACTTCTCCTGAACTTTGTCCCCAGTCCTGAATAAGCTCAATAATCAATGACTTCCTACCACTCCCCAATATCTGGCGTGTCTCTAACCATCTCAGAAAAGCACTGGCAGACACACGCCAGACCAGCCTGTGGGATCCTAGGGCATCCCATTTGGAGAAGAGAAGAGGTTGTGCTGGACCTCCACCCCAGACATACAAGGAAGGCTCTGGCATTGTGGGAATCTGCCCAGGCCATTCCTGCAAGGCTGTCCAAGATGATCTCTAGCCCCTAGTTCTGTGTTCCAGAAACTCCAAACTTCCAGGCGTTTCCACATTCTCACAGCACACTGGTTCCTGTCCTTAGGACATGCTGTCCTCTGGCCAGAATGTGTCTCCCCACACGCCAAACTTCTGCTCCCCCTCAAAACTCGGTTCAGTCGTCATCCCTAGGCCAGCCTTTCCTGAGCCTCCCACGGTGAGCCGCTGCCGCTCTCCTGTGCTCTCTCAGCACCTCCTGTCATCCACTGTTTGTCCAGCTGTCTTCGCCACCAGCCACCAGCCACCAACCACCAGTCACGCCCTGTGAAAGGCAGAGATGCTCCCTCAACATCTGCAGTTGCAGAACCACAAGAGGGTTCGATGCTTGTTGACATCACCAAACACAGGGAAGAAATGAACTGGAACAACAGCCCAGACCAGGGCAGCCCCTTCTAGGAATCTCTTCAGTCATGTGTTCAAGTGCAAGTTTTATGTGAACCTGCTCATGACTGCACAGGAGAAATGGCAGGGAGCAGAGCAGGCCTTCCCCCTCCCCTCTGGAGCATATCAGCACAATATCAAATAAGGAAGAGCGCAATTAACCTTTTTAAAATAGATTTTAAATTCCATTTTAAATATTTTTTAAGATTTAATCAGCAAAAAATAATTGCACGTTTCATATATCTATGGGATCCTATGCAATATTTTGATATATATGCACATGTGGGACAATTAAATCAAACTAACAAGTCCATCACCTCGCATACCTTTTTGTTGTGAAAATATTTCCAATCTACTCTGTTAGTAATTTTGGAATGTTCAATGTTCCTTTGTGTGTTACAGTCACTGTCCTCTGCAGCCCATCAGCAACAATACCCACAGGCATTTCAGCAACACTCACAAGAGACATGATCAACCTGAGACGATCAACAAATGAATGGATAAATGACAAGGGTACATGTACATCATGCAAAATATTACACAGCCTTAGAAAGAGGGAGATCCTGTCCCTTGAAGCAACATGGATGGACCTAGAAGATATTACGTTAAATGAAATAAGCCAAGCACAGAAAGACAAGCACCCCATGATCTCTTTTACATGTGGAATCTAAAAAGGTCGAACTCATAGAAATACAAAGTTGAATGGATGGAAAAATGGGAGAAGTTGACCAGAGGGTACAGCCATTTCATTGTTGATGGGATAAGTGCTGCCAAAGGACAAGACCAGGATTAGTGGGAGACAAATGAAGCAAACGTCTCAGGTGCAAAATGGGATGGTGAAAAGATAAATAGTTTAAGGCAATCTTCTTAGAAACCAAATTCAAAAGCCAGGTGCTGTGGTGCACACCTATAATCCCAGCTACCTGGAAAACCAAGGCAGGAGGATCACAAGTTCAAGGCCAGCCTGGGCAACTTAGTGAGACCTTGTCTCCGAATAAAAAATCAAATCAAAAGGGCTGGGGGAACAGTTCAGTGGCAGAACACATCTGAGTTTAATCCCCCGTAGGAAGGAAGGAAAGAAGGAAGGAAGGAAGGAAAAGGAGAGAAGAAGGGAGAGTGGGAGAGAGAGAGAAGGAGAAAGAAAGGAAGGAAAACATAAAAATTAAGGCAGAAACATTCATGCTGAACCAACTGCAAAATATAAACAAAGCTCATGTCACACCGACCTATGCTACAGCGAAGACACAAGGAAAATGTGCACCCTGTCAACAAGCTTTTGCATATTTGAATGGCTGTTTTTTCCCAAAACATTAAAGCAGTTCAAAAATATTAGAAAGGTAAGAATATTAAAACAGCATGACTTTATGTTTAAATATTTCATTTGCTTCAAAACAGTATTCATTATAATTTTATTTCGACTGAGTTAATCTTAAAATGCTTTACGATAGCCGCTGGCTCATGGGGAGTCGTCACACGTGGTGGCAATCTCCAGTGACAATCAGACAAGCCAAGCAGGTCAGACTGAAAACATTCCCGAGCGTCTGTGTCTAGCAGCGCCAGGAGCACACGTTCCCTCTTGCTTCACCCACACACCTTGCTCGGCGTAGCACAGGCCTTGAAAATCTGCCATTTTGTTCGTCCTGGACTTTTTGCATCATTTTTTGATATTTTTAAGTGTTGCATTAGAATGTTACTTATCTTGAATACTGAGGAGTTTGGGGGGCAGCCACTTAAATTTTGCACCCAAAGTGAGTCCCTCCCTTGCCTCACCCTCAGCCCAGCCTGGTCAAATGAGAGTGGAGAAGGCCAGTCCTAGGCTGGGGGCTAGAGGAGCCCCTGAGCATGTGGCAGTGACACTGAGAGCTGCAGGGACAGTAGGGTTGTGACGCTGGCAGAGGGCACTGCCCAGAGGTCAGTCTTGGGTGGCAGAAGCACTTGTGAAAGAAAGATGATGACAATGGCCACCCATATATAATGACTCATACTCAGAGCCCCTTGAGGCCCAGCGGAATTAGGTATGCATCTCATCCTCCCTGCAAAACTGGGGCTGGCATATTTTTTACTCTTCATTTTACAGGACACAAAAAGGTGAAGTGACTTGTCCCAACTCACACAGACACGAAGCAATTGAGCTAGAGTGTGAAGTCAGCCAGGCTCGTGCCCAGTCCATTCTGGAGACTTCTGCTTCTTCACTCAGACAGAAGTCACTTTTGCTAGAGTGGAAGGAGCCACCCAGAGGCTGCCATGATGGGAGGAAAGGAACTCCAACCTTGCGAGGGTCCCAGTCGAACTGCAGGAGAAGCAGCTGGTGCCATTGACGATCTTGTCCACTTGCCTCTTTGCCCCCACTCCCATCTGTACAGGTGTCTTGTGCCTCCATCATGGGGTCCCTGTAAAGAAGCAGGTCAAGGACATTTTATTGCAGTTGACTTTATACTTCAACTGAGGAATAAATCAATCAAGCCAGAATAACTGTCTACAGCCTGGTTTTGTACAACGCTGCCCAGACACCAGGGAGCCACAGGACTGACCCTAAGCGAAACCTCAGCCTCTTCAGTCACTGGCCACACTCAGCCAGTGTGTTATGATGGAGAGACACAGGTAAGCACATAGATTCTGACATCAGACTGCCTACGTCTTGACTTTGTGACCTTGGGTGAGTTGCCTAAAACCCAAAACCTCAATGCTCTTACCTTTAATATGGGTATCTTCTGGAGACTGCCTTTGCTGGTCACAAAACTCATTTCCCTCTTCTCCTGCCATACGGCCAGTTGACCTTTGCTAGACAAGCTCCCCTGTGAGCAGTTGTAGCTGGGACTCAGTGCTGACCAGCACAATGTGGGGAGAAGCAGTGGGTACCCCTTCCCAGTCTGGCCCATGCGACCTCCTCCTCTGACCTCTGCTCTCCCTTTCCTAGTCTTGGGAGGATGTGAGCCCCAGGTGACTTTGGAAGCCATGCAGTTTGCATACACAGCATCCACCTGTGGGGCACTGGCGCCTAAAGTATGGGAGCCACGTATCCCGTGTTAGACCAGGTTCCCTTCACACAGAGCCTGCACCTAGGACTGGACGAAGGGGAAGGGGAGTGTGAACAGCAGGAAGGGACAAGGACAGACACTAGATAGATGTAGTCTCAGCACAGACCACGTAGCTGTGTCTCAGGGGACTGGGGAGGGTGGCTTCTGTGCTGTCAGGCACTCACTGGTGAAGGCCACCACTACCCAGGAGGTGGCAGGTGTCACCTCCTAGGCAAGGCAACCCCCTTCCCCACCATCCTGCAGAGATAAACCTCCTGGAAAGGGGAGCACCTGTGAGCCATCCAGAGCTAATACTGAGCACAGCTGGGGCGGGGCCTGGGTGCAAGATGGGGTCCTTTCCCTCTCCCACCTCCTGCCTGGGAATTCCTTATTTAATTTTTATTTATTTAATGCCAGCAATAAATGAACTTCTACCTTGTAAAGCCACTGTGATTTCTAGGATTCTAAGCATCACAGCAATAAACATAAAAAATAATATCTACCTCATGGAGTTGTGATTGAGATGCTGCATTGAAGTTGCTGAGCACAGGCACATGTTTGATGACCATTTGCCACTATTAGGAATAATTAACTTGGGCAGGCACTTATTATATAGAAATACCCGCACTGCATTGCTCTGGAGGCCTGTTGTCTTGCAGGCAGATGACAGATCAAAATAGATGATTACAGAAAGACGATTAGGGCCATGTCTGCATTGTGGGCAGCGCAGCTCAAACCTGGAGCTACCTGGGGACAGAATAACATGCTCTAAGGCAGAAGTGCAACTTGAGGTGGCCTGTCAAGAGTGAGCAGGTACTCTCAGGCATAGGGGACATGCATTTACGGTGATGTCTGGGGCCATTCCTCTGTGCCCCACAGCTCCTTCTATTCACACAAGTATTGTCTTTGCCTGTTGTATTGGTGTCCTCCAGCGTCTGATGTCCCACCTGCCATTTGGCAGTATGATCAGGAACTGTCAGAGCACCTCTTGAGCCTGGGGGTCTGTAGTCATGAAGGAGATAATAACACCTTCTCTCAGGCTTGGAATCAGGGTACAATCCAGGACAGGGCCACACACAGTAGGGGCCTGGTAGTGTTAACCACCCCTCTTTTCTGCATTCTTCTCCAACTCCATCTGCCCTCAGTGCTCCCTGCTCCAAATCATCAACTTCAGGAGCCTAGGTGGGATCAAAGGTTCCACCTCCCGTCCTTCTGAAGTCGCATTCGCTCTCCAGGCATCTGTCCCAAACCAGAGACTGAGCTGCTTGCCGCGGTCCAGCTGGTCTCCACCAGCATCTCTTCTGTCCCGCCCCAGTCCCTGTTCACAGCCAAAATCTCTCCTCCTCTCCTCCCTCCCTTTGGGAGCCCCATTAGCTAGCAAAAGTTTGAGGAAGCATTTTTGTGTCCGATAAAAAGTGTGTTCCAGTGCTCTCATGGACTTATTTTTAGCAGTCCCCCCAGGCTCCTGCACGCCTCTCCTGAGGTCTTTGGCTGCAGTCCTTGTCAACAGGAGCAGGGACGTGCCTGGATACAAATAAGATACACACTCTGTCCTTTTTACATAAATATCTGCAGCTCCCACCCAGCAAATCCAACAGTGCAGCCTTCTCTCTCCTTGAACCTGTTTCTGCTTCTCCACCTCCCAGCTCCTTTCTTTCCCTACTTTTGACTCACTGCCAGGAACAATCATTTCTATTTCCTCATAAAGCAACAGGGAGAAGCTCCCCTCTCCAAATACAGAGACCGTGGAGCGGGAGGGGCTGGGGGACCATATTAGGCAATCAGCTCAGCTACTTTCTTATGGGACCAGAAAAGACTAAGAGAGGGGAAGAGGGCACACACACACACACACACCCCACAGGAGAGAAGGTTTAAGACTAAGAACCCAGGGGTCGGGTCATTTAAGTCCCTTCAACTCCAGTAGGATAGCTGAGAACTGACATCACTGAAATACAATATACAATAGCCATAGCTCTGCTGTTCCCCAGGATGCATGAGGGTCAGTCAGGATGGGGCTGTGGGTCAGCTGGCTCAAGGGGCCATGCCAGACTTCAGTTCAGAACCCAGAGGATTTCATCTCCAACCAATCACAATGGCAATTATCAAGAATACAAATAATAATAAATGTTGGCAAGAATGTGGGGGAAAAGATACACTCATACATCGTTGGTGGGGCTGCAAATTAGTAAAAACCACTCTGAAAAGCAGTATGGAGATTCTTTAAAGACTAGGAATGGAACCACCGTACAACCCAGGTATCCCACTCCTTGGTATTTATTCAAAAGAACTAAAATCAGCACCCTATAGGGATACAAGCACATCAATGTTTATAGCAGCACAACTCACAATATCCAAGTTATGGAACCAGCTCAGGTGCCTGTCAATAAATGAGTAAGATTAAGAAAATTAAGTGTGCATCTGTATTATATATGTACACACATACACACACACACACACACACGACAATGGAGTTTTACTCAGCCTTAAAGAGAAACGAAATTATGGCATTTGCTGACAAATGGATGGCACTGGAGAACATCATGCTAAATGAAATAAGCCAGACTCCAAAAACTGTTGAGTGTTGAATGTTCTCTGCGTATGTGAAACCTAGAGCAAAATAAGAGGGGAGAGGAGGACGGCTGTCATAAAAACAGAGGGAAGATCAGAGTAGCAGAAGGAGACTGCAGGGGAGGGAGGAGGAATGGGACACAGGAGGAAATGAAGAATGAATTCAACAGAATTCCCCTATGTGCATGTGTGAATACAGCACAGTGGATCCCATCTTTATGTCTATCTGTATAGCAAAGTTTAAGATCTATAAATGATGAAAGGTAGACCAGTAGAATAGAAATAAAGGAATGGGAGAGGCAGGAGGGAAGGGAAAGTAGGGGACACTTGGGAATGAAATGGAGTAAAATAAGTTACATCCATGTATCGTGTATGATTATGGCAAAATGAGCCCAGCTATTATGAACAACTATAATGCACCAATAAAAGAAAAAAAAAACTCACTCCGAGCCTGTTTCCACATCTGCATGGCTATTGATGCCTTCCTTGTAGAGCTTCTTGGACGTTCCCTGAGGGACCCTGGGAATCACACGTCCCTGAGCCTCCCCAGCACACCATCAGCACTCACCTAGAGGCCATTGTTATTATCACTTTTCACATTCATTCTGCACAACAGCCTGTGCACCATAACCCTAACTCCTGGAGGTGTAACTGGTTTCTGGCTTCTGTGCAGCCCCAGCACCCAGCACTGCAGCACCCACTGGATGCTGATTAAGAGGAAAAGCTGTCTCCTACCAACCCTATCTCATAGATCAGCACAGTCTATCTGTGAGGAATAAGGTGACCCCAGCTAATCTGCCTCCAGCCATGATCATTCTGAGCCGCCTCATTTACAAAAATGATTGGCAAAGACAGGCAACATTGTCACAGGTGCTTGTCTAAAGACTGAAGAGGGCTGAGTGTGTTCACACTACACAAGAGGAGCAAGCAGGCACCCTCTTGTCATGCAGAGATGCCCTGTGCACCAGCCCTAACTCAGAGTTTTTTGGATGAAAGTTCATTCACTCATTCACTTTTTTTTTTCAGATCAAACTCAGGGGTTCATGCATTTCAGGCAGAACCTCTACCATCCAGCTGTACACCCAGCCTATCCTCACTCATTCATTCACCAGGGATTGATTGCAAACTTTGGCACAGAGGAAAGAAAATGTAGTAAGATACAGGCTCTACCCTCATGAAGTTAGCAGTCTACCACCAGACAGCCCTACACATAAATGATCCAGGTATAGTGTACTGGTTATAAAGGTGACTTTCCCAAGAGCCAAATAGGAAATGGTGGAGTAAGAGCTCATTACTATGGCATGGCATGAAGGGAGCTACTTGCAGAAGAAAAAGGCTAGAGTTGGGTGGAACTTCACTGGGTAAACCAGAGGGAAAGGCAGGCATTCCCTGCAGAGGAGGAGGTCAGGACCAGAGGCCTCACTGAGCAGGAAACATTAAGAAGACCCCAAGCAACTGTGGATGGCAGACACTGGAAGAGTTAGGGACAAGCACACAATGGGGCAAGGGGAATCAGGTTGAGCCAGCTTCGTGGGCAGCTCTTTATCCTCCAGGTGCAAACCTTAGGAGAAGTTTAGGTGGAGAAGTCATGAGGCCAGATTTGCATCTCGGCAGCCAGGTGAGCATTTCTGACCCCCACACGGACTCCTTAGACCCCTCCTGTGGCTGTGCTCCACTTCCACTCTCTTGCTCTAGACCTTGCATTCTGGGACTGAGCAGGAGCTTGATTCTCCTCCCACCTCCCTGACTCTCTCTGCTTTCTCCCAAACCTCCAAAAGGGCTTTTTATATGTGATAGACAGAGCCCCTCAATGCTGATAATTTGGCTGAATGTTATTGCCAACATCCTAAAGCCTTTGCTGAAGACCAGTTTTGTGGCCAGACGAGACAGTTATAGCTAAATCCTGTTTCAGGTTAAGATGGCCACAGACACAACAAGGTGTGGAACACAGATGTAAAGAGTGGCAGGCATACTCACTATTTTGCACATCCGATGGATGCTTAGCTCTCTTCAGCAGGTGTTTCCTAGCAGTCTCTCCACACCCAGCACTGGACTAGGTGCTACAGAATGTGCAAGGCCAACTTTCCATCCTGTCCTCTCCTCCAGGTACCTCCATCCCAGTGAAAACTGCAGAGGAACAATAAGGCACTGTCGCTAAGAGCACAGGCTTAGAGCTTAACAAAGAAGTCTGTGCCTTGTTACCTACCAATGTGAACTCGGGGGAGTTAATCCAATTCACCTATTTGGTCTCAGTTTCTTCACCTGTAAAATGGGAAATATAATATATCTCTCATAAACTGATGGCAATGATGCAATTCAATAAAATCTGAAAGAAGAATGTGCAACATATTGTATGGGATCACTTTATGTAGTTAAAAAAAATTCAGCCCCTGTGGATAAAAATGTAGCACCTCTTCAAAAAACTGAATATAGAATTACAAGGTGACATGTGACCCAGCAATTCCACTCCTAGGTATATGTCCAAGAAAAGCAAAAAGCACGTGCACACAAAACCCTGGACATGAATGTTCAGAGCAGCCCTACTCACAATAGCCAAAGGATAACCCAATGCCCATTAGTGGCCCACATGAAGAACATCACCCTAAAAAGGAATGAAGTCGAAGTATATGGATGAACCTCAACATGGCATTGAGTAGAAAGAGTCAGGCACAAAGAACTACGTGTTGTGTGGTCCATCTGTATAGAATATCCAAAATAGTCAAGTCCATAGTGAAGAACAGACTGGGAGACACCCAAAGAAGGTAGAAGTTAGAGAAAGAAAATAGGATCCACCACTTAATGATACAGGCTTTCCTTTGGGGGTGATGAAAAAGTTGTAGATAGAGTTGTGGGATGCACAATACTGTGATTACACTAAGTGCCACTGAATTATTCACTTTAAAATAGTTTTATGTAATGATTTTAATTTCCATTTTTAATATCAATTTTGACCTTCAAGCCTTGCTTTTCCTGGTTGTGAATCAGTCATGATCCTCAGGCTGGATTAAAATTAGCTCTAGAAACCACAGTGCCAGTTCAGAGTCCTGGGCACCCTTATAGCCCCCAGGTTCCAGGAAAAATTCAGTGGACAGCCCCTGCCTTTGTAGAGATAGAAGACTGTCAGGAGTATTCCTAAGCTCTGGAGCCAGGTCCACATACTATGCCCATAATTTGCAAACTCAAATTCAAAACTCTTAAGAGTTCCTACCTCTGTCCTTCTCATCAATGAAATGAATACAATGGCACCAACCTCAGAGTTGTGATAAGGATTCAAGAGGGATGAATTAGTTTCCCTAAAGCAAATTACCTACAATGGGTGGCTTAGAACAACAGGAAATTATTCTCACAGGTAGGTGCCAAAATTCCCAACGCATGGTACTGGCAGGGCCATGCCTCCCCCAGAAGCTCTGGGGCAGAAGCCTTCCTCCTCTTCCAGGTTCTGGAGTCCAGGTGCTCCTTGGCTGGAAGCTTCCAAGTCCATCTTCACGTGGCCTTCTCCACAATCTCTGTCTCGCATCTCCCTCCACCTTTTTCTTATAAGCGTCTTTGTCATTGGACCTAAGGCCCATCAGACATCCAGTTTGATCTCAAGGTCTTTATCTTAATTACATCTGCAAAAGCCCTTTTTTCAGGTCACATCTCAATCACCGCTTCCAGAAATTAGAACATGAACATATCTTTTAGGGACAACTATTTAACCCACTAGAGGGGATAACCCAGGTAACATGACCTTTGGCAATTCATAAATGAAAGGTATGTGATTATCACTATCATTGTCATTACATACTCTATATCCAAGTCTCTCTCTAGTGCAGAGCCCAGCTGATATTTTCAGTTTGCTGAAACTCCTTCTAAACCACCTTTCTTTTACCTCCTTTCTTAGGAGGCTGAGCTTCTTCTGTTAGTGTCCCCCCAATCCCTCAACCCTGTCCCTAACTGGATTCAACCTGGAATTGGGAAGTTCTTCTTTAGACCTGGGATCCCAGTTCTACTTTATCTCTCGGACCTCTTATCTGAGACTATCCAGGTGCTCTTATATAGTTGGACCTCTTCAACTCCCTCCTTGAATTTTCAAAAAAAAAAAAAAATGCTTAAATCCAGTTGCAGAAACTAAAACTGTACCTTCTGAAAATGGCTCCTCAGTGCTGGAAAAGCGTTAATTGTTTAGTTAAGATTCTTTAACATGTGTTCACTAGATTAGGGGCAATTCCGGAAATCCACTCCCAGATGATTAAAATAGGGCGAGGGAGGCTGTGGGGTTGATTTGGCTATGGCTTTGGGCCCCTTGATGATAATTTGGCTAGGTTAACGCAGGCTGCAGCACACAGGGATCTGGCCCCGTGACAGCCTGCGAAAGCTGGGCCATGCGGAAGTTCTGGTGCTGAGCTCCTTGGCCAAATCATCTCCGTTTCCCTGCCAAGGGAGAGAACTGGGAGGCTCTGCTCCAAACTGCTTGATGTTCCTGAGAAACCCCACACCCTGCTCCTGACCATCCAGCTTTCTCTGTTGTCCCTGTGAAACAGGAGGCAGACTCCTCTGTGACACCAGAAGCCAGGACCCGCAGGGCTGGAGAGCAAAGAACTGAGTCTATCAATGGTCCCCGCACTGTCTCTCTGCATTTCACCCCCTAGGAATCTTGCTGCCCAAAGTCAAATGTAAAGTCTTTCCTCTCGCTCTTCAATCATTCTGCCCCTCTAATGGCAGCTTGCAAATGACCCCATTGCAATCCTCCCCATGATATAGTAATAGCAGAGGCATCTCCTGCCCATCTCTTCTGCACCATCTTTTTCCCCTTGCCTGGCACATTCACCCATTTGTTTATTCAATAAATATTTTTAATGCACCTGCTTCACCCCCCACCCCCTGTGCATGCTTAGAACCTGGCATATAGAAAACAATCCACCAAATGATCACTGAAGTGAATCTCACTTATTTAGAGACATTCACACAAGAAACTGCTTTGCAGATAAAATGTTAGCAAAATTCCAATGGGTCATGACATTCTCAGATGTCAAGAGCAAAATGTGTAACCTCGTGTCACAATGAAGGGAGTCTTAGATCATTGGATCCCAGACATGACCCCCAGATGATTCTGATGGACTCCTAGGACTCAAAATCATTCATGTAATTCAACCTTTCACCTAATAAAAACATGGCCCAGCTATGCCCCCTCCCATTGCCCTCTATATAATATCCAATTGCTTTACCATGGCCAACAAAGCAATATGTGACCTGGCTCCAGTCCTGATTGTCAAATGAGTTCCAACCTCTGTGCCTTTGTTTTTGCAGGGCCTTCTGATCACTCAGGTCTCAGCAGAGAGGTTACTTCTTTGGAGACACCTGCTCCAACCACCCAACCAAGTGTAATCTAGTACACACACAGACACACATATACACGCCCACAGACACATGCATATACCACACACACACACACACACACACACAAACACACAAAGTGTTTATTTTACATCCCCTTCTTCTATTGTGTCTGAGGTGCTCATTCTAGCTACGACTGTCTTTACATCTGCCTGTTCACTCGCTCATTGTCTGTTTCTGCCACTAGAATAGAATTCATCATAGCAGTGATTTTGCCTTTTTCACTATGGCCTCCATATGTCTAGCATAATAGATGCTTAAGAAGTACTAAGTGAATGAATTGATCAACAAACCATCTCTTGAACAGGTGGAAATTCCTTCCCTGTACACTTTAACAAACGGAGGTATTTCACCCCATCCAAGGCCACCCCGTTCCATCATTGGCCAGTGGAGATTGATAAAAGAATTTCCCCAGACACGAAGCTGACAGGTCTCACCTCTTGCCACTGGCTCTATTTTCATTCCCTGTAGCTGCCCCAAACCAGGCAGGACCTCCTGCCACATGACAGTCCTTCAAATATTTGATGACTGTTGAGTTTCCTCTCAGCCTCCTATTGTCCAGGTGAACAGCTTCCTGGAGATATTGTCAAAAAAAAAAAAAAAAGGCTGTGTTTGCCTTTGGTGACTGTGCCCATAAAACACTTCAGTTTCCTGAACCTGTAAACGGCCTGTGTTTTTATTTTCCAGGACAGCTGCCAAAACACTGCCAGGTTGGGGCCTGTACTTGCACTTACCCCATCTCCAGCCGTCCCTGGGAAGGGTCCAATGGTCATCTTTACAGGCCCTGCGAGGTATGCTTCTGACCATATCAATTCCTCAGAGAGGTTCTCGGGGGCTCCTAAGAGAAAAATTAAAAGAGGTGTAGAGGACCGAAGTTCCTGCAGCAACCCACCACAGTATGCATAGAATGAGAGGAGTGGAACTGGGCTTCCCCAGCAAGGGAGGGAAAAGGAAAAGAAAGATTGCACAGAGCAGCTCACGAAAATCTAAGGAGATCTCTGGAATAGAAGAAAAGAACCAGTGGGTGGAAGGAGAGAACGGGGAGACAAATCGACCAAATCACATTGTTATATTGTATACGCATACACACGTTTGTTACTGTATAACAAAATCCCATTACATACAATTATTATGCACTAATAAAAATGTGGGAAAAGAAAAGAATTGGTCTTCCTTCAGATTCTATTCTATCTCTTCCGCCAGCCTTCTCCAATCACTCTATGGCCTCCATATGTCTAGCATAGTTGATGCTTAATAAGTACTAAGTGAATGAATTGATCAACAAACTCACTTCCTGAAACTCACCTCACTCTCCATTTTTAGGGCCCCACCATGTGTGCTGATGGGGTTTTGTTTTCGGTCTCTACGCTCGGTTCTTCCATCTCTCCCACTGCTGGAGTTCCCAGGGCTCTTAGGTCTTCTTTCCTTCCCATTGCACCCTCTCCCTGCACCATGCTTCTGATATGTGCAGAATATGTGCCCACGGCTCCCCCTTCCCCAAGACTCGTGCTTTCCATCCAGTTCATGCTGCTATTTATCAACTAAGTCATGCATTTTCTGATCCCACAACTAGGAAGCAAGTTCCCAGAGGACGGGACCTTGGCTAGCTTTCCTAGCATCATATTGCCAGCCTTGAAATAGTGCCTGGAATAATATAGGTGCTTAGTAATTGATGGAAAAAGGAACGAATGGTTGTGTGATCCCAGACAAGCCACCAGACCTCTAAGCCTCAGATTCCTCTTCTGTAGTCCCCTCCTCGCCAGGCCGTTATGCAGATCAAATCAGACCATGTCACCACTATGACTCCATCAAATGTTCCTGGTCATTGTGTCCCATACAGGGCTGGCCCTATGTAAGACTGACATGCTTGCTCAGTCTGAAGATGGGCTGGGGGCAGCAGGGTTGGGGGGACAACAAAGAAAAGATAGGTCATTTTCCCTTCATCTCTGTTACTTTCCTTCTAGCCCCCGTGTCTTGCTAACTTTTATAACACTCCAACTGCATGAGCCCAGGTGACGTTTTGCTGCCAACTATTTTTGAAACAGAGGGATGGACTTCCCTGCGATGGACCCATCTTCCAGCCTGGCTTAGGGCTTCAGAGGCATTTTCCATACGGGTCTCAGTTGTGTTGCAACATGCTCTCCATAGCAAAGGAACTTGACCATGCACGTGTTTCCTGTCTCAGTCCTGCCAAAAGAAAACTGGACTCTAAAGATGAGACTCCAGGCTAGGCTGTGGCCCAGACGGGTCCAGCAGGATTAGCACTGTCTGGAAGCAGAGGTGGGGTGTCCCTCAAGCCTTCAGGAGTGGCGGGAAGATGTCACGTGGGAGATGCATAATGCCAATTCTCTGTGGCAGTGCCCACCCTCCAGCCAGCCTACCTGCCCGCTGTTCTCAATACCCTCTTCCTTCTCCCGCATTCTGACCTTGGTGCAATCTGCCTCCTAATATCTGATCATTTCTTTAACAAGCAGAGACTCAGCTCCTGTGCTGAGCTTGAAGCACACGTGGTCACTGTCCTCCAAAAACAGACAGGCAAGTGAAAGAAACAGAAGAAATGGAAACCTAATGCAGTGTCGCAGAGCAATAGAGGCATCTACACCCAGGATGTGAGGTACTCAGAGAAGGAAAACAGAGGAACATTTCCTAAAGTCTAGGCAGGCTGGGGGATGATTTAGAAAAGAAATGTGAGCTAGCCCAGAACAAAAGGGAAGAAGAGAATTGAAAACACAGAGAGCACAATATGCAAAATGAAGCGGGGTATCTTCAAATAAGTGCAAAGACGTTGTGCTTTGACTGGAGGGTGACTCAGTGTGAGGCAGTGGCCAGGAAAGGCCTGGAGAAACAACGGGGCTCAGGATGAAATCCTAGCAGGGTGAGCTGAGGGGCTGGGGCTGTCATCATACGGTGCCACATCCTTTATGTCATAAAGCAGGGGCCCCTGAAGGAATTTAGAAGCAAACAAGGTTGCATTGAGATCCTTTCTGCAGCTCTATTTTGTAGAATAGGTTCTGAGGGAGGAGGTTCAGCAGAAGAGGAAAGAACAAATCAATCTGGCAAAACCCAGCTGAATAATGGTGGGACCCTAAATAAAGCAGAGGCAGGTAAGGAAATGGAAGAAGCTCAGTTCAGGACATGTTGAGTCCAAGGGCTTGGGAGTCGGACTGTCCAGGATCCTCATCATGGCGGGGTCCCATGACACACATTCAAACCAGTCACTGTCTGGAGAGTGGGGAGAGAAACATCCAGCTTTCCAGGTTGTGAGGATTTTACTATAAATGACAAATGTCCAGTAGAGAACCACTCACCCAGTAGGTCTCAACGTATTTCCGTCTTTATGTTTGTCACTTCTACTGGGGAAGGGAGGACTAGGATGCTACCTCTGCCCGTCATCTGCACTGGCAAAGCCAAGTGCCAATGGCAATGGGCCACCCAGCCTCATCTAGGACTCAGGACAAACTTATCAATTAAATCATTGTCTTAGTAAGAAGCAGCAGCATCAGGAGCCTGACAACCATGAACTCCCAGGCATTTGTTGGATTTCTTCTCCTAACCCTTACCAGAAACTGTGATGGCCCCAAAAGAGCCCAACCACATGTTGGGTGCAGCACTTGACCACAAGAAGTTTCCCATCGTGTTGAGAAATGACTAGAAACACACGGAACCACTGGAGAACAATGCCCTGTTTCAGGTCTTATCTTAGTACATTTCTTTATAGCTTTCGTCCCCGGTGCCCTTGTCCCTCCTTCCCGAAACTCACCTCACCCTTCATTTCCAGGGCTCCATCGTGTGTGCTGATGGGGTTTGTTTTGTTCTCTGCCCCCGGTTCTTCCATCTATCTCACTGTTGGGGTTCCCAGGCTCTTGGGTCTTCTTTCCTTCCCACTGCACCATCACCCCACACCAGGCTGATGAGCCCGTGCTACAGCTCTCTGGGCCTCTGTGCTGAGTCTGAAGCTGCACCGCTACACGACCTTCCAGAAAACACACCAGGTACCCCAGAGGCACGACAGACACACCCTCTTCAAGGCGAAACCCACCAACTTCCCTCAAACCTTGTCCTCCTTCATGACTTACCCAAATTAGTGATATAACTACCCCTCTAGCTATGTGAGTCCTGTTTGCCCAGTGGCTATAGCAGAGCAGTTAGAAGCTGGACGGGTAGGACTGGGCAGTCTGAGTTCGAGTCTCAGTTTTCCTCCTTATTTACCCTGTGACCTGCAGGTCACTCCACAGCTCTGTGCCTCACCTACAAAATGGGCACTTTAGTAGTACCTACTAAAGATGGAGTTAATACTCACATAAATTTCATCCAACAGCATCTAGCACATGAGTGATATGAAAGGGTTTGCAATTGTGATTACTAACTTGGATTCCTCCTGTCCCCTCAAACCTCTACAATTTGTTCCCAACCCAACAAATTCATCCAGTTTAGATGATCACTTCTCCATTCAAATGGCTGCTCTCTGCACCCAGCCCTTTATTACCTATGGCAGAGCTCTCAGACAGCTGTACCTCATTCCACACCTATCCTGTGAATGTCCCCAAGGGTGGAGGCCCAGCTGTCATCTAGAGATGCTCGTGCAACTAAGGCCAACACTTCCTAACTCCCAGGTTCTGCAGGTGAGCATGAGCTAGGAGAGGGTCAGGAAAGTCCCCCCCCCCAACACACACTCATTCACCCACAAAATCCTACTACTACCCCATTAACACTCTTCCCGTTTCGTTTCCCTTCCTTCAGTCCTTCCTTGTTTCCTGGTCCCTTTCATTCGAAAGACAGGTGGGAAAAAGAAAGAAACCTTCTGACTCCTCGCTTACTCTACCCTTAGGGTCCCCTCCTCTGGATTGATAAGGGTGAGAACATTCAAGCCCCAGATAAGACCTCTGATCCCCCCTCCTGTCCCTCCACTCCCTCCGGCTCAGCTTTGAAGTTGCCAAAACCCTGCCTCTGTAACCTGATTGTGTTATCTTCACAGCCAAGGTGAAGGAGCGGAGAATGACTTTATGGCTTCCTGTAAGCAGCCTTCTGCCTGAGCCATGATTTCTTATAATAGGAGAGAAGGGGGGCTGGGTTTGGGAGGGAGACCTGAGTTTCCCAGACCTGAGAGCACTGTTGAGTATAGAATAGGTGCTTCATGCAAGTTTAGAGCAGCAACTCTCAACCTGGGGTGGCCCTGTCCCCAGGGCATATTTGGCAAAGACTGGAGACATTTCTGATTGTTGAACCTGAGGGGGGGGGGCGTGGCCACTGGCATCTGATGGTAGCAGCCAGGGGATGGGCCTAGGTATCTTACAATTCCCCAACAACAAAATTCCCACTGGATGTGCCACTAGAACTGACAATACTGATGTTCAGAAACAGCGGCTTAGAGGATGAAGGCAGAGAGAGAAATACTTCTACTAATACGAAGTGTAGGAACAATGCCTTTTTGTTCCACTACTTTTTAACCTTCAAGCATCTGCACCCCAAAGAGATCTCAAAGCCCACCTTGAGTCTAACAGGAAAAGAAAGATCTGTTGACTTTCTATTCCCCAAGAGCTGACAAATACATTTGGGAGAGGATACAATGAACCCAGGGACCTTATTCAGCCCTGGCTCTGCTCCTAGCTGGCCTTGTTTGGGGAATAAGCCTCCGTTGACTTTTCTAAAAAAGGAGGAGAGGGGCTCAGGGTTCTCTAGTGGAGACCAAATTCTCTCATTCCACAACAAGAGGACAAGTTGCTCATAAATTCTGGCTCCTTTCCCTTAAGAAAAGCCAGGTGAATAGATAAAGCGAACTAGACAGGACACCTGTCAGACCACCTGACAGCCTCCACAGCCACAGACAGGTGCCCAAAGGTCCCTGGTAACACCTCAGGACAGGAGAGCTGGGACAGACTCCACAAATCTACTTGAGTGATTTGCCAAATGTCCAGCTAGGAAAACCACTTTCCAATATAATTTCTTCATAATGTTACTCTTATTTATATTATCAGTTTAATAGGAAAATACGCAGTGGCAGTCATTTAAGAACACTTACTGAGTATAAACGATCTGCTTTAGTCCTTACAAACTGTGTCCATTTGCTTTTTTAAAAAAATCACTGTAGGGGGTGACCACAGCAGTGAGCAGGGTAGCTTATGATACCAAGTTCCTGATTGTCACTTCCTGGCTAAGAGGCCTTGAAATAGGGTTCAATATCTTTAAATCTCTGTTTCTTCACTGGAATTGTTTTTAAAAGCACCCACTCTTTATAAGAAATTAGTTGGCATTTGTACATCTCCCCACCCAATGCCTGCATACACAGAGCATGAGCTTGTTAGCTTTGCCTGTTGGTACTAACAGGCTTCAGGAGAGCCTTAGAATAAGGGACTCTGGGACTTCCCTCCATTCAGGGATGCCAAGAGTCAAAAAAAAAAAAAGCATGTCTTTGGTTTCAGCATGGTGTCTGTCCACTAGCAGATGCACTCTTTTCTCCCAGCCCACATACAGTAGCCTCAAAGAGAAACTAGAAATGCCTCCTTTCCACAGAGGCTGGCCTACCCTTTTCTTTGCTAATTGAGCACCCTTCAATTGCGTGGGTGCCATCTGTGCATGAGAACCCCACTTATGGCTGGCAGATTACAGTGGTCACAGGACACCTGTGCCCCCTTCTGTGCTATTCAGAATCCTCAACCCATCCACAAGACCAACCTCTGGGCTTCGCCATTTGCAGACAGGCCTCCAAAGGAACTCAGGTCCAGCCCACGCCTCCACACCTTTCACCCTTCCATTGTTTGTACTTTAAATTCAGTGTTTCTCAAAGAAAAAACAAAAACTCCTTCTACTGATTCGCTAGCAGGTCTCCCAAGGCCCCCGCTAATGGAGCACTCGGTTCCTTCGTTAGGTGAAGACTACTCCCTTCTGCTTGAGATTCTCGGATCCGTAAAGAAGTCTTATTTTGTGTACTCTAAATGGCTCTGGAGGTCAGGAGGGATCAGTGGAGCCTTCATAGAGCCTCCGGCCTTCCTTTGTCTCTGTGGAAAGCTCCATTTAGATCAAGACTCCAGTCACTAGCAGCCCGCACCTGGAAAGCCACTGGGGAGACCCTGGCAGGTCCCAGGAGAGTGGACATCCTAATGGCAGCTGGCACTTAAGGCTCTGTGTAAATGACCACAGGAAAATAGGAGCCAATCAGAGGGACAGGAGGGACCCTATCAGTATGGCCCAAGAGGAAATTGAAGAAGGACAGTGAGGTGACACTTTGAGGACAGATGTGGAATTACATCGATTCTCTAATTCCTAACACCGGGGGAGAAGGAGGAAAGCCAGGGGATGCTCCAGGCAAGTGACTAATGAACCCAATCCTCAAGGCTTCATTGTCTTTGAACTTTCCCCTTCACCCCAGGGTCAGGTCCAGATTCATCTGCCTGGCTTGCAAAATCCTTCACAATCTGCTCCCACTCCAAGGAACATGATGGCAAAAGTTAGGACACAAGATTGACGGGGGGACAGTCAAGCTGTCTCCAGCCCTGGCATTTCATCCATCTGAACACTCAAGCAAGAAATATATCGCTGTTTCCCACTCCGAAAGATAGGTGTTATATTTATTTGTCAGAGAAGGAAACAGAGACCCAGGCTGATTAACCTGCTCCCGGGGCTCTCATGATGGTTAAAGGGGGGACCTGAACATGAATCCGCTTCCGAATCCTAGTTGTGTTCTGCCTCTCCAACTGCTGGGCTGCACTGCCTCCTGCCTCCTCAGAACACACTTAAAACACACTCTGTGAAGCCCCTTGCCTCTCCTGGGCACTTCTCAACATTTCTGCTCATTAGAGTCTAGATTTCTTTATCTGAGGTTTTAACAGTGAATCCCTCTTTGTCCTTCTCCGCTGTGACTTGCTTGTTGAACACTCACCTGGGAGAGTCTGCAGAGAAATGGTTTTCTCAGATGGTCTTCCCTTTTAGTTCTTCCTGGGGAAATTTTCACTTATTCCATCAGTTTCATGTTTTAGGTTTTCCTCTCCCTGACCACAAACTTAACTTCATTTAACAGAAGTCTGGAAATTTCTCATCATGTAGTACATATTCACTAAACAAGGCTAAAGAAGACATAGAAAGAGAGAGAGATGATAGAGATACAGATACAGGTATAGATATTGATGCAAACATGTAGATGCCGATATAGATATGAATTAATATAGATGTCCAGAGAGAGAGCAAGGGAAGTCCCAAAGTCAGCGTGCATATGCAATCAACAGTCAATCTTCCAACATAGCCCTGACCATGGCCCTGAAGGACCGCCCCAACCCCAAACACAAGAGGAGGACCCTTCAGAGTTTAGTCGACTGAAGGGGGAACATGGGGAGAAATTGTCCTTCTTCAATCTTCAGAATTAATAAAGGGAAAATGCAGTCGAGAGAGAAATAAACTCTGGTTTTCTTCTTTTTCCTCAAAGACATCTCAGCTTGGGTAATTTTATCTTCCTGCCTAACACACACCCTCAAGTGACTATGGTTTCACACAATACAAGTTTATTTTTTTCCTCTAATACACTAATTCCCAGTGCAGGGATCTGGTGGGCAGCTATCCAATCTGATTCAGTGACCCAGGTAATTTCCACTTTGTGGTCCTCTAAGACCATCAAGCCCCCTGCATCCAGATAATCGATAGGAACACGGAGGATGCTGAGGATGGCACAGGAGGTTGTAATGGGACAGGCCTGGGGGTGGGTACATGGCTAGTGCTTAACAGTCCACCAGCCGGAGCCAGACTTCTGGCCACACAAACTGCCTGGGGACAGTGACAAGAGACCCAGCAGTGGGAAGAGGAAACTGATTTCCCTGAACACCGCAGATCTTCCATGAGGGCTTGGTGTTCCACACAGGGTCCCTGAGTGTCAGAGTGATGCAGGGAGAGCAGCCTTGAGGGGAGGCTGGGCAGGCCCAGCCAGGATCCTGGTGAGTAGAGGGAGGTTATGGTTGGATTCGAAGAGCAAATCTAGGCCCCAGGAACCAGAAAAGTAGCCAAGCCACAGGCTACTGGATACAGAAAGCTGAAATTTGAATCCCCAAAAGACCAGAGTCCAAAGGCAGGAATTGAAAATGGAGTTACACAGCCAGAAAGTTAAGAGGGAAAAAGTGAAGAGTTGGGAGAAGAAAATGAAGGCAGTTCAGAAGGGAATTTGGCAGAGAACCCGAGCACGCTTGGCCCAAGCCCGAGCAGGGAATATGGAGGAGGACCCAAATATATTTGGCCTGAGCCCTAGTGGGGGTTATCATTAGAGGTCAGTGGCTATAAAGTGTACACATGGATCAGACTGTTTAAAAGAGTTAAGAGTAAGAAATTCCCAAACAAGAAGAGGGGCTCACAGTTAACTGCTGTGAGATGAATCATGTCACCCAAAAATTCACATGTGGAAGTCCTAACACCCAGTACCACAAAATGTGACCTTATTTGGAAAAAGGGTTAGTGCAGCTATAACTAGTTTTTAAGATGAGATCATGTTAGAGAAAGATAGGGCCCTAATGCAGCGTGAGTGGGGTCCTTAAAAAGAGGCAATTTAGAAAGAGGCAGACTCACAGGAGGAGTACCGTATAAAGCTGAAGGCAGAGACAGGTGATGCATAAATAAGCCAAGGAACAGCAAACCACAGGAGGTTGGGCTAGAGGTATGGAGATTCATGAGCAGTCTGCCAAGGACTAAGCCTGCCGCCATCTTGGTCCTGGTCTTCTGTTCTCCAGACCTCCCTGGGAGAAAATACATTTCTATTGTCCCATCCACCCAGAGAGCAGCACTTTGTTCCAGCAGCCCCAGCAATCAGATCCTCTACCATGAGGTACAAGAAGAATTGGGGGTGAGCGTGAAGAGGCAGTGAATTCTGTTATGGGGACCACACTGACTTTAGCCATCCTAAAATAGATGGAAGGCAAAGGAAAACCCAGGAAAGGGACCAAGCCATCCCTACCCACAGCCCTTTCCCATGTTCTCTGCAAACTCAGCTTCACTATAAGCTTTGCTAACAGGATTTGCATGACATGTTGGGTGTGAGGCAAGTAGCACAGCCAGCTGTGGGATATAATAGACCTGGCGTTTCCTCTACTGAAGGAAAAATGCAATATTCATGAACTACATAATCTGGGCCATTCGAGTCAGCGATAGTTAATAAGAGTGCATGAAACACGTAGCAAAGGAGGGCAAATGAATGCTGAGGGAGTTTAGAGGAGGGAAGTTTGGATGAGAACAGGGCTGAAGGAAATGCAATTAGCCTGGACTTTGAAGCTTGACTCCATTGAAAAAATACAGAGAGAGAGTTGAGAAAATTCCAGGCAGTGGAAATAGTACTGGGCAAGAGTTCCCATAGTGCTCCTTGGTACCCTGTGACACACTGGACACCTTCCTCTGATTTCTGCTGGAACTGGAACTAGCAGCTAAACAAGCTGGAGCCCTACCCTGTGAGGTGAAGCAACATCACTCTGCTCCCTTTAAAAGGTATTCAGTGGGGAAAGACTGTCCCCTTGCTTTGGCTGAAAACCTGTACAAACCAAGGAGTTTTCTAATTTCTCTTAGTTAATAGTAAAGTAAGTGTCCCTTTTCATCACCAACCACCTATATTCAAATATTAGAATGTCCCTTGATATGTTGATCCACACTACAAACCCTGTTCCAAGATCACTCTTCTCCCCTTCCCCAGGTAAGGCCCATGCTAGACAAGAAGCCCAGAGCTGGAATGTTCTCCTCCATCAACTTGCTAAGTGATGCCTGCCCCTCTGGAGTTGGAGAAGGGAAGGGATGAAGGTAAGGGGTGCAAAACATGGCAGATATTCAAAGCTAATTATTTCTGCTAAGAGAATTTTTATGGGTCCTTTGGCAACCCGTCTCCAGTTGCTGGGGATCTCTGACCTATGGCTTCCTTGATACAGAGGAAGTGTGCCTCTGTTCCAGCTGATGGTTTGATCCTTTCACATTTGCTTGAAATGTGGTCAGAGCTCCACCTGAGACAGTGCCCGGCACTAGGCACCCTCTGGAACAGAGTAAATTATAATCCACACCAGCTCTCTCATATTATGTCCAGGTCTGGTCTATACAAACAATCATTCCTCCTTATCCCTGACAAACTCTCAGAGGACGGGCTGCCCAGTGCAGCTGCCTCTCCCTTGGACCCTCCTCAGTAGTGGCCAGGCCACCTATCACTCTTAAAATATCTCAGGTGAACATCAGACTCAAGCCTACTGCAACCTTCAACTTCCAGAGATACAAGCTATGCTCTCTGTGTGGTCCTGCTGAAGCCCCTCTAGAAAGACTTAAGGGGAGGGACAGGCATGCCACCCTACCCTCCCAAGTGGAACTGAGCTCACCGCATAAGCTGACTCTAAGAAATCCTCTTCTTTACACATCATCTCTTCTCTCAACACTTACATATCCTGGTGCAGGTAAGATACCTACGAGGGAGCTAACAGTCTTGACCACCTACTTTTCACAAGATCTTCTGGGCAGTTCACCTCACACCACATTTCAGAGTATAGCAGTCTGTCGTCTTAAGTCTTAGCCAAAACTTCTACGTTAATATCCTTTTATATAACTCTTTACTGTTTTGTGACTTCCCCAAGAGCAAAGTCCTGTTTTTTCATATTTGCAGCCCAGCCTCAACCATAGTGTTCAAGAGTCATTGGTTGAGGAATGAATTTAAGGTACCGTATGAGTGTAAAACGCATGTTGCTCAAACATTAAACACATCAGATTGACTGAAACAGAGTTTTGAGGGGGTTTTGTTTTGTTTTGTTTTGTTTTTTACAAGGTAAATATTCAGCACAAAAATAGAAATCACAACAAAATACAAATTTTATGCTAATATCATAAATATACATAATAAATAACTTCATTTTTATTAGCTAAAACACATCTTTAAAATATTTAATATTTTCTCCTTCACATCTACGACTGTGTGCTTTTATCTCCTTCCACGTTTTTTATTGGTGCATTATAACTGTACATAATGATGGGATTAGTTGTTATATAGTCCTACATGCACACAATATAACAATATAATTTGCCAATATCTCTCCCCAGCACTTCCCCCATTTCTCCCCTCTCCCATCTCCTGGCTCCTTTCCTCTACTGATCTCCCTTTGATTTGCATGAGATGTCAATACACCCCCACTGTTCTCTTCCTTTTTCCTCTCTAGCTTCCACATATAAGAGAAAACGTATGCCCCTTGACCTTCTAAGTTTGGCTTATCTCACTTAATATAATGGTCTCAAGTTCCACCCATTTTTCTGCAAATGAGATAATTTCATTTTTCTCTATAGCTAATACTCCATTGTGTGCACATACCAGGTTTTCTTTATCCACTCATCCTTTGATGGACACCTAGGCTGATTCTATAGTTTGGCTCTTGTGAATTGCACTTCTACGTACATGTGTCTGCATGCGTCACTGTAGTATGATAACTTTAATTCTTCAGGATAAATACTAAGGAGTAGTATGGCTGGGTTATATGGTAGTTCCATACCTAGTCTATTGAGGAACCTCCAGAACAATTTCCATAGTGGTTATACTAACTTGTAATTCTACCAACAGTGTAAAAATGTTCTTTTCTCACCACATCCTCTCCAACACTTGCTATTATTTGTATTTTCAATGACTGCCATTCTGACTGGTGTGAGATAGAATCTAAATATAAGTTTGATTTGTATTTCCCTAATTGCTAATAATGTTGAACATCTTTTCATTTATTTGTTGGCCATTTGTATTTCTTCTTTTGAGAAATATCAGATGAATGTTTAATTCATTTGCCCATTTATTAATTGGGTTATTTGACTTTTGGATGTGAAACTTTTTGAGTTCTTTATATATTCTAAATATGAACGAACCCTCTGTTAGAAGAGTAGTTAGCAAAGATCATCTCCCATTCTGTATGTTCCCTCTTAACATTCCTAATTGTTTCCATTGCTGTGCAAAAGCTTTTTAATTTGATGTCATCCCATTTATTAACTCTTGGCATTATTGCCTAAGTTTTAGGAGTTCTGTTGAGAAAGCCTATATGTTGGAGTGGTCACCCTATATTTTCTTCTAGGAGTTGCATATTTCTGGTCTGGATTTGATCCATTTTGAGTTGACTTTTGTGCAAGGTGAGAGATAAGAATTTAGTCTCATTATTCTACATATTGATTTCCAGTGTTCCCAGCACCATTTGTTAAAAATGATGTGTTTTCTCCAATGTATGTTTTTGAAACCTTTCTCAAGGATTGAATGACTGCAGATGTGTGTCTTTTATTTTATACCATTGATCTGTGTGTCTGTTTTTATTCCAGTACCATGCAGTTTTTGCTACAATAGCTCTGCAGTATAATTGAAAGGCAAGTATTATGATGCCTACAGCATTGCTTTTTTGGCTTAGAATTAGCAATCCTAATTTGAGAACTGTTTCTCTAGTTCTTTCTTTGAAGAATTCACTGTATTTTGATGAGGATTGCATTGAATCTATATATTGCTTTTGGTGGTACAGACATTTTAAAAATATAAACTCTACCTATCCATGAGCATGAGAGGTCTATATATTTTCTCAGGTCTTATTCAATATTTTTCTTCAATGTTCCATGCTTTTCTTTGTAGAGCTCTTTTGCCTCCTTGGTTACATTAGTCATAGTTATTTATGTTTTGAGATATTCTGAACAAAATTGTTTTCCTGATTTTTTTTTCCTCAGAAGATTCATTGTTGGTATATAGGAAAACTATTGATTTTTGTATGTAGATTTAATAACCTACTACTTTGCTGCATTTGTTTATTTGGTGAAGTTTTACATGTTGAACATGATTTGCTCGTATTTCACTAAGGAATTCATCAGGGATATTGGTCTATAGTCTTCCTTCCTTCATGTGTCCTTATCTGGTTTGGGTATGAGTGTGATACTGGCTCGTAGAATGAATTTGGAAGTATTCCATCCCTTTCTATTTCATGGAATATTTTGAGGTGTGTTGGCACTAGTTTGTCTTTAAAGTTCTGGTAGAATTTATCTGAGAATTCATCTGATCCTGAGCTTTTATTTGTTCAAAGCCTTCTTATTACTGCCTCTATCTCTTTTTTGTTTATTTTTATTAGTTCTTTTTATATATACATGACAGTAGAGTGTATTTTGACATATTATACATACATGGAATATAACTTATTGCAATTCGGATCTTATTCTTGTTGTACATAATGCGGAGTGCTGCTGTCTCATTATAAGTTATTGATCTGTATAGGTGTTCTATGTCCTCTTGATTCAATTTTGGCAGATTGTATGTGTCTAGAAATGTATTCATTTCTTCTAGTTCTTCTAATTAATTGGAGTGTAGGTTTTCAAAATAGTTTCTATTGATCCACTGGGTATCTGATGTCCATGGTTATTTCTCCTTTTGCATCTCTAATTTTATTAATTTGGGTCTTCTGTCTTTTTCTTTTGGTTAGTTTGGCTAATGGTTTATCAATCTTGTTTGTATTTTTGAGAACCAACTATTTGTTTCATTGAAACTTTGTAACTTTTTTCCTCAACTTCATTGATTTCTGCTCTAATCTTAATTATTTCCTTCCTTCTACTGGTTTTGGGATTATTTTGTTCTTATTTTTCAAGTACGTTGAAGCACATCATTATGTAGTATATTTGGGATCTTTCTGATTTTCTTATGTAGTCACTCTCTAAAACATTCCTCTTAGAACTACCTTTATATTGTCCCATACAAATTCTGGTATATTATATCACTATTTTAATTTGGGTCTAAGAACTTTTTAATTTTTACCCTAATTTTTTATATCACCCATTCACCATTTAAAAGTGTATTGTTTAATCTTCATGTACTTGTATAGTGTCTATAGGGTTTAGTCATGTTGATTTCTAATTTTATTCCATTATCATCTGATAAGATGCAAAGAATTATACCAAGTTTTTATATTTTCTAAGAGTTGCATTGTGATCTAAAATAAGGTCTGTATTAGAGAAGGATCCATGAACCATTGAGAGTAAAGTTTATTCTGCTATTGTTAGATGAAATAGTCTAAATCCATTTGATTTAACAGACATGCCCAAGAGTTTTTACTGAATTTATGTCTGGATGACCTACTTAAAGGTGAGAAAGGTATCATGAAATCACCCAGTGTTATTGTACTGGGGGTCTATCTAGAGGCTTCAATTTGACCAGCATCCGTTTTATGTAATTAGTTGCACCCACATTTAGGGCATAAATGTTTATTATTGTTACATATACTTGTGGATTGTTCCCTTTATCAATATAAAGTGACTTTCTTTGTCTTTTCTTACTAATCTTGAAGTCTGCTTTGTCAGATACGAGAGTAGCTACTCCTGCTTGTTTTCAGACCCCATTTGCATAGTATATCAATTTCCATTCTTTCACTTTCAACCTGTAGCTATCTTTGCCTTTAAGGTGTCTCTCTTGCCAAAGTATCTGAGTGATCCAGATTGAGAACCACTCATTGCAATGGTATCCACAGATTTTGTGGTAATTCTATCTTTTCTGTATCAGTGAATGTCCACAAGNAAAAAAAAAAAAAAAAAAAAAAAAAAGCCATACAGGTGAATCTTGTTTTTTAATCCTTTCCGCCAGCCTATGTCCTTTAATTAGAAAATTGAGACATCTTGCATTCAGTGTTATTATTTAGAGATGTTTATGAATTTCTGCCATTTTGATTTATTTATAATGTTTAATTTGGTCCTATTTCTGATTTACTTAGCTAATCTTCAGATGAGATCGGATAATTTGTGAACTCCTGGGTTTGTTTTTTATGTCTTCTATGTGCAGTATTTCTTTAAGGAAGTTCTATAGTGCTATTTTAGTCGTGCATAAACTTTAAGTTTCTTCTTATCTTGTTTATTTCCTTTTTATTTCCTTTTTAATAGGGAAGGATAACTTTACTGGATATATAAATCTTGATTGACAATTATTTTCTTTCAGGACTTGGAACATATCATTCCAAGTCCTCCTGGCTTTTAGAATTTGCACTGAGAAGTTGGAAGTGGTTCTAATTGTCTTGCTTCTAAATACAACCTGATCTTGAGGTTTTAAATATTCTATACTTGTTCTTTAGGCATTTCAATTATAATGTGTTATGGAGAGGTTCTGTTTTGATTTTGTCTTCTTGGGGTTCTGAACACCTCCTGTGTCTTCATGCCCATCTCAGTCTAAAGGCTTGAATTTTTTTTCTGTTATTATTTCTCTGAAGAAATTATCAATTCCATTAGCCTGTATCTCAAAACCCGCTTCAATTCCAGTGATTCTTAAATTTGATCTCTTAGTGTTTTCCCAGAGTTCTTGCATATTCTGATCATGGTTGCTTATTTCTTTTCTTTAATATGGTCTGAATGTTCCAAGGCTAGTCACTATGTCTTCCATCTCTGAGATTCTGTCTTCAGCTGATCTACTCTATTAGAGAGACTTTCAACTGAATACTTCATTTAATTGAGTCTTTCATTTCCAAGATTACTGTTTGTTTCTTTTACAATATCTCTCCTTATTGAATTTCTCATTCATATTCTGCACTGACTTCCTTAATTCATTCAGTTGTTTTTCTGTGATTTCTTGAAATTCATTGAGTATTTTTTTTAAATATTTTTTTAAAATTCTTAATCTGGTATTTAATCTACTTGGTATTTTGGGTGTCAGTTGCTGGTGAATTATAAACTTTAGGTGGTATCATGCTACCTTGCTGTTGTTTTGTTTTGTTTTTCTGAAATTCTTGTGCTGGATTTTGTACATTGGTTTACATTGGTTCTCTTCCACTCTTATGTTGGGGACTTTTTAGGGCACAGTCTTTTCTTGCCAAAGTATCTGAGTGATCCAGATTGAGAACCACTCATTGCAATGGTATCCACAGATTTTGTGGTAATTCTATCTTTTCTGTATCAGTGAATGTCCACAAGTGGGATCTAAGGGCCCACTCCTAGCTATTCCTACTTGAGGCCTGGTCATTAGTTTGGAATTTTCTTTCATTTTTTTTCTTTGTAATAAATTGCAGATGAAGTTTGTTGTTAATTTGTGCGTGGAGCAAGATGTGCTTTTGGCTGACTTTAGTCCAGCAGTAGTGTCTCTACTCTGTGAACTTGTAGTGTCCCTGTAGGTTCCCAGCACCTCACAGAATATGGGGAAACAAACCAATAGAAACAACCACCGCAAATATTAAATAGCACTAAAATAAATACTAGATTCCTTTATGATATCTACAATGTTAATTGCCACCAAAAAAAGAAAAAGAAAAAAGAAATGGTGGAGTCAGCAATCACCAAGAACAAAAACAATAAGTAACCATGAACTAGGTCTGGCATTAAAGCAAACAACAGGCATCAATTCTGTCATTCAAGGCAGTAATAACTGCAACAGCATGAATAGTGGGGGCAGGAGTTATATAGACCAATCAGTTCTAAGAAGTAGTAAAATACTACTAAAGTATTTATACTAAAGTGACAAATTACTAAAGAAAAAAAATGTGCTGTGAAAGAAGAGCTTATGATTTAAAAAAAAGTCAATAGAGAAAATGCAAAGAGATATAGCAGGTAATAGGAAGGAGGGATGAAAAATAGGAAATTAAAGTAAAGGGAGAGAGAAAGGGGAACAAGAAAATTTGTTAATGGGAATAGAAAAGAGAAAAAGAAATAAATGAAAAACAAAGTAGATGAAGTNATCCCCTGTGTGCCTTGAGAGACGCCGACCACTCTACGAGTCAGGTTGCAGAATCACATCAGTTACACATCCATTGATTTACATATTGCCATACTAGTGTCCTGTTGTGCTCCGCTGCCTTTCCCATCCTCCACCCTCCACCCTCCCCACCTTCCCCTCCCCTCCCCTCCTCTCTCTCTACCCCCTCCACTGTATAACCCTCAATGTTATACAAAATTACATATAAGAGGAAGGGAAGGGGCAGGGGGTAATTAATGTTGGTGGAATGTGATGATCATTATTATCCAAAGTACAGGTATGAAGACACGAATTGGTGTGAATATACTGTGTATACAACCAGAGATATGAAAAATTGTGTTCTATATGTGTAATAAGAATTGTAATGCATTCCACTGTCACATATAAATAAAAAATAAATTTGAAAAAAAGAAAAGAAAAACAAAGTAAACAAATGCTAACCCTCAAAAAAACAAGGCCAGGAAAATGACTACACTTAAAAATGTTTGAAATAAGAAAAAAAAAGAAAGAAATATGTATATGTATGTATGTCCATGAACCAATCATCACAGTAAGAACACAAAAGAAAAGAAGAATAAAAACAACAACAAGAACAAGAGGAGAAGGAGGAGGAGGTGAGGGAAAAAAAAGACTCTTAATGACAAATTAAGGAATCACATCCACTGAGGTGGTCAAAAGAGTCGATAAGAATAGATAGGCACCGCCAATGCCCAACTCTGTTTTTTTCTGTTTCTTCCTGAGCTGTGTACTGAAAGAGAGGGCAACGGCTGGGGTTTGTTAACCCCTTCCTCTTTTTGTTTTGCTCTCTGAGTTGCCAGTTGGAGTGACCTGACTGAAGCTACTTGAAATGACTCTCAGCTTTCCTTCTCACAGGTATAAGGGAGGATGGAGGGGGAAGGACTGTCAGTTGGTGTTTTATCCACATAGATCAGATCAGGGCACTCCTGGGGTGGGGCTGGGTTGCTGCAGAGTTCTAGGCTGGGAGCTCTAGTGGGTGGGACTTAGGTCTAACCAGACCTTAGGGGATTTGTTGGGTGGTATCTGCTCTGGAGAGTTTAGATACCCCTAGGGCCAGACAATTTTCAATCTCTGTCAGATGTCTGAGTGAAGAGCCTCCCAAGAATTCTACACAGCGGGCAGGAAGACAAGCCTCCATACACTCTGCTGCCCATGAACATAGCCTTCCCAGGCTCGTCCCTGAGCATGTTCACACCCACCTACTCAGATTGCCAACCTGCATCAGCTGATCACGTGAGCCAGCGGACTCAAGGGAAAAGTGAGTTGGGCTCCCCTTCACTTTTCCAACTTGAATCCCTCGGGGTACAATTTTCTCTTTGCCCGTTTCACTCCCGTTCCGCTAAGTTCAGGCTTTTTTTTGATCTCAGGTTTTTCTATACCCAATCTTTCCTGTTTCCCTCTGGCTATCCCTCCCTCTGCAGTAGACCTGTGCCTCTGCCACAACCAGCCAGCTGGGCTCCAGGGTAGTCTTCCTTCTCTGTTTAGTTCACTCAAGTTTCCGAGTCTCTAAGACACTCTCACTGTCCAATACTGAATTTGAGTGAAATCCCTATTTCACCCACCTCACTGAGAAGCAGCATTCCTGCTGCTGCATGAATCCAGAGCCATGGAGAGGGGGAGGCGGCCATTCTCTAGCCCACCATTTTGAATCCCCACAGAGTTTGTTTAAGGACGAACCAGGAGCTTTCTGGGAAGAAGGTTCAGAGATTTTTGAAGCAGTAAAAACTCTCTAAGGAGTGGAAAAGCATGGAATTCAGGAGCGAATGGAATCCGTAGATGCTTTGCTATGTCATGGAGGTTAACTGTGGATCAGGGACAAGTTACTCAACTCTCTGGATCTCAGAGTTTCATTGTAAAATTAATACTACTGAACCTATCTGATAAGGGTGATATGAAATTTAATTAAGATGGTGCATAGGAAGCACCCACTATAGGATTATCACACAGTGTAATGATAACTTTAAAATTTACATTTAGTACATCGTAAGGGTCAAAGACTGTATAAAAATCTTTATTTCACGTCATTGTAACAGAAAGCCTACAAGACAGGAAGCAAGTTAGCCTGACTGTAGCATGAAGAATTAAAGTGCCTCACTTCAAATCATAGAACTGGGATTTGGACTTGACTCTGTCTTTCTACAGAGCTGGCTCTCCTAACATCCTCATGTATCTTTAATGAAGAATTACTGCATGTCTCCCATTAAGGGAAAAAAAAACAATGCCAGATCTCAAGGAGAAAAATGCCTTTGTCTCATGCTAAACTAAATCATGATTTTCTTTTCTTGATTAAAAACAAATCAGTAATTTGGAGAACAAAACATTTGCTGAAAATCTCTTAAGAAAATGAGAACATGCTAATATAACGGGAATGCATCTCTTGGATAATGGCCTGTGGGAAGGGTCAGAGGGAAGAAGAGGTAAAACCACTTGGGAATCTGAGGAGTGGTTGGCCACCTGTGGGCAACAGGTTTTAGAGGACTTGGGAGAGCAGAATTACCCTTCTGAAGGCTCGAGTCCACTCTCCCCATAAAGATGTTCCTCCCACTCAAAGCCGAGGGAGAATGAGCAGAGAATGAGAAGGTAGAGAGGGAGGGTATGTGAGAGAGCTCCTTGCTGACTGGGACAAGCCCAGATCCCAAAGGCACAACCACACTCACCGGGAAAAGCAAGCAGAGACCACCTGAGGTAGACCCTAGGGGACACAGGGCTGACGTCACCTGACAATGGGACCCAAGGCAAGGATGACCTGGATCTTCAACCCCAACAAAATTCCAGAACACATCATTAACATGTATACTGTGGAGACCCCGGGAGATAAATGGCCAGCATCCAACGATCCAGGTCTAACTTCTGAGGCCAGGATGGCTGGGTACCTCTGGGGCAGGCAGGGAGAAAAGCTCCCTGAGGCCCCGTGAAGTGGAACTTCCAGACCTCCACAGGAACATCAGGCTTTTAAACGGACCTGCAGCTCACTTAGAAAACAGCAATGACATAAGGAATGATAACAGCAATGACACAAGGAGGGGACCTGGTAGACCTGCCTCGTGGGTATGTCAGGCCCTGTATAGAGCACATTCCACACATGACCCCGCATAATAATCCTATCCCAATCCTATAGAGTGGCCATTTCAATCATCAGTCCAGTAAAGATATGGGAATGAAGACCCAGGCACTAAGTGACTTCCCAATACCACACAGGAGCCAAGCAGAGGCAGAACTAGAATTTGAATTTAGTTCTAGCCAAGCCCTAAATCTATGTCTTTTATCATTATAACCCATTACACATTATTAATGGCTGAGCGCTAAATGAGAAGCCAAGATGGAGATATATGCAGAGTGGAAAGGTGGACCAGCAAACAAAAACTGGGAAAGGTACTGTACTCTGCAAATGGATGCCTCGGCTCCCTCTCTTGTTAGCCAGTGACCTCAGCAAGTTACTTCACATCACTGGGCCTCAGTTTTCTCATCCATAAAATGGGGATGATACTGTTAACTACCTCCAAGGGTGGTTGAAGGATTTGATGAATTAGCAATGTGCATATAAGAAGTGCTCTTTCAGCAACTGCTGTAAGTGTGAGTGGGCTGGGCTGCGTCTGACACCACCTTCCTGACTGCCACAACTGAATGGTCTCACCAGGAGCTTCTTCAAGGAGCCACAATGACCTGGAGGGAGATGGCATTGCTTTACCCACAGCAAACTTGACAGGTAGACAGATGTGGTCTTCCTAATAAGGATTCCAGTTGGAAATGCCCTGGGCATTGCAGACAGCGATGTAACAAGACATGGGGGTCTCCTATGACATTCTTGTGGCAATAGGGAGAGCTGGGATGTAAAACGTGCTTGAGGGTGGGAGGGTAAGATTCGCAGCAGAAAGATGATCCATGCAGAGAGTTTAGTGGATCCATGTAGTCATCAGCTATCTGCGGGCCTCGCTTAAGAGCGGGGCTTTAAAGTAGCCATCAGGATACTAATTCAGAAGCAGCTTAGAGAAGACATGCTTGTCCAGTATGCAGGTAACTCAAAACCAGTAGAGACTTTATTTCCTACTGCATTGCTGAATTTTTTATCAGCTCAAAAACTTTTATAGGTTTTCTATATCCTTATGACTCAATTTGGATAGGTCATATGTGTCTAGAAATATGTCAATATCTTCTAGATTCTCTAGTTTATCAGAGTGTAAATTTGCAAAATATTTTCTAATGATCTTCTGATTTTAGAAAAGAAACCCTAATAATTATTTGGATTTCTGTGAGGTAGGAAATACTTTCCTGAAACTTTTCAACTACTAGAAGAAACCATAGGGTCAACATTTCAAAATATTAGCACAGGCACCAACTTCTTTGATAAGATCCCTAAACTACAAGAAATGAAATCAAGAATCAACAAGTGGGCTGGCATCAAATTAAAAAGCTTCTGCACAGCAAAGAAAACTTAAGAGCATGAAGAGAGAGCCTACCTACAAAATGAGAACAAACCTTGGCCAGCTACTCCTCCAGCAAGGGACTAATATCCAGGATATATAAAGAACTCAAAAGAACTTAACAACAAAAAAAAAACTTAACTTAAAAAAAAACATAATAATCCAGTAAATAAAGGATAAAAAAAAACTAAACAGACATTTCTCAAAAGAAAGATAAATGGCCAATAAGTATACAAAAAAATGTTCAACATCCCTAGCAATCAAGGAAATGTAAATCCAAACTAAATTGAGATTTCATCTCACTTCAGTCAGAATGGCAATTATCAAGAATAAAAATAATAATAAATTCTGGAGAGGACATTGTTAGTAGGACTGCAAATTAGTACAACCATTCTGAAAGGCAGTATGGACATTCCTCAAAAGACTAGGAATGGAACCATCATGTGACCTAACTTCCCACTCCTTGGTATTTATCCAAAAGAACTAAAAATCGGCACACTATAGTGACACCGTTGCAGCAAAGTTTATAGCAAGGCAATTCACAACAGCCAAATTATAGAACCAGCCCGTGTGCATGTCAATAGATGAATGAATAAAGAAAGTGTTATACACACACACACACACACACACAATGGAGTTTTACTTAGCCATAAAGAAGAATGAAATCATGGCATTTGCTGGTAAATGGACAGAACTGGAAACCATCATGCTAAGTGAAATAAACAAGACCCCAAAAGTCAAGGGTTGAATATTTTCTCTCATATGCAGAAACTAGAGCAAAATAAGGGGGAAAGGGAATGCCATGAAAATAGAAGAGATATCAGTGGACTAGGGAAGAAGATTGAGGGGGGAGTAAAGAGGGGCAAGAAAAGGGAGGAAGTTTGGAATAAAATTGACTGGATTATGCTGTTCACATATATGAATATACCACCGTGAATACCATCTTGATTTGCATCTATAAAGCCCAATATAAAATATTAATAAATAAATATAAGGAACACCAGTAAGATTAGAGGAAGGAGAACAGGGGGATTGAAGTGGCACAAATTATATTCCATGCATGTATGTTGATGTAAAAATGGACCCACTATCATGAAGATCTATGATGCACTTATAAAAATATTCTTAAAGACTAAAGTGGATAAAGGAGGAGGAAGGAGGGATGAGACAGGGGAAGAACTGTAGAGTGAATTTGACCAAAACTTTCATGTACATACCTGAATACACCACAGTGAATCTCAACATCAAGTATATCCAGAGGACACTGATCTAAAGAAAATGAACTATAAGGATGGATGCAGTGGAACACACCTGCGATCCCAGCAACTCAAGAGACTGAGGCAGGAAGATCACATGTTCAAAGCCAGCCTCAGTAACTTAGTAAGCCCCTAAGCAACCAGCGAGAATCTGTCTCAAATAAAAATAAATAAATAAGTCTGGAGATGTGACTCAGTGGTTAAGCACCTGTGTTCAATCCTTGATTAAAAAATAAATAGAAAGGAGAGGAGGGGGGAAGGAAGGAAGGAAGGAGGGAGGTAGGGAGGGAAGAAAGAAAGAGAGAAAGTAAAATATAAATAAATTACAGAAAGATCAGCTGGGGGATGGAGGGGGAGGGGGAAGAAGTGCTGGGGGCTGAATTAGAAAAAATCATATTCCATGTTTTTGTGATTGTGTCAAAATGTATCCTCTCTATTATAGAGAACTAAAAATAATCAATTAAAACTTAAATATAATAAACCAACACAAAAGAAAAAAACTAGGAAAGAAAGCCAATACATGGAATAATTAGGAAATGCAGTTTCAAAATGGTATTACAGTCAGTTAGGAGAGACTGAAATTTCCATGATATAAAATATTTAGAGATTGCGGTGAAGTCCTACCCTGGATTTTACAAACTGCTCAAAAACAGGCTGAGAGGGGCCAGGTCAAACTATTGAATAGACATCTCCATTGAAGAAGAGGAGGAGGAGGGTGGGGGAGGCAGAGGAAGGAGAGAGGAGAAAGAGGAGGAGAAACAGAGAAGTTCAAGTATGTCTAATGCAGTCAACTGTGTGACGAAGCAAATTCCAGTGATGTTTATTAAATGCATAAATCCTTTCTTACAAAAAGAGACAGAGACCTAGCTCTGAAGTGAAAAAAACATCTAGTTATGTTGTGCTCCCTGCTGGGAAGGGATAATATTGAAGAAATATAGTAACAAACTCAATGCATTCAGAAGAGGGCTGTGGGACCTCAAAATCATGTCCCAGATGAAGCAATTGATGGAAGGGCATGGGGTTCAGTTTGGAGAGCTGTGTCCAACAGGGACCAGGCCAGTTGTCTTCAACATTTGAAGGACTGTCATGACAACAATGGATTTAACTAGTGCTCTATTGGCTCAAGATGCCACTTGGGAACAAAAAATAGATGTGACAAATTTCAACCCAAAATACAATAAGGAGACTGTTTTAAGAAAAAGGTTGGGGAATGGGCTCTTGATGGTGATGAAATATTTAAGATATCTTTGCAAATGTCAGGCCATCATAGGGAGTGACCTCCCAGATTGCTTTCAAATCTAAGGTGCCATCACTCTTTGACGCGGTGACATGAGCTCCTTCCCAAAGGTAATAACAATAATAACCAGAACTGGAAGAGTTTTGCAGGTCTCAGATCTCTCTGATATACTTAATCTATAAGCTTGGGCCATTGCAAAGAGAAATCCCTACATCGACTGGCTTATTATTCATTCCACAGACTTCTTTTGTACACCTGTGATGTTCTAGTCATTATTCCAAGCACAGAATACACAATGATTAAAAATCAGAATTTTAAAAGTCATCCCTGCCTCAGGGGATTTATAATAGAGACTAGAAATTGATAATAAATACATATGTCAGTTTGTGCTAATCTCTATCAAAAAAAAAATAATAAAGAAGGATAAGGAGACTGAGCCTAACAGAGAAGAGAGCAGGCTCTTTGGTTTGGTGATCATGGTAGGCCTCTCTGATAGAGTGACATTGGAGCAAAAATATGAATGAAGTTAAAGATAAACCTCTAAGGAAAGGAATATTTCAGCCAGAGGGAGCATGGCCTCAAGGATCTGAGGGATAGCAAGGGGGTTGCAAGCCGGAGCAGAGAGAAGAGAGGAACCCTGAGTTACATGGCCAGAGGTGCAGCTGGGTGCTGGAGATGCCTGCCAACTTGGAGACCACCATAGCAAATTTGGATTTTACTCAGAGTGATATGAGAAGCCGCAGAAAGATTGGAGCTAAAGAGTGAAATAATCTAAAGTATGTTTTACAACATTACCCAGAGAGCAAATAGACCCCCAAAGGAGCACAAAGGAAAGCAGAAAGAAGAGCTGAGCCCCTGTGTGGTTGATGAGGCAAGAGGTGACTCACGGTGACTGAGAACAGGGTGGTAGCCATGGATGTGGTAAGAGGAGCTCAGAGTCCCAATGTATTTTAAAGGTAAAATCCTGAGAATTTGCTCATAGATCTGATGTGGAGAAGAAGTCAGGGATGACTCCGGACACCCAGGTTGACCACTCGGAAAAAAGGAATGTCATCTCCTAAGACATTAGGAGGATTCAGCAGGGCGGTATGAAGAAAGCTCTGCTTAAAAACCAGCGAGACAGAGAGAGAGAGAAGAAAGGAAATGATAGTCACTTTATACAATACTTGAGACTTTTTCTGTAAATGTAGAGAAATGGTGGGGCTGCTGGTGGGCATCTTGAGTCAAGGACAAACTTCAGCTTTCCATTTGTCAAAGACAAGAAACATTAATTTCTGAAGGCTACAAATGCTCTATTGATTGATCCATGCTGACTATTTAATTATCTAAGGGTCTATACTAATAAAACACTTCCTTGGATTTGACACACTCAACTGCCCATGATTACAAAGACCAAAGAGGCCATGTTGAAAGTGTTCCATGCTGAGGTGGGCACAACACCAATTATCTGCAAACTCTAAGAGAGCAAGGCAGGAGGCATCCCCTTTTTTTTTTTTTTTTTCTTAATGGAGCAGATATTTAGGACAAGGAAAATGTGAAGTCTAAAACCTAGAAATCTTAACAAATCATTATTCAACAAATTTTCTTTCAAGAAAATAATTTTCTGAGCCATCTCTACTTTTAAACTGGGCAAAAATTAAAGTGATTGGATTTAAAGATATCATTCACATTTGCATCCATTAACTCACTCAGGCCACAAATGCCCAGGGATGTGGTTAATTGTCATCTCTTATCTAACAGTTATGTTATTATGCCCACAGAGTCCGTGGGTCCAGACGCACAGTATGGGATGGCTCTTCCCTGCTTCACCCTGTCTAGGGACTCAGATGGGAAGACTCCAGTGGCTGGGGCAATTTAAAGAGCTGGGGGCCGGAATCGTCAACAGCCCACTCACCCACATTTCTGGAAGGATGGCCTTCTGACAGGCCTCTCAGGGCTCCATAGACCAATGTCCGAGTCTAGGAGACAGAAGCCATGTGGCCTTTTATGATGTAGTTTCAGAATCCTTCTGACTTCGGTTGTACTGTGTTGACCAAAGCAGTCACAATCCCACCCAATTTCAAGGAGAAGAGCCACAGGCTCCACCTCTTAAAGGAATGGTCTCCAAGAACTCTCTCACAGCTGTGCTTTAAGACCACCACACTCCACTTTGCAGGGGAAGGAACATTAACCCAAAGTGGTTGAGTAGCTTCCCCAAGGTCACAGAGGCAATGGCAAAGGTCAAGTCTGGCTTCTTGATCACTGTCCTCTAGGGCTTTCTGACCTCACTACGAAAAGCAAGTAGTCCCCTTCTCCCCACAGAGCTCATCCCAGCCACACCGATTCACTTCTTCTACAGCAGCCACCACCAGCTGATGACTTCTTGTCAGTCTCCCCTCTACGATGAAGCTCCATGAAGATGGAGCCTTTGTCTCATTTACTCTGCCATCCCTGTCCTCTGTGACAGGGCCTGGAACATAGGCCACACTCAAAAAAAAAAAAAAATTACCAAATGAGAAAAAAAAAATCTATTTATTTTGCTAATACCAAATATGTAAAGAAATCCCAAAAATCCCCCCAGGAGGTCAATTTTTCAAAATTAACCTCTGCTCAGATACAAAATTTTATGATTACACTGCTGGTGGGACCACTATGGAAAGCAGTATGGAGATTACTCAGAAAACCTGGAATGGAACACCATTTGACCCAGTTATCCCACTTCTCAGCATACATAAAAAGGACTTAAAATCAGCATACTCTAGTGACACAGCCACATCAACGTTCATAGCAGCTTAATTCACTATAGCTAAGCTGTGGAACCAACCTAGGTGCCCTTTAATAGATGAATGGATAAAGAAAATGTGATCCATATACACAATGGAATATTTCTCAGCCATAAATAAGAATGGAATTATGGCATTTGCCAGTCAGTGGATGGAACTGGAGATGATCATGCTAACTGAAATAAGCCAATCCCAAAAAAACCAAAGGCCGAATGTTTTCTCTGATATGTGGATGCTAACACACAATAAGAGTGGAGGGGAAGGAAGAATGGAATTTCATTGGATTAGAAAAAGGGAAATGAAGGAAAGGCAGCAGGGATGGGAATAGGAAAGACAGTAGAATAAATTGGACATAACTTTCCTCTGTTCATATATGAATAACGACCAGTGTCGCTCCTCATCATGTACAACCACAAGAATGGGAAGTTATACTCCATGTATGTATGATATGTCAAAACACACTCTACTGTCATGTATAACTAAGAAGAACAAATTAAAAAAAACTTTATGATGGAAATTATAAGTCCTATAGACGCTTTCAAATGTATCCCTACAGATCCTTGGACTTGTCACAAAGAGGCTTTAGAACAGCCATCTCTGTGATTATCACTGGAGGAAGGAACAGAACTATGTAGTAGACACACCCCAGTGTAACTAGCAGTAGTTGGAAGCTACAACCCATATGTATACACAACAACATAATAGATCTCAAAACCCCAGGCTGAGTCCAAAAACGTTAGAAACACAGATCTCTAAGATAATATCGTTTATGTAAAACACCCTCGGTCCATGCAGAGCACCATGTATCTTACCAGAACAAGCAGGAAGGTAAATATCCTTGCAAGAGAGTAGGATGGGTGCTGAAAGGGAAAACAAATAAATACAGAGATGCAAAGATAAATGAGAGGGAGATTCTGCAGGAAACAACAGTGGAAGACAACACTGTGCAATTAACCCAAGAGTGCTTATGAACTCGCCATCTGCATCTGAGGATCAAGGGTTTAAAGACACATTTACACATTCTCTTTGGAGATTTTGAAGGTGAAGAGGACCTTGAATTCTTTGACCTTCCTTCCATCTGCTCAACAGAAGTGAAGCTGCATGAGTTCAGAAGCTTTCCCTTGCAGAACACTCTCTCATAATCAGCTGCCGTGCTACATGGACAGGCAGCATGGAGGTACTTGAGTCACCCATCCTAGGGGTGGAGTCATCCAGTCCAGGAGCCCATGGGACTCGTGTGTGAAGAAGCCCAGTTGGGAGTGGACCTCTCCACCATAGCTCTGCCAGCCTCCAGCAATACAGAAACCTCCTGAAAGACTTCCCAGTCTGGCCCTGTGGAGCAGAGATAAGTCATTCCCTCTGTTTCCTCTTCAACTTCCTGACCCACAAAATCTATAAGCATAATAAAAAGGTTGCTTTATGCCACTAAGTTTGGGGCTGTTTCTAGCATAGCTAACAGCAACCCACTATGCCTCACCTAAGGAAAACTTTGTTTTAATCAGCTTCTTGTGGCTGTGACCAAAATACTTGACAAGAACAACTTAGAGGAGATAAAGTCTCCTTTGGCCCATGGTTTCAAAGTTTCAGTCCATGCCAGGCCAACTGCATTGCTCTGGGCCTGAAGAGAGGGAGCGCATCATGGCAAAGGTGTAAGGGAAGAAAGGTGCTCAGCTCCTGACAGCCAGGAAGCAAGAGAACTTGAGTGCAAGGAGCCAGGAATAATACAACCCCCAAGGGCGCACCCTCCTGTGACCTACTTCCTCTAGCCACACCCTACCTGCCTGCAGTCCTCACCCATTAATCCATTCAAATTACAAATCCATCAAGTGGATGAGTCTGCTGATTAGGTTACAGCTCCCACAATCTAATCTTGTCACCTCTGAACACTCCTGCATTGTCCTATACCTGAGCTTTTGGAGGACACCTCATTTTCAAGCCATAACAAACTTTTATTCAGCTCCTGCTGTTTGCCCAGAGAAATGGTCACCTAGATTATTATACTTGATTTTTTTCAGAATAAATGGAAAAAAAAAATCTAGAGCTTTTCTTCTGATCTTTAAGTATTACCAACTACTTCCCCCCCAAAAAAGTTTAAAATACAGCAGGGGAAAACAGATCCCATTTGCACTTCCCGGTTGGCCCCTGAGCCACTGATTCACAAACTTTTAAACTGTAATTAAGTACTATCTGTCTTTCTCCAGAGCTGTCTGAGCTCACCTGTTTTTCTGTGTCCCCCACACCTTCACCACCTAAAAATGAGCCTCCTGTTCAAAAACTCAATCTCTCCATCCCATCTCAGCCATTAACCAGCTGCCCAACCTCAGGTTTCCCCTTCGTTCCCTTAACTGCTAACAGGGGTGCCAGCATCCACCTGGGCTGCTTGGTGGGCTGTTGTAGGCTAATTTCAAACAAGCATGTCTCAAAAGGCAATTTGTGAAGGATGAGTGGTGCAGAAAATGTAGGGGCAAGATGGTAGCCCCAAGATATGTCCATGTCCAACTATCTGGAATCTGTGAATGTGATCCAATTTGGAAAAGTTACCTTTACAAAAAAGATAAGGTGGACCATAAATCCAAAGGCAAGTGTCCACATCAGGGACACACAGAGTGAAAGACACACACAGAGGAAAAGACAAACCAAGGAAGAGCACGAGCCACAGGAAGCTGGAAAGGGCGAGGAACCACACCTCTTCCTGGATCTCCTAGCGGGAGAAGAGCCCAGATGATAACTTGACCTTGGACATTTGACCTTCAGAACTGTGAAAGAAAAAATTTCCATTATTAAGCCACTTGGTTGGTGATCATCTGTTACAGCAGCCATAGGAAGTTGATAGACGACTTAAGCAGAATTATCACGCCTCTCCATCGATTTCTTTGAGCAGTCCATCTTGTAGACCTCTAACCCTTGGTCATCAGGCTGCTTGGCCTCTCCAGCTCAAAGAGACCCCTTCCTGAAATCACTCATCTGACCATTAATGAGTAATGCCTATGAAATCACCTCCATCCTGGGAGTGACTCGAATCTTGCACTATTGTTTCATATTCTCATCTCCCTCCTAGTTCAACCTTGATTGAGCAAACCTAAGCTCTGTAAGTGTCAGTTTCCTCTTTTGTACAGGGGGACAGTAAGAATGGCCAACTAAAAGATGTGGTAACAAGGTTTACATGAGGTCAGGCCTGCAAATCGCCTGGCGCAGTTGGTTAATAACTTCTGCATGTGGTTACTATGGCGAGGATGGTGGGGAAGGATAATGGTCACGACAGCCCTCATCCTTCAAGTGCGTAGCCCTGAGCCCCCAGTTTAATACCACATGAACTTCCTGAGTGTGCCCCTCAGTTCAGATCCCCATTCTCCACGGTGAAGTTCTCATTGCAAAATTCCAATCTGATCCTCTTTAGTTCACAAAAGTCACATAACTTTCTCTAAAGGTTAATATAAGGGTGACCTAACTTATCTTTTTATTTGGTCCTTCCAAGATTATTAAAAAACTTTGATATGTGTTCTTTGTAAGGAAGGGGGCAGGAATCACTGACTTTGTCAGTCCTCTGTTTAAAGTCCCTTGTCTTAGCATGACACACAATGGTTCCAGAACCTTCCTCTACATACATCCCCCATCTCACTTTATCTTCTTCCCTCAAACATTTGAAGTTTTGCAAGCATGGCATGATTTCAATCCCCTGTGCCTTGCTTCATGCTGCTTCCTTTGTTTCCAATACCCTCACCCTTCCCTAGCCCTTCCTCAATGGCTCTGCCACTCTCATTCTTCTTGCTCAGCTTAACCATCACCTCCTCTGTGAAACCTCCCCTGATACTCCTGCTCCACCTCAGTTTTCCCAGTACCGGAGCCCTTCATCCCCTTCTCTGCAACACCCTCTCCCCAGTACATACCCCGCAGAGCATGGAAGTTAAGGTTCCAACTGGGACGTGATCTGCCTCTGTTGAAATTCCAGGACCAGCACTTACTAGCTATGTGACCTAATCTATCTGGAACTCAGTTCCCACAAAACAAGAGAAGTGTTATAAACCTCTGTGAGATGATTCTTGCTAAATATTAAACATGGTTCCTGGCAAATAATAAGCAAATGAAAACATTTTCCACTGTCATATTCTCCAGAACAGTTTAAAAAATACAGGTGAGCTAACCTCTTCATTGTGTTCTCCAGACATCGACAGAAAATTTACAGTGTATAGATGTGCAAATCATAGAAGTCCAGACTTGAGAGGAACCTCAGATGATTTGATCTAACTCACTTTTTACAAGTAGGATCTTATCATCATGACCTGGATAGAAGCCAGAAGGCTCTGTTTGTGTGACTGAGGGGCCCAGAACAAAACAAAACACTTTGCAAAGTGCATCCTCACAACTTCCTTGAGAAAGTGGTTAGAACAAGAACCCAGAGCCCCAATTTCTACATGAAGAAACTGAGTCTCAGGGTCATGTGACCAGCCAGAGGTCATAGAGCAGCAAGGAGGGTCAGCCCTTTGATGGTCATGCAGACACCCTCTTCCTGCTATCAGTTGACAATCTCATGACCAGGAAGTTGTTTGGGTCACAAAAATTTCTTGTGGGAAACGAATGTAAGGTGATGAACACAGGTTATGAGAACTAGAATAAGGAGGTGATGCTCGGGGGTCTGCCCTTGTTCTTATGAACACAGTTGGCGGTGAACATTTGTTTGCTTTAATTCCAGAAAAAAAACTTTGTAATAAGAACAGGCAATTAAGCATCTGGGAAGTCAGCATAGTTCCCTAAAAAGTAGGGAGGTTTTCAAATGAGACAGACCAAGGCGCATGTGCCCCCATGGTCTGTCACAGTTGGAAGGACCTGGACAGATTCCGGGAGCTATAAGAGCTTAATCTGCAAGGTATAGGGGACATCAATGCCTCCTGCATGGGTATAGGTATGCATCAGGCTGTTAGATGATGTACACAGAGCCTCGCATACAACAGACGCCCTACAAATAGCTACAATGCTGTGAGATCCGAGCTCCCCAGGAGGAAGCACAAAGTTTATTCAGAGACTGACTTAAGTGTGACAGAGAAAGTCACTAAAGGAAACACACATCTGTTAAGTACCTGTTTAATGTCAGGCCCTGTGCTCACATGCCATGCACGTGGTCTCATCTCTGTAACCAGCACGGTGGCTACACCTACACCATCCAGGGAGCCTTCAGTATTTGTGGGCATATGTATGCACACATACTTACATACACCTATGAATTCATTAATCCATTCATTTAAACCTCAAAAACTACCAAATAAATATTCTTATTCTCATCGACAAAAATAACAGAAACTCTGAGCAGGGAAATCACTTCTCCAATAACATGGTTAGTAAGTAGGGGAACTGGAGACCAAGTAAAGCCTCTTTTGAAGACTGCTTTTAGAGGCTGGGGATGTAGCTCAGAGGCAGAGCATCTATCTGCCTGGTATGTGTAAGGCCCTGGTTCCATTCTGAGCTCTGTGGGAAACAAATGTTGCAGAAGTGTTTTAGCTGAGACTCAAAAGTTGAGATGGACACAGCTAAGAGAAGAGAATGGCAGGGAGAAGAAACAGCCCGTACAAAGACCGTGGAGTGGGCAGGGACTGGTGTGATGGAGGAGCAGAGCATCCTCAGCATAAGAACATGACCCAAGATGAGCCTGGTGACCAGGTGGCGAGAGATCAAGTAGGAAATACGGGCTGCAAGGGGACCTTGGATTTTATTCTAGGGATGATAGGAAGCCTTTAAAGCACTAGACGTGGAGCAGGGACGTGATTCAGATTTCACCCTGGTGTGCTATAGAGAATGGCCTGGAGGAGGAGAGGAACCGGGGCAGAATCCAGAAGGCTTCCCTAGCAATAGCCCAGGCAAGAGCCAGCAGAGTGTAGTCCCAGGCTGAGGGGATTGGGATGCAGCAGAGCGGATAGTCTGGAGAAATCCATGGTCAGTAGAGCGAGTAGACCACACTGATCCATTGGAGATTGAGGAAAAGTAAAAACAAAACACAATCTTCTGGCTTGAGTCATTTCCTGAGACTCGAATGCTACACTAAAAGCAGTTGGAGGGAAGGTCAATAGTAGCTGGAGAATTTTTAGATTGCAAGGCTTCTGAGACATTCAAGTGGACGCATCCAGATGAGATAGAAAGGCTGACTGGAGGCTTGTCTTGGAAAGTCCTTCACAGGGGGTGTGATTTAGAGCCGTGGGAAAGTATAGATCATGGCTTTGAGTGAAGGATGGGGGAGGGTGGAGTACACGGCATGAGGAATGGACTAAGCCCTGAGGAACTCCAGTATTTATAGACTGAGTAAAGAAGGAGGAGAATGAGAAGGAGCGATTAATATCCGAGGAAGGAAACCGAGAGAGTTTTGTGTGTTTCAGAAGCCAGGAGAATAAACTGTTATTGACTCAAAGGACATAGAAAAGTCTAGAATTAGGAGGTCAAGTCAATTTGTTTAACTGCCGCTTTCTCATATGGGAATTTGTGGCCTAGAGAGAGGAAGTGACTTGCCCAAGATCACACAACTAGATAACCTCAGAAGAACTTTCTAACAATGAAAACTTTTGCCCATCAGCGACATGGACTCTGCTCAGGCAGAACCTTCTCTTCAACGGAAGGACAGAAATAGCCGGCTGGAACAACTGGATGTTAGAGGATAGCTCTGTGTGTATGAGGGCCGGGGGATGGGGTAGCCGTGGAGGGGAAGACTCTCCCTCACAAGCTGTAAGGTTGCAGAATACGTGGCTCTAGGGTACACCTATATGCATCTTATCTCAGCATGACTGAGGTCACTGGCACATGAATGGAAAAATAAAAACTCTTAAATGCAAATGATGATAGTAATTTTAAAAATAGCATTTTCCAACAAATCCACTTACAAAAAGCTCACACCACAGGTGCATGCTATTGATGATGCCCCTCCACGTCAAGAAAGAGAAAATGGATTAGCATCTCTCCACCTGCTTCCTTCTGTCCATGGGTCCACCATGACTCAAACGTGTCAATAACTTAAAAGTGAAAGATTCTACATCTCCAGCATCCCATAGATCTAGGACTTGAATGCAGATCCCTCCACGCCTGGGAACATAGGTACATCAGAATCTGTGGCCGGGCCCTCCATGGGTGCGTCTGCAGGACAGAGCCTTCTGTAAACGTGGCCTTCAGAACTTCCCTACAAGCAAGAGTGTGAGGCAATCCACCCCAGCTGCATGGGAGGAAATAGGCAGAGATAAGAACCTGAGAGAACACTCCGAGGCAAACCAGCTGAGCCTCCCAGTGCCGGAGGGGGAGCCACATAACCCTCCACTCTCTCTACCACCATGTCTCCAACACTCATGTTGGCTTGTCTTTTTCCCTTCTCTCTCCTCCCTTCCCTTAGGTCTGCCTGCCCGGGCCATTTGGTCATTCTGTTTAGTCCGAGCTACTACGTGATGTGGGTCAGATGGTCCCTAAGACATGAAGGAAGGCTCTCAGTATAGCTCTCAGTATACCTTGTGTCTCAGGACTCCGGGGGTCTCTGTGATCAGCATGGATGGAAAAACAGAAGCCCATAAATGCAAAAGGCACAAGTAACAAGGTGGAGTGCAGAGCCTGAGGAAGTCAAGACCTGCAGAGTAGAGTGAGAGAAAGGGCGAGTCGAGGGTCAGCTTGAAGAACCCCAGATGGCACAGCACCTAGTTGTGAGGCTGTCGTGACACTAATCCACACGGCTGTGTGCTCAGAAGTCAGGGCACAGGGGGGAGAGGCCTACTGGACCAACCAGATTAGGCTTCTGCTGAGAGTGCAGCAGAAGGGCAGGGTCTCCACAGAAGAAGGGCATTGGTGAGAGACTCTGCCTGGTGATGAGCCAAGTGGCCTAGGATAAAAGGGAGGCAGTAGAGCCAGGAGCACTGACCAGAGGGGACTAAGGCAGACATCAGGAGTCAGGGTCAAGGCAGGGGAGGCTAGAGGCGAAGGTTTCAGAGATGGAGCCGCTCAGCCCTGCCGCCAGCCAAAGAATGACTGTAGGGTGGAGCTGCTGAGGTGCAGCAGAGGTGAAGGTCACCAGAGTTGACAAAGCAAGGAATGAAGAAGCAACAGTGCTGTATATGATGTCCCTGGGACACAGTATTCAGTCACCATGATGAGAAAAAGTGAGGCCAAGAGAAAGCCTGAGCCAGGACCAAAGTCACCGGTGCGTGGTGGGGAAGGGACATCAGCAAATGCATTGAGAGGTTTTGGCTAGATGGTGGCAACTCAAGGGGAAAAGCCACACAAGTCTGAAGGTGGCCCTGGGGAACGCTGCAGGAGCCAGGTCAGCACCGTGGACCCACCACGGCCATAGGAGCTGTGGAGGGGTACAGGGGTGCTTCAGGGGAGCAGACGTTCAGGAGGAAGCGGTCCTCCCTGTGGTGGGAGGAGCATCCCTGAGCAAGCCAGGATATAGCATCCTGAGAGAGAGGGAGGGAGAGAGAGAAGGGGCAAAACCAGAAGGTGAGGGGGATCCAAATGCACAAAAGACACCACAATCTAGAAAACCGTCCATCAGCAAATAATTGAATAAGCAAAATACGAAATGTCCACAAAATGAAATCCTGATAGCTGCTACAGTGTGGGTGAACCTTGATGTTGAGGGCCACAGCCGAGTTGGGATGATGCATGGCATTTTTTCCAGAAGTAGTGGTTGAGAGGTGACGCCAGCGAGCCATTAAGATGATGACTTTTGAGTTCTCGCGGAGTTCCCCTTGAGCTCCGGATGAGCTCTCACGGGGATTCCTGGAGAGTTCACGTTGGTTGGTGAAGTTCCGGTGGTGAGAGTTCCGGTTGGTGTGTGGTGTTCCTGGAGGAGCCGCGTGGGTGGCGTTCGGGAGAGTTCCCGGGGAGCATGTGTGGAGTGTGCTGGTGGAGTTCAGAAATAAAGTTTGTTCCTGCTTGAGTGGCTCGTGATTTGTGCCCAGCCAGACTACGGCACCTTGAAACTTTTAACCTAAGTGAAATAAGCTAAATGCATGAAGTCCAATACTCTACGGTTTCTCTGATATAAGGTGCTCATAATGATCAAATTAGAAAGTTGAACATAGTAGTTCACCCTTTTCTGAGGTTTCAATTTCTGCCACTTCATTTACCCACAGTCAATCTCAGCCTGAAAATGTTAAATGGAAATTTTCAGAAATAACTAATTCATATGATTTTTAAAATGTTTATTATATATTCTTATATACTTATTACTGGTCCTTGTTTCTACTCCCCTATCAACCCTGATTTATTATTTAAACTTTATCGTAGCTCTGTATGAGTAGGAAAAAGCATGGCATATGAGGGTTTGGTACTACCTTCAGTTTCAGGCTTCCACTGAGGGTCTTGGAATGTGCCCCCACAGAGCAGAGGAAGTCCGTGGTGGATACCAGGACACGGGCTGGGGGATGGAAGTTATTCACTGAGTACAAAATTTCTGCTTGGTTTAATGAACAAGTTTTGAAAATGGATAGTGGTAATGGTTGCACAACATTGCCAATGTACTTAAAACCTCTGAAATGTACTCTTAAAATGGTTAAAATAGAAAAAAAAAATCACATTACATATATTTAACCACAGAAAATTTTACAATTTAAGAAACTCAACCAAGAAGCAACATGGTTTTTTACAACCATATGAAAAATTCAATGGAAGAAAGACAAATGAAGGGGGAAACTCTAAAAAAAAAAATCAAAGGACATTTCTATAAGGAAGCCTATTTTCCAACAAGAAATAATCGAGGTCATTTGGATACTGACCAGATATTTGATGATATTAGGGAAGAATAATATTGTTAACTTATTTTACTGTGATAATGATCTCATAGGTGTGTTTTTAAAACAATCCTTATCTTTCAGAGATACATGCTAAAATACAAACTGATAAGATATCTAGGATTAAAAAAAAAAAAGGAAGGGTAGGTGCAGTGTGGTAGGCAGATAGAGGTCTTCCCATGACAAGATGGTTCTGAAGTTAACTGACGCCATTCACAGAGGAGCCGGGTTTCTGCATTATACCACTGCTCTTTTGAATAAACTAAAAGACCCACAATAAAATGTTGCAGGGGGGGCAGGGGATGAACTTTGATAAACCAACACCAATTAGAAGATATTCTCATGGGCACAAACATACATCCTACCTCTGTGTTTAGAATGGGGAAAGGTACCAGGTGGATGAGTTCATATGAAAATGAATAGAAGCAGCATATGGCATGTACAAAAATTAAACCCACCCCAGACCAAGAGCCCCAGGGGCCCTATGGGTCTAGGTTTGCTAAGTCATATCTGGGATAGTGTATTCAATTCTGAACCCCAGAATTTCTAGGCGACATCAGACTGTAAACTACTTCCTGCCAGGTTTGGCCTGGAGAGAAGTCTCAGATAAGGACACATAAGGACCCAGTGGACATTGCAGGGAGGCAACGTTTGACTAAATAAAGGGTTAAAAATGAGTATGGGATAGCACAGTGCTTCCAAAGTTTCCCACTCTGTTATTCCTAAGCACAGAGGAGGAATAATATATCACCAGAGGTGGCAGCACAGATAAGATATGTCTCATAAATATGTCTAGTCTTTAAAATTCATGTGAATGAGTGTTCCAAGCAATAACACCTGAGTTGTTCTAGAAGAAAGCAGTGATCTGTGCTTGCTGGCCCATATTGGCACACCACCCCATATGGGAACATAAGGGGAGACTTACCCCAAGTAGAAGCCCACAAAAAGTGTGGAAAGAGCTTCTTCCCCTTCCTCTGTGCTCCTAAGCAAGTAATTCGACCTCTCTGACCCTCAGGTTTGTTCATCTGTAGAATGAGGTCATTTACACTTATGGGGTTTAGTGTGCAGATGAGATTCTCTACAAAATAATTAAAGCTATCATTTATTGTGCACTTGCCATAAATCCAGTATAGTCACTGTGCTCTATTGCTTATTTTAGAAATGTGAAATTGTCCTGGCACAGGTGACTTATTAAGAAACAAGTTAAGCATAATGTAAATTTTGTGTTTGCTTATGCCCTATCTCATCTGCGAGGAAGACTAGGTGCACCCAGCCAAAATGCAAAACACACCTCACACCTCACACTTCTCCCAGCTACCTCATTATTAACACAATGGTGTGTGGGACCCGTGCCCACCCACACCTGCTGTCACAACTTCCCATCTGATTTCAGATAACTGTCCTATCACCTCTTCGCAATATCTCCCAAGCCACCACCCTTTTGACACCTACTTACAAAAGAAAACTTTAGGTCTTTCTTATTAAAATAAAGTGACCTATGTATTTTAGTGTTTTTGTGTTTCTTGACTATCTAATGTATGAAACTGATACATTTTACTTGGTCCTTACACATTTGGGGTGTGTGTGTGTGTGTGTGTGTGTGTGTGTGACATGTACAGGATTCACTGGTGAAGTTTTTGAATACTCTTTCCTAATCCCATTTTTTTCATAAATCCTGTGGTTCTCCTTGTGTGGTTTTGCAAAGCACAGTGATTTTTAGGAACACATATGTCCTGTCTTCCCAGAACTGGCTGTACTAAGCAATTTACATGCTTTCAATTTTCCCAATAATTCTGTGAGATGGATTGCTATCCTCATGTTGCAGGTACTCTGTAAACGACAGCTGCTGCTATTACTGATAATTCAATAAGTCCAGGATTGTCAAAAGGCCCCTTGGTCAGCTACTACGGGACTTCTCTTTAATGATAATCAAGCAGTTGAAGATCATTGATGGGGTTTTTCTGGGGGGGTAGAGGGAGCAGTGTGATCCATTCTATTGCTCAGCGTCTCTAATTCTGGAGCCCTCTGGCCCAGAGGACCAACCAGAGGCCCAGTGAGCCAGCCCTGGCCATCTACCCTCCAGTCAGGCCAGCAAGCCTATGGGATGGCCCTTCCCTCCTGATCAGCCTTGGGAGGTACCTTTCTAACCTCCTCTCCCTCTGTGACTCAGAACCTTCACTACAAGATCAGCTGGTAGATTGGCTGGAGAGGCCTATCACTTTCCATAAAATCTGCATGATTGCTGGTGGTTCAGATGTCTGGAACACCTGTCACTTCCTGTCCTGAAATGAAGGCCCAAAGTAAGCCAATGGAAGGTTCTTGGCTTGAGTGCAGGTTTGCTCCAGATGCCCTCCTGGGCCCCTGCAATTCCCAGTGTCTTTACTTCTACAGGCCTCCCTCTGCAGAGTTTTTGGATAAGTGTCTTCTTGAAATCAGAAGCTAAGGAGCTCATGTACTCAGCTAGCTGGCTGGAAGACCTCCTCCAGGCTGGGCCCAGCACCAGGCACTGGGATGGAGTTGGTGGCAGCAGAGACAGCCAACCCCATCCACCCCCATGGAGTCCGCAGTCCGGTGGAGTGGCAGAAATAACCTAACAAGTCTGCAAACTTCAAACATGCTTTCAAGCTACATTTGGGGGCACATGCCCATAATTTGTCTCTTCACTCAGATTTCTAAGGTTAAAATGGCAAGTTAAAATTTCACCTTTGCCACTTTGTAGATTTAGCACCTGGGATAATTTAGCACCTGAGACCTCCTGTCTCAGCCTCAGCTTTCTCATGGGTACATGGGACATTCTTACATGGAAAGGTTGCTATGCAGAACACAAGTGTAAGTACACAAACATTCAGCATTTAACATGAAATGACCTTCTCCATGCCTGAAATTTTGGTCTGAAATCTACATTTTTTAATATTGATAGAGCCACTTGAAGTCTCTTTTAATAAATATCAACATTGGTGGAAAAAAAAGAAAAGAAAATGTGGGGCCCGGTGCATGCTTGTAATCCCAATGGCTCAGGAGGCTGAGACAGGAGGATCACAAGTTCAAAGCAAGCCAGCCTCAACAACTTAATAAGGCCCTAAGAAACTTAGCAAGACAAAATAAAAAAAAATTTAAAGGGCTGGGGACATGACTCAGTGGTAAAGCACCTCTGAGTTCAATCCCTGTACCAAAAAACAAAACACACACACACAAAAAAAAAAAAATTCTGGTGTCTCCCCCTTTCAATTCAGTAATTCAGTTAGCCCTAGGCTTTTTAGGCAGTAAGCACTTAGCCTCGGGGACCTCCCAGCCTCTGTTTTCTGAAATTGCATCCATTAAGAAGCTCTCCAATTGCCCCCCAGGAATGTCATTCTAGTGCCAGGCCTTGCAGATTGAGTTTCAAAACTCAGAAAAGTAGCTCTAGGCTGAGGCCATACCTTTGGGTCTTGACATAAGACAACCTCAGCACTCTGAAGCTCCCAATAAGGCCTCTTAGGGAGCCCCTGGAGCTGAGGGTATAATGAAAACCAACCAGTCACCTTCCTGAAAAAAGAGACAACTCAAGCCACCTGTCCTTCCACCCAGGCCTGCATCTGCTCCTCTGAAATTGAGTTTTCTTTATCCCTATTAAATGGTTGTTTTAATCCATTAATCCACTTTCTGACTATGTGCAACATAAATATTTAGTTGCTGGCTTCTTTGTCACCAGGGGCTAAGGAGGAAATGAAGGCATTCTTATTATGGAATGTCATAATACTTTGTATTTCCAGCATTGTCAAGAAGTGACTTAAGAGCAACTAACATGTGTTTCTTGAGAGCAATGGCTCTAGATTTAGGAGAATGCCAGGATGCAGCATAGGGACTTGGACAGAACCACATTTATACATACATATGTATATGTGTGCACCCCATGCTAGGCACTTTAAGTTTTTTCTAAATCCTCAACAACCCTTGGAAGTAAGATATATTATTCTCAGTTCCTTTACAAATAGAAAACTGAGGTTCAGAGAGTTGTAACCAAAATGTCCCTACCAGCTTCTTTCTTGAGGTGTCCTTTCTTGACTATTGGCTCTCCATGGAATCCGGTTCCAGAGCACCCAAATATGTTCATTAAGTTATACTCATCCCAAATTGTGTTTACTGATCCATTTCTTCTTCCCTCTCCTTCACCCACAATACCCAAGAGGACAAAGATGCTTGTCTTGTTCATTCGGTCGACAAATATGGGAGTCCCCTGGGTGTGGAGGCCCAGTCTAGCTCCTGGAGTCTCAATGGTGACCATAATAGCTCCTGGCTCTCAGGAGCTTAAAGTCCAGCATTCAAAGCCATCACCCCATCTCTTAGCTCTGTGCCTGACACCCAACAGCCACTGTTGTGCCAACCGCACGAGTATGTGGAAGTCAGGTCTACATGCTCCTGAGCATTGATGTACCTGTGCCTGCACCCTGGTCCCTCTCACCTGGACTCCACAATGGCCCTTCATGATGTGGCTATTTCCTCCTGCTGGGTTCTCACATTCATTCTGTCCCCTCTTAAACCCAGCTATGCCAAACAAACAAACCTTGATCCCACATAGTCTCAGGTCTCCCTGCCTTTGAACTCATCCACCTGGAGGGCAGGGCCCATTTGATTCAAAACACTACCCAACAGCCGCCTCCACTGTGAAGGTTCCCTGACCCGCCATCACCATCGCAGACCAGGCGCACCCCCCTGGGCCATCCTGAAGCACTGGTGTGTCACCACATGTAGGCATGAGTCACGCCACCATTGATCACCTTCTGCTGCCTTTGTCACGAGGCTGTGAGATCTTGAGGATAACCTCCACACCATACTCATTATTGCATCATCTTGTACCTGATGGAAAGCTTCAACTGCAAGTAATAGAATATGCAAGCCAGGGGTTGCATGGTGAGACATTCATCATCCCACAAGCAAAGAGCCGTGGAGTAGGTGGACCCCAAGACTACTTAATCCAAAGCCCCATGACACCTTCCATTGTCTGCTCTGTCCTCCCTGAGAGCATGTCTGTCCTATTATGACAAAACGGCAGTGCCATTGCCGACATCCCAGGTAGACAATGTTAGCAAGGGGACTCTGTGGGAGGAAGAGAAACCTTCCCTCTCTGGTGCTTCTTTTAAGATGGAAAGCCACTATTCCAGTCATTCCAGCTGATTTTTCTTTAAATCTTAAGGGGCAGAAAGTGTCCCAGGTGCAAGTCTAAATAGTTAACTGGCAAGAAATGTGAAAGCCATAGAGCTGAGGCCGATTCTTTCTCCCTGAAAGACAAAGTTCCAAAGGAGGGTGAATGAAATCAGAGCTAGGTAAGAGAGAAGCAGAGCTGAAATGGATTCTACCAACACACTAGCAGCAGCTGACCGCCCCCTGTAAGTTTGACTACACTAACTTACTCTTCTCCTGAGTCGCACGGGTTCACTGTCCACAATGGAGCTCTCGCTTAGGAAAGACCCAGTTAAAAGGTGGCTGGTTTTTGAAAGGAAATGGCCAGTCAACTTTAGCTGGTTTTCCCCTAAACAAGCCCAGCTCCACCCTGGCCCTTCTGCCCTTTCTGGATTAATGCTCTGAATTTATCTATTTACTCAGCAGATAGATTGTTCTACCATGTGTCAATTCATGAACTAGGTACTGAGGACATAGAAAAAAAAAACCAGACTATTGAAACTCTGTCCTCAATAGCTGATCTACTACTGCTTAGTCTCATTTGTTTTTCCTTTCCAAAGTGTGGGATAGGCAGGGAAGATGACCCCTTCGTACAGATTAGAAAAGTGAGGTACAAATTAGTAATATGATATTCCTACCAGCACAGAAGTTCTTCTCAGACACAAACAATCAGAAATGCAACCAACCACCTCCAGGTCTAATTCTCATTCCAGCCAGCTACAGACCACCCCCCGAGCTAAAATCTATTCCAGGGCATGAGGTGGCAAATGAGGCAGAACACTAGTGTTTCTGTTCCACATTCCCTGACCCAGCATTTTCCAGAGTGGGCTCCTGTGAGATGTTCCCGGGAAGAAGAGGGTTTCATCATCAAATAAGTTTGTGCAATGCTGCCTATGAGTCCTGTATCCCTCGGAGATTCACAACTCACTTTAGTGCCCTGAAGGATTTAAGGAGTCCTACAATAAATACATCGGTTTAACTCAACAGGTCTAAATTTTATTTGCTTGTAGAGTCTATTTATTAAATAGTTATTGAGCATCAATTATATGACATGTACTACATAGTTCTGAGCTGTGGTCCCTCCTGTATGGACCTTACAAAACCGTATTACTAAATTCCACCTCACCAAAAAAAAAAAAACAATGCTTTCTAGTGCAATGAATATAAACGTGAAACTATAGGGTTTACTAAGCGTCTTATAATTAATCCCCACAGGTGCTACTATCCATTCATCCAAGGTGGCCCAGAAGAGAATCAAATCTAGAATGGCTTCCCTAAGGTTAGTATCATCCACAAGACCTGCATGTTTCAGAAGATTCTTGGATGTATGAGTCCGCTTTTTGTGCAATAACAAAAAGCACCAAAAATTTCAGTGGTTTAGAACCACAAACATTGATTTCTAAATCCTATTGCACATGGGTGACTGCAGATCAGAGCTACAGCTCAGCTCCCTGTGTCTTCTCAGGCTGTCCCCCAGGCTGAGGGAACAGCCTTGTGTGGAGTATGCCACTCTCCTGGAAGAGAGAAGAGCAATAGAGCTGGCAAAAATTTGTAAAGACTAGTAGAGACTTCTGCTGGGGTGTGGCATATGTCATATCTACTTATATCCAGTGGCTAAAGCAAGTCACCTGAACCCTGAGTCCACCAAGGAGTCAGAGACACATCATCGCTTCTACAGGAGATGCTAGGTCATGTGACATTTCAGGGGAGGGGGGCCTGGGAAGTCCTTTTACAGTGGAGTGGCAGGGAGCGAGTAATTGTGGACAAAGATGTGACAGTAGAAAAGGAGCCTCAAAGAGAAGGACAGGAAGGGCTCGGAAGGCAGACTGACCTGTGTTTCATCCTAGGCTATTCCTTATTAACTGAGTGTTCTCAGGAGTATTAAATCTAGTCCTCATCCCCTGCATCTGGAAAATGGGTGTAACCATGTCTACTTCCTGCAATCACTGCAAAGATTTAATGAGATAAAGCTTCGATTCTCAGCACGGGTAAAATAAAATACTCGGTGAATGACCAAAAGAATCATGCCGGAGATTGCTTTGCCTCGCACCAGTGTCTGCAAATTAGACCCCACGAGAGCCTGAGGTTCGCACCATGCCCCATGCCATTCTGACTTTCCATCAGCAGGACAGCGTCTCTCAGCCTAGGAAAGGCCACCGGGTCCACAGTGGAGGAAGAAAAACAAAGGAAAAGATAACAAGTGACAGTCTTGACACCCTGTTCCCTTAGAAACCGCTCCATCATGGGCAAGTCAATCCTAGCAACATATGCAAATGACATGCCTGGGACAGTAAACAGACCTTGGCCTCCTGGGGCCTAAAGCTGGCTTTGAAAGCAGAACATTTGCCTGGGAGTCAACAACCCAAATGGAGGACAGCCAGGGGAGGACCCACGTGGAAGGCCCCAGGCCCTCACCACCAGGGTTACTGGGGGGACAGGTTATTCTCACCCTCCCTATCAAGGAGGAAAAGCAGCCCTGTTCTCACAAGTTCTGACCTGAAAAGACACAGGCCACCTGCACCTCCTTCCTCTTTGACAAAGGGGACTGATTTCTGCAATGTGACCTCATGCCCTCTGAAAACTCCCCCAAGGTCATTAGCAGTGGAGAAGTTTTCTCAGGGTCTCTAGTAATTGCCCATTGCAGGGGCTGGGGATGTGGCTCAAGCGGTAGTGCGCTCGCCTGGCATGCGTGCGGCCCAGGTTCGATCCCCACATACAAACAAAGATGTTGTGTCCGCCGAAAACTAAAAAATAAATATTAAAAAAAAATTCTCTCTCTCTCTCTCTCTCTCTCTCTCTCTCTCAAAAAAAAAAAATTGCCCATTACATCCAAGGACAGTGGTTCTTTGGCATCCAGCACAGTGTACAAAGGGTCTCGGGGACCCAGGAGACTCCCTCGTCCTCCAGGAGAGAGAGCTTGGAGTTGGAGCAGCTCTCTTGCTCCTCTCCAAGTGTCTTCTACAAGGAGTTGATGAACCAAGAGGCGGCCTCCCCGGCTCCAGAGACATGGCCCAACCAGGTGACTGTGAATGCAGACACCTGTATCAGTGGACCTGGCTCACGTCCTATCTGTGTGACCTTAAGCAAGATTGTAACATAGTTGGGCATCAGTAAAAAAATGGGGATCTTCTTAGAAGTAATTTTTTCCCTTTTCACCCTTCAGACATCCACCTACTCTAGTGATCACCCTCAGACAGGTGCCTGACACAGTAGCCACCAGGGAGTGAGCCTGAACCAGTTTCTCCTGTGGAATCCAAGTGACAGGAGGAGGGCTGCTCCGTGCTCATTTGAGCTTATTTTATGCAAGCTCTTTAACAACATTTTCCCAAACTGATCTTCACATCTGTGCAGGGTCACCATTTCTCCTATGGTTTGCTTCCATAATAGGCACACCTTTCTGCAATTTCACTGATATTTTGAAATACCAGTTGCCATTTCCAAACACGTTTCTCCTGCCGCCCTCACAAAGGAGGGAGAGAGCTCACCCCAGACCAGGAGAAGTCATTCGGTCACTGGAATGGAAGCTTTATGCCACTCGCAAGAAGGAGCGAGAAGACGCACGTGGTTCTGACGATGGTCTTTTCCTTCCGACATAGAATGCCAATGTCCCCGATGGCCGCTGATCCTTCTGAAGAAAGAGGACATGGAGCAGTGTCGTACCTGACTGCAACCAACAAGGACCATGACTGGGACAGAGGTTTTGTTCTGGTAAGTCACTGAGATGCGGACGTGGTTTATCACCATAGTGTCACTTAGCCTGAACTACAGGACCATGAGGTGGGGAGGGAATGGTCACCCATCCCCCAGATGAAGACCCTGCAGCACTGAGGACCCAGAAGCCTCAAGGCTGGAGGAGACAGCCCAGGGCTCCAGGACACATTTGTCCCCAGACCTGTGTTCACCCATGTACCTCTGTGTTTCCAGAGCAGCTTGGTTCCCACACAGAATGTCTCAAAGTTCAGGTTTTCCTTTGTTTTTACTTGTTTTCCCACCGACTCGCCCATTGGTCAAGCCTCCATGAAGAATCGCGTCTTTCGCATCACTTTATCCTCAGCATCAGCACATATTGAGCACGATGGCTGCTGAATAAACAAACGATTGAATCAATGGGTGAACCTGCTCTTCTCTGCCCTGGTTCCTTCGTCCGTCTTTTCGTTGGGGATACAAAATTCAACTGAACGGTAAGTCAGACACAGTGACTGGGGCAGAACCAGAAGGTTTGGGTGGATGACACCCTGATTGCCCAGATTCTCCACTTCCTGGAAACACCTCCATCACCACCCGCCAGGCCCTGTTCAGGGTTCTGCAACCTCAGAACTGAGCTGGACAGCACTGTCCATTGGCACCTCCAATGGGGCTCCTGCCGAGCCAGGTCCGCATCTTCTTGCTCTAGCCTTCTTCTTCTGCCATCTTGTGAGGCCAGCTGTCGGCCCAGTCGTCCATCGCAGAGACCTGGTGGGTGTTTACATTCTTCCGCACATCCCAAACCTCGTTGGTCACCAGGTCCACCTGTCATGTGTGATTTCCCTTCTACTCCCCAGCTCGTCTGACCTGGGTTCCAGACTCATCTGCTCTCACCTGAACTTCAGAGGCAGCAACCCCAATGGTTCTCTCCAGCCTCGTCCCCAGGCTCCCGTAAAACTCTTGATCCATTGCTAGGGGGTCTGGTAAAATAAACACAGCGCAAACACAGCACATGTACATACATAAACAAAGCGTGTCACCCTCCTGCTTAAGAAAGGTGGAGGACATCAGATAGCATCTGGCTCGCTGTTTCTCCAATTTACATAATCCTAAGAATTACCTTAAGGTACGTGTCAAAAATAAAGTTCCTGGGCCCCACCCTCAACCTACCTACCAGCAATCTCTCAGGGAGGGGCCTGCAAATCTCCTTCCAGTGCTTATGAGTAGAGGGTTTGGGCCACTCTGAAATAGCCTATTAGTTAGAATGAGACTCAGCAGTCACAGAACCCTAAAATCTAAATAAGATGATGGTATTTCCTTCTCCAATTAGACTGGACTGTGGTCCAGAGATGACAGGGCACTTCCTGGCATTGGGGACTAAGGCTCCATGTAGCCCACTGTCTATGGCCTCCACATGATGATCCAAGATGGCAGCCTCCACTTTCCTGGCTCCAGATGGAGGAGAAATAAAGGGTGTCCGGGGGCTGAGTCTCAGGGCGAATTCCCAGACTTCCTATGTGAGAGACCATTGGCCTAAAGTTGGTCACACAGCCACCTCTAGTTGCAATAGAAGCTGGGAAATGTAATCTCCATTGGAAAATGTGGGAAGAGTCAACATTGGGAGGGAGCTACAGAGCCCAACACTCCCCATCTAACAAAGAACAACCAGAGGTCCAAAGAGCTGAAGTGGGTTTGCCCAATATCACAGGACAAGATTTGGTCCCCCATCCACCTGATGCAACTTACTTTGACTTAACTCAAAAGGAGGACAGAACACAGGGGACACTAGTGTTGGTTTTTCCCACAGGATTGGCTACTTCCCCAATACCATGGGGAGAGGGGTGTCTGCATCTCCATCTATGGCCCCAGTATTTCCAGACACATCTGTCTGTGCACCAAGAAAGGTGACTGCCTGCAAGGTGGACAGTGCTTTCAGTAAGCAGAGGAGCTGACCCAAAGCAGGAAGACTTTTCAGCTACTGGACCCTTTGGTCCATCACCTCCACACTTCCTTTTTTTTTAATTTTCCTTTAAATTTTTTACTTGTTTGTTCTTTTTAGATATACATAACAGTAGAGTGTGTTTTGACATAGTCTGCATACATGGAGTGTAACTTCCCATTCTTGTGGTTGTACATGATGTGGAGTTACACTGATCGTGTATTCAGATATGAACATAGAAAGCTGTATCTGATTCATTCTACATCTTTCCTATTCTTATTCCCCCTTCCCTTCCCTTTATTCCCCTTGGTCTAATCGAATGAACTTCTATCCTTCCCTCCACCTCCCACCTCACCTGCTTATTGTAAGTTAGCATCTGCATGTCAGAGAAAACATTCGGCCTTTGGTTTTTTGGGATTGGCTTATTTCACTTAGCATGATAGTCTCTAGTTCCATCTATTTACCAGCAAATGCCATCATTTCATTCTCCTTTATGGCTGAGTAATACTCCATTGTGTGTGTGTGTGTGTGTGTGTGTGTATCACGTTTTATTTATCCATTCATGGGCACCAGGGTTAATTTCAGAGCTTGGCTATTGTGAATTGAGCTGCTATAAATGTTGATGTGGTACGTGACAGTAGTATGCTGATTTTAAGTCCTTTGAGCGTAAACCAAAGACTGAGTAACTGGGTCAAATGGTGGTTCCATTTCAAGTTTTCTGAGGAATTTCCATACTGCTTTCCCGAGTGGTTGCACCAATTTGCAGTCCCACCAGCAATGTATGAGTGTACCTTTTTCCCCACATCCTCGACAACATTTATCCTTACTTGTATTCTAGATAGTTGCCATTCTGACTGGAGTGAGGTGGAATCTCAGTTGTTATATATTCAAACATGTTAATAAAACTTTCTTCAGAACCTTCCCTGTGCCGGAAACCATATTAGCCACTGGGGATTTGAGGGGAACCCCAAATAATCAGAATAATCCCTCAAGTTACCCCAGGATGACAAAGAGGCAAAGCAATTATAATGCCCCCCCGCCCTTGCCATGCACTGGGTATTCTGACAGCCCTGGGGTCGAATCTCAACTCCCATGGTTGTCACCTGCATGATCATGGACAAGGATAACTCTTTTCCAGTTGGTTCCTCATCATTTAAATAAGGGCAAGGACCCCTATCGCGTAAGGTTGGCATGATGACTAGCCAGGTGACACGCAGGACTTGATCCATAGCAGGGTCTGGCATACGGCAGCTGGTCTTACCACATAAAGTTCTGCATAAAGCACAGCAGAGGGTGAGCGTGAGCTCTCCATCTCTGCCTTGGCAAACACCAGAAAGAACAGAGCCTTAAAGAGTCAGAATTAATGACCAAAAGGTAAGGAGATTCTCCCCAGTGACCAGCAGGAGCACAGGCAGAGGCCACGGGTTGTTGATAGAGCTGGAGCAAGCAACACCTGAGGGTGAAGCAGCTTGAAAAGGTAGTTCATTACAAATGTGTTGGCTATATACAGAAATTTCACATACCAAGACTTAAACAATATTTAAAAATTTATTCTCTCACATAATGAGAAGTCTGGGGTAAGTCATTCCAGGTTTGATTAGCAACACAGTCATCACTACACTGGATCAGTATCTTTGCAATTCTGTTGGTCTTTCCTTCATGGTTACAGAATGGCTGCCAAGGCTCCACATATCACATCCTCATAGAAACAGTAACCCAGGCAGGAAAAAAAGAAAGGGCAAAATTTCCTTGTGCTGTTTTCTCCTTTTATTGGGAACAGAGACATTTTTTTTCCTAGAAGATTGCAAGCAGGACATTGGCCAAGACTGGTCATATGCTCATTTCTAGGCCAGACTAGTCACCGACAAAGGAATAAGATTGCTATGATTATGTTAAAGTAATAGAGACTTTCTCCTGTGAGACTTGGCGCACTGCCCCCCTTGTCTCACTGTATACAAAAACCAACTCAAAATAGGTTAAAGACCAAAGTTATGAAACTATTAGAAGAAAACACAGAAGTGACAGGGACCTGAGCAGTGACCTTTTGGACATGACCTTGAAAGCAAAAAAGACAAATGAGATGCCCAAAAGCCAAAAGGCTTCCGAGCCCCAGCGAGAACGGCTAACAGAGTGGAGAGACAGCCACAGAATGGAGGAAGACACTGCAAACCATTCATCTCAAAAAGGGGTTAATACCCAAATACATGAGGAATCCAAGCAACTCAGCAAGAAAACAACCCAGTAAAATATGAGCAAAGAGCCCAAGCGGACATTTCTTAAAAAGAAGACATAGAAGCCGTCAACAGGCATCTGTCAAAACGCTCAGCATCGTTCATCACTGGGCAAGTACAAATTTATACCACAAAGAAATATAAGCTCACACCTGTCGGAAAGGCTTTTATCAGAAAGATGAAAGGTGGCTCCGAGTGGTGGTGCGCACCTGTAATCCCCGTGAGACTGAGGCAGGGGGATAGAAGGTTCAAGGCCAGTTGGCAAGACCCTGTCTCAAAAGAGAGGAAAAGGGCTGGGGGTGGAGCTCGGTAAATGGAGTCTCTTGGGTTCATTCCCAGTACAAAAAAAAAAAAAAATCTTATACAGTTGAACGACACATGTGGAAGAAGATGCCAGGAAGGTGAACTCTCGGATATTTGCACTCCCACGTTCAGCGTTCACAACAGCCAAGACAAGGAATCCACCTCAGGGTCCCTCAAAGGATGAAGAAGTAAAAGGAGACACGTGTGTGTGTGTGTGTGTAACGTAATGCTATGCAACCTTAGGAGAGAAGAAAGTCCAGTCATTTCAACAACATGACTGAGCCTGAAGACATTATGTTAAGTGAAAGGAGCCAGGGGAAGAAAGGCAGATATCACATGACCTCACATTTGGAATGTGAAAAAAAGTGAACTCCCAGAAATAGAGTTGAGCGGCAGCTATGGGAAGCTGGGGTGGGAAGGGAGGGGCTGGGTGGCTCTTTTTATTTTTATTTATTTATTTATTTTTTTGGTGGGGAGTGATCCTGGAGATTGAACCCAGTGTCACTTTACCACTGAGCCACAGCCTCAGCCCTTTTTGATTTTTATTTTGAGACAGGGTCTCACTAGGTTGCTTTAGGGCCTCTATAAGTTGCTGAGGCTGGCCTTGAACTTGAGGACCTCTTGCCTCAGCCTCCCGAGTTGCTGGGATCACAAGTGTGTGCCACCATACCCCATGCAAAGGTAGTTCTTGATAGGTGCACAGCTTCAGGTAAACAGGAGAAATGGATTTTTAAGATCTATTTCATAGCAAAGTGAGAACAGTAGAAAATAATGTATATTTCAAAACAAAAGTTAATTTCAAATATATCCTCATAAAAAGTTATAGGTAAGCTTGAGATATGTTAATTAAATTTATTTAATCAGTCCACATTTTATGTATATTGAAACATCACATTTGTATCTGCAATTGTACATAATTGTGATTTGTGGATCAAAAAGAATATTATTCATAAAATAACAATAGCAATTCATAGAACCATGTGTGACGATGGAGCTTCCATCAGCTGGGTTCCTGAGTGACCAAAGTGATCTGAGCACCCCTGCCAATCCCTGTGGACAGGCAAGTGTGAGAAATAAACCTTTGTGGTTATAAACCAGTAAGGGCTGTGGGTTATTTGTTACTGCAGCACGGCACCAACTGCTCAGCTGGAAAAAAAGACCTTCTAGAGCCACCGGCTGAGAAATGCATCCTGGAAACACCTGCAGGAAAGATGCACAGACGCACCTGCCGCAAAGTGTCATTTGCGGCAGCTGGCTGACAGCTGGAGCACCCCTCCTTTTCACTGCTGTCTTGCTAAAAATAGTATTTCTCCCTCTGAAAGAAGCAAGCAGGACCCACAGGGGACGATAAGGTCATTCTTCTTTCTCTCCCCTACTAATTCCCTGAAAAATCCAGCAACCCCACGCATCCGCCACGCACTGAAGGTGCTAAGCCGTTCGCATCTATCGCCCACCCAGCAACCCCATTGCTATTATCACTCCCGTTTTCAAAGTAGGAAAGTTGAGGCTGAAAAGTCTGAGTCCCTTGGTGATAATCAGAGGCTCACAGAGGGAGAGCCTCCACGCGATGACTCCCAGCTGATCTGCTTGACTCCACTCCGCTCCTCTATGAGGACCTGGGGCTGGACCATCGCGAGCTCTTTGCCTTGTTTCACCTCTGGCCCTGGGTGTCAGCTCCATGATGCTGCTGCAGCGAGGGGGACAACAGCAGCCAGTATGACCCTCTGGGCAGGTCCCATCTGGGCTGGCCCAAGTCACAGGAGTATAAGGACTCAGTTTCTGGAGGGGATCAGGGCGGGGGTCTAGACCAACGTGGAGGGCACTGATGTCATTCAGCTGCCTCCCTCTGCCTGTCTCCCTGACCCGTGCTCTTCATGCTGTATGAAGCACTCCCCCGAATCTCCAGCTTTTACACATCACCTCCCCGAGTGAGAAAAGCAGGAAGCAGAAGGCATGCATTTCATTCATCTTCACATCTCGCAGACGCAGCCCAACGCCTGGCACACAGTGAGGGCTCAGTCTAGCGGGGAAGCCAGGCAGTAGCGCAAGCCTGCAGTCCCAGTGACTCAGGAGGCTGAGGCAGGAGGATCGCAGGTTCAAGGCCAGCCTGGGCCTTTTAGCAAACTCCTATTTCAAAATAAAATAAAAAGGACTGTGTTTCCTTAGTGATTTATCCCCTCCTGGATGCTTCAGCTTCTGCACTTCTCAACAAGTCTGTGAATCAAGCAGTGCAGATTTCATTCCCTCTCATGGAGGAGAAACTGAGGCCCCGAGATTTCAGGTGACTTGACTAAGGTCACCAGGGAGCCGAGCAGACACCCAGAAACCAGACTGTGTTAAATGCACAGCAAGAACACCATGGAAACGCTTCTGGGGGAAACAGGAAGAAGAGAAATGGAGAGGGGAAAAAAAGAGAGAATAAAGACAGAGGTGGTTTGGGTCCAACCCTAATTCAATGGTCCGACCATCTGCTGTGATAATTTGGCAGGAGTAATGTTGAGGAACTGAATCAATGATTGTTTGTATAGCCTGAGATAAGTGGGCACATTCTCGCGTTGACGAATTATCAAACAGCAATTTTACTTATGTCGTTAGACGGTAATAGAGATAGAATGCAATTTAGATAGGCATATCCTCTCTCTAATCATCACTCGTCCACCAGCCTTGGAGGTCAAGTTGAGTTTAATCTTCCTCAGTGGCCAAGCTTTTGGTTTCAGTCTCCCTGTCTCAGAGACGGGGCTCGCGGCTGATTCTTCTCTGCGAAAACAAAACAAGAACAGTCTGTTGTTACACTGTCTGCCCCGAGATGCCCCTCCTTGTCCGTGCTCCCACAAACATGCCCACTCGAACCCACCGGTGCATATTCTAGGAAACCCCAGATGGTCCTGCAGAAAGGACTGTTTGCATGGGGGTTTTCAGCAGGGTTAGCAGCCTGATGCTAGAATCCTCGGAATCATCTATTTTTTATGTGTAAATAAACAGTGGGAGGAAAGGAGAAGGCATCCATACAATTTTAATGAACAAGATTCCCATCGGTCGTCAAAAGAAAACAAAAGGTAGCTTAATGGGCACCAGGAAGCTATTTTTCTAGTGATTTATCTGCTCAGCTCTCCTGGGAAGAGGAGTGACTTCTAAATTAAAAAGAAAAAATGATGCTCTGAGTATATTTTTTCCTGTCAATTCATTGTCTTTGATCTTGTATTTTCTAAGAAAGAAGCACTTAACCTCCAGTGTCAGATCCATGTTGGAAATGCATGCTTTATTTTAAGATCTTTTTTAGAGCATCGAAACTCTGCGAATTAGGCCAAATCTGTTTCTTTACATGTGAACTTAAAAAGATTCAAACAGAGAGAAAGAAAAAAGATTCAAACAGATTGCACTCAAATAACCAATATGCTTCAAAACTGTTGGCTGAATTCAGACATATAACTGGGGCTTTCATCACCCATTAATGAACTATTTTGAAATAGCCATCATTTTTCAAATAAAAGCCACTTAACTGAATTTAACAAGTCATGATGTTTTAAAACCAGTTTCCACATGGACACGAAGTGGATTCTCCCTGCACCAAAATGGAAGATTCTCGCCAGATTTCTCCTGAAGGCAGGTGGAAGACCCTCCAGTCTCACAAGCAGTCTATCACGGATCTGTTTGAATTCCCTTTTCAAGTGAATAAAGTGTATTATATTGCCAGAAGGATACTCCATCATCTATAATAAATATTCATCTGCATGTATCATGCACTTGACTTGCATGACTGATGAACTCCAGCTCCGGAAATGAATGGGAAACTCACTAAGACAAATGTCACCTTTCAGTGCTGTTCCTACAGATAAATTGCAGCTAGATTTAAACAAAGTCAGTAATTTCATGCTTTCCAACGGGTGCCTGACTCAGCATGGGCAGCCCTCGCTGCCTATATAAGGGTGAGAATACCCAATTTGATTAGTTGGGGTTTTGGCAATCTCCACCAAGGAAACAACCATTTCTACTCAATCGGCTTATTCTGGAAATACAATTAAGCTAAATACATTTCCCCAGGTATGTATGCAATTTGGCCAATTTGAATTTGGGGGAGTTTCATCTTTGGTTGGCAGGAGTTAGCATACCTAGGTACAGACCTTTTGAAAAGCAATTTGGCATCATGCCATAAAAGCGAGTTTCCTTCTTTGACTTAGGAGTCACCCACCTGGAGATTAATCCAAAAGTATTGTTAGAAGAACCATTTATCTCTCTCTGTTTTCTGGTTTCTTTGCATTGGGAGAATTTCTCACATTTTAGAAGATACAGAATCATTTCCTCTCTCCTGCTGCTCAGCTGCTGGGTGGGTTTGGGAAAGGAGCCACACGCGAATGTTCATGCATATTTTGGGCTTTCTTTCTCCATGCTCCCTTGATTTGTTCTTCCCTGAACAAGAAGAGAGGTTGTACTGGTCTGTTTCTTTTTGCTATAATAAAATATCTGAGGCTGAGTACTTTATAAAGAAGTGTATCGAGCTCACCGTTGGAACCAGCCTCAGTTCAGCTCTGGTGAGGATCTTCATTGGTGGTACAACAATGGCAGGAGCACATGCAAAAGCAAAAGGTCTAGGCCAGACAGGAAACCAGAGAGGGCCTAAGGGTAGGTTCACGCATTTCTAAGTCACTCTCACGCGAGCTTGTCACCTGAACTACATTGCTTCCTTCCAAGGACAGTACCGATGACCTGTAAAGGTCATCTGAAAGGTCCCACCTCCTCTCACATTGCCAAAATGAGGACCAAGTTCTAACACATGATCTTGAGGCTGCACACTCAAACTATATCCAAACTATAGCAGAAGTGAAGCTCAATCCATAGGGAAAATATTAGAAAATAAGTATATCTGGTCTCTTACCACCCACAGGACCCAAGCACCTCTCTTTCATATCAGGTCTTGTGAAAGGAGAGGAAGAAGAACCTTCCATATGTTAGTCTTCATCAAATACCAACAAGTTTCGCCTCATGGGTATCCACTGTGGAGTTATACATTATCCAAGAATGGAAAAGTTTTATGAACATAATCCACTCAATATAATGTGTAATAATAACCTTGCAAATAAAGTAACTATGATATATTAGAACTTGCCTGTAAAAAAAAAAAAAAGAAAAAATAGAGAGATAGAGAAAATGATATTGGCAAAGCGTGGGTAATTGTTAAAGTCAAGTGAAGAAACTGGTGATGACCATTATACTGTTCTAAAAATATCTAAGAAAAAATGAGATGTGGGCCATGTTTATTTAAGGACAATACGAACTACTTGACTATTTCTTTTTTATTATTATTGATTTTATTTTTTTAAATACATGACAGCGGAATGCAGTATGATTCTTATTACACATATAGAGAACAATTTTTCATATCTTTGTATATAAAGTGTGTTCACATCAATTCGTGTCTTTATACATGTACTTTGTTTTGACTATTTCTTTTATGTAAATTTTTACTGATTTTTTCTAGTGAATTTGATGATGAAAGTTGTTCTTTTATCTGCAGAGGAAGTTTTGAAGCTTATGGGATGGCAGAATGGTAAAGCCTATCGATATGACCTACTTTAAAACACTGTATAGTGAAATTTCAGCTCTGGAAAGCCTTAGGGAGTATATATGCAGTGTGATTGCCTTTTCTATTGTTTTTGATTTTGGGGTTTTTTTTTGTTTTTGTCCTGGGGATTGAACCCAGGAGAGTTTCACCACTGAGCTGCATCCCCAGCTGTTTTGAGACCAGGTTTTACTAAGTTACTGAGGGTATGACTAAGTTAATGCAGCTGGCCTCAAACTTGCAATCCTCCTGCCTCAGTCTCCCAATTTGCTGGCATTACAAACTGTGTCACTGCACTCAACTGCTTTTTTAAGATTTCGAGGAAGTAGCAATTAATATATGTTCCCTCAACTCTCCTTTCTTCTTCCCCCTTTTACTTTACGTACAACTGTTCTTGTATAAGTTTCTAGGTAAATTTAAAGGTCTATTTATTCCTTTCTTACAGCACCTTTATACAATTACCAAGGTTTGGAAGCAACCCATATGTCTTTCAGTTGGTGAAAGGATAAAGAAACAGGGGTACATCCATACACTGGAATATTATTCAGCAATAAAAATAAAATACGAGACATGAAAAGACATGCAGGAGCCTTCAATGTCTATTCCCAAGTGAAAGAAGCCAGTCTGAAAAGGTTATATTTTGTGTGATTCAAATTATAAAGCACTCTAGAATGCTAACACTGTGCAGATGTAAGTCTGGTTGTTACAGAGGGGAGAGGGGTGACTGGGTGGAGCGCAGAGGATCTGAAACTCTCCGCAAGTGTGGCATTGGTGAATACCTGTCATTCCACATTTGTCAAGAGCTATAAATCATACAAAGCCAGGAATGAACCCTAATGTAAACTGAAGACTTAAGGGAATAACAGTGTATGAGTATCAATTCATCCATTATAACAAATACACCACGCTAAGGCCAGATGTTCTTAGTGAGGAAACAATACCAGTGAGGAGATGCCACTTTCAGCTTGATTAGTCTATAAGCCTAAAACTGCTTCAAAAATACAGTCTACTAAATTTTTTAAATAGCAATAATTCTAAATGATAGTGGCAACATCATCTCTGCCAGCAGGTACACATAGGTGGAATGTGCCTGGCTTAATTGATGGATCAAATCAGCCAGTCAGGACTGTCTGAGCAGGCGGATGTGACCTCTGCCAAGGGAATGCCACTTCACTTTCCCCAAATGCTCTTTTCTTACCCATGGCCAAGAGAAGTGCTCAGTGACATCTGAAATTCTTCAGGCTTGGACCCTGCCCACTCCCCCTGTTCTTTACTCCTGGTCAAACTTCACATGTCAGCAATAAGTTGGACTAGAAAGCACTTAACAGATGCAGAACCAGAGAGCTCAGACATTCAACAGTGATGATACTAATAATATTCATTAAAACTAAGCAGTGGCTGGGCACGGTGGCACACACCTGTAATCCCAGAAGCTCAGGAGGCTGAGGCAGGAAGGTTGCGAGTTCAAAGCCAGCCTCAGCAAAAGCAAGGCACTAAGCAATTCAGTAAGACCCTGTCTCTAAATCAAATAGGGCTGGGGATATGGCTCAGTGGTCAAGAGCCCCTGAGGTCAATCCCCAGTACCCAAAAATAAATTTTAAAAACCTAAGCAGCAACTCAAAACACAGAGTGCTGAATTCATTGTGGAAAACACAGTAAAATCCTGCAGGCATGAAAGGGTGATGGGGGTGTGTCTGGACTGAGCATTAGGATCAGTATCTGATTCTATACACCTGTGGTCCAAAATTATGAGGAATTTTGACAATATAGTTAAAGTTGTCCTTGAAAATATGGAAAAAAATACAGGAAGAAACACTCATAAACCGTTAGAGGTGCTATGTTGAATTCTGGGATTGTGGGTGCTATAGCTTGCCTATAGGACTTTGATCATGTAATCCTATGTTTTGGAAACTGATCATCCATCACTAGACTATTGAACAATGATTGTGTGAAATGCTACTCAGGCTGAGAGAGGGAGTCCTCAGGTGTGACAAACACCTTTTATATCTCGGGTTCAAACACGCAATGAGGAAATTAAGGCCAGAAATCTGCTGAAATCCTATCATTAGTAGAAGCAAAACTAAAATTCAAAGCTCACATTCTCATTTCCTCCCTAGAAAAACATCTTTAGTACTGATTCCACTCACCCTCCTTGGAATGCTTATCTACAGACCTCACTGGATGTGAGCGATATTCACCCAATTTCCTCCTCCTTTGCCAGTACCCAGCCCAGTCCCTAATGCACAATAGGTAGGTGCCCAATGAATGGACGAGTCAGTGCTGTTACATGGTACCAGAGCTGATTCCTGATGGCCTCAGGGGACATCAACACGATTCTCACCAAGAATCCTAAGTCCTTTGATGACCAGGATGACCTCAGTGATATTCTTTTAGCATCTCCTCAGAACTCAGTACATGCCACGGTAAACTATCAATGACTCAATTGGTGGATTGAAGAGAAAATTAAAAGCTGACAAATGCATGTGGCCTCACCAAGGTCATTGGCCTTACGCATTTTCAACCTGAAGAAGTTATAATGATGTCCAAGACTCCTGGGAAATGTATTGTGACCAGACACTGTGCCTGGTCCTACTTAGTCTTCACAACTCCACACAGCAAGTATTGCTGATGTCTTTATTTCCCAGTTGTGTAAAATTGTTGAGAGCCACAGCCGAGTCGAAGTGGCCCCTGGCTTTTTGCCAGAAGTAATGGTTGAGAGGCGAGCCATTAAGATGATGCTGGATTGAAACAGGCTGTGTATTCCATTGTATATAGACCCCTGCTGTCCGCCGCTACTTTGGAGTTCTCCCGGGGATTCCTGGGGAGTTCGAGTTGGTTGGTGAAGTTCCGGGTAGAGGGAGTTCCGGTTGGTGTGTGGTGTCCCTGGAAGGGGAGTTCGGAAATAAAGTTTGTTCCTGCTTGAGTGGCTCGTGATTTGTGCCCAGCCAGACTGCAGCATAAAATGAAGCACAGAAGAGCTAACTACAAGGTTCACAGATATCAAGAAGCCAATTCAAAGCCAGTTTGACCTCATGGCCCGAGCTCATGGGCACTCTTTGGTCAAGCTGATTCCCAGCAACCGTGACCTTCCCTGTGGCAGGATTTACATGCCACATAGGAATATTACCTACAGAGGGGCCTGGAAAGCGTTGGTATTACAGTACTGTTTAAGTCAGCTTTTCTGCCGCTGTGACCAAAAGACCTAAAAAGAACAATCTTAAGGAGGAAAAGTTTATTTGGGGCTCATGATTTCAGATGGCTCAGTCCACAGAGGGTAGACTCCATTCCTCAGGGCTGGAGATGAGGCAGAACATCATGGTGGAAAGAAGTGGTGGAGGAAAGCAGCTCAGGACATAGCACCAGGAAGCAGAGAGACTCTTCCCCCCCACCACAGACTGAGCAAAAACCCCAAAGTCAGACCCCTAGGGTCTCTAGCCACCCTACCAGCCTGCAGTCCCATCCACTGCATCCCTATCAGGGGATGAGTGCACTAATTGGGTTAAGGCTCTCCTGACCCAGATTCCACCTCTGGACTTTCTTAAGTTGAGCTCTGGGGACACCTCACATCTCAGCCTTAACCAGCACTGACAACAGCTGGTTTCAGGATGTTGTTCCTCCTGGTTTCCCTGCAACAGAAGGCCCGCCAGCAGACCGCCATCCTATTCAGCTAAATGTTGACCCAGAGGTCAGATCACAGCGGTAACCAACGCGATCATGATTTTCAAACCCATGAACTTCAGCAAAAGATAGATTCTTCCACTCGACACTGATGCTGAATCCAAAAGTTTCTGGAGCTGGGAAGAAAACGGCAGAAGCAAAATGTAAACATTGTCGGTGCTCATAATAAATGATAGTTAATAAAACTTGAAAAGATTATAGAACAGAAATTTACTTCCTGTGTCTCTCATTATTTAATAATTTATTATATGAAATCTATTGACCTTTCTGTGGGCTTTTTTTTTTCCCTGAGAGGAAGCTGGAGCGTTAATTATGGTTTAGCTGTTTTATTGAACAACATTAGCATACAAATAGGACATCAATAACCAATTACCATCTTCATCTAGGTAAAGCAGGTCTCCTTCATTGCCTCTGCGACTGCTAACTCAGCCACTTAAAGGTCTTGGGCACTTAATGATGATGGCATTCAAGGCTCTTCTCAATCAACCCCCAGGGAGTCTCCCCGACTTGATGGCTTGCTCCCCTCTCTGCGTGCTCTGGTGTCTGGCCAAGCTGGTCCACTCCTGCCCTGCCGCAGACCCACCTGGGCTCCTGTCTCAGGCTGATGCTGTCCACCAATGGCTGGTCCTTTCATGTCTGGCTTCTTCCCACCCCCCCTCATGTTCTTTATTCATTCTGCAGATACTAAGTGGACACTAGCCAAATGCCATTCACAGACTGACCTGGGGGACACACCAGGAGCAAAGTGGACATGATCCCTCTTGTGTCTGAGGTGACAGGCTACTTCAGGAGTCAGCAAACTTTCTCTCTAACAAGCCAGATGGTGAATATTTGGGGTCCAGCAGGCCATCATAAGTACTCAATCCTGCTTTTGCAGTGGGAAGGCGACATTGACAAGACATAAATGAATGGACCCAGCGATGTCTCAATGACACTTTGATTATAATAAGCAGGCAGGAGGCTGCACTTGGCTTCTCAGCCATAGTCTGCTGACCCCTGGCTCAGAGCAGTGGACTCTGAGGTCGGAGAGAGCTGGATGAGAAGTCAGCTTCCGTATCTGCACTGTGTGGCCTTCAGCAAGTTCCACTGTTTCTCTGCTCCTCGGTCTCCTCGTCTGTAAAATGCAGACAATAAAACCTATATCAGACTCTGTTGTCCCCCTATTGAAAGCTTCTTATGTGTCATATCCAGACTCCTCACCACGCCCCCCAGGGAAAGGCTGAAACAATCTACCTCCTACTTTTCTCTTCCTCCCCTACCTCCCCAGGCTCGGCTGCCTGCCTCTATTCCTGCCAGGTTGGTCGTCTGCGGCCCAGTGCCCTGGAGCATGCAGGGCCCCCTGCCTGAGATGCTTCCTCCCACCAGTCATATGCCAGTTCCCACCTGCAACACCCAATTTCAAATGTGGTTTCCTCCAAGGGACCCTCTGTGACCATCCCATCTAACATGGCCACACCTGGGAGAGGCCACCACGCCCCCTCCATCTCTGCTCCCTGCACTTATCCCAATTTGCATTTGTTGGTTTAACCCTTCATTTTATGTCCCCCCATTAACCTATCAGTTCCATTAATGAAAGAACTTCCCCCATCGTGTCTCGGGCACTTAGCCTATGTCTGGCATGAACTGATTAGTAAATCAATAGACATATGTGTCATTAATAAACAAATCAATATATGTTAGTAGATGAACACGTCCCCATCAAGGAAACTACCCTGTGCTTTCTTTCAAGCATGGTTGGCAATGACTCACATTTTTTTTATTTCTTTGTCATTAGAGCTGGCTACCTTTGATCTCTAGAATGCTTAAATCACGACTCAGAGCAATTAATTTGAGTGTGCCCCCAATGTCCCACGCTGATCTCCCCTTTGGATTCTTGGGCTATTTTCTTACTTCTGGTGAGATTCCTTTTCCTCTATGGAAGAACTTCAGACCAAGGACCAGAAGGAGCAAGACATGAAGAGTTGGGAAACCTGGGTCCTGTGCCCAGCTCTCTCCTATTGGCTGGGCGAGCCAAGACAATCGAGGCAATCTCTCTGAAATTTGTTTTCTTCAATGGCAAATATAGAACATGAAGGATTCCAGAAACAACAATCTAACACTCTACAAAGTAATCTCCAGCTCTTGAGCCACTGGTGTTAGCAGATAAGAGCAAGTAAGAAAAACATTTTGAACATACCTGCTTCATAGGAACATGCCTCGGGAGCTAGAAATCCAGTGTTCCCCCTCTTGTAGTGTTCTCAGCCAGAGTAGACTCTTCTGGGCCAAGCCAGTGCCTGAAATGATTAATTATTGTAACAGCAGAGAGGTAAATGAAGAAGCGACAGATGGCCCATGTGAAATAGTCTACAATCACCTGCTATGAAATTAATTCCACATCTTGGAGGCTTGGGGCTCAGAACACCATGCAAAAAAAACGACTGTTGATAAATTGTGTGTGTTTGTGTGTCAGCCTCTCTGCAAAACACCTAAATAATATATGTCGTGTCATGTTTTCTTTCCTCCATCTCGTTTTAATACATTATCATTTATAGAAAACGGCAGGGAAACGCAGGACATCAATCAAGCCATTAATTCCTGAGATTATGTTAATGAGATGCCTGGAGCGTCTGTTTCCCAGAATAGCTGCGTCCCCAGGAAGAATGCCCTGGGCTCGCCCCAGCTCAGCCTTCCCCGCTTAGATCAGGAGCCGTCAGCGCCCACCCTGGTGTTCCTCTTTAAAGGGCAACAGGCACATCAGCCCGGGCACAGGCAGGATTTGCTCATCCAGACAGCAAAGGCCAGCAACCTTCCCTGGCAAGCCACAGATGAAACAGAAAACGTGTGAGACACAAAGAAGAGGAGCTCTGAAACCCCAGCTAACGAGCCCGGGAGGCCTCGTCACAGTTATCCCTCCTGCTCAGGAGCAGAGTGGCAGAGGAAGATAAAATAAAATGAAGAGCTCCCCAAATAGACGCACCATTAGCTGAGATGATACACAGAGACCAGGACAGCTGTGACTTCTATTCATGTGGACGAAAGTCAGGGTAATGAGGTTGATGTCGGGGGGGGGGGAAAAACTCAATTACAATAATTACCACTCTCTGGTACTTCTTGACCACTATACCTATTGTCACAATCACTGTTACCCCATTCCCTTTTATCAACAAGGCTCAGAAAGGTAACTCGAGGTGGCCCAGCTGGTGAGCTGTGCTACATTACAAACACAGGTGCGCCAGATTCCTGAGCCTGTGCTCATTCTGCTTTGCATATTAGACATGCAGTCAGCCCTCCCCATCCAGGGCTTCCACACCCATGGATTCAACCAACTCTGGATCAAAATATGTTTTTAATTTTTGTCTGCCTTGAACATATACATACATTTTTTCTTGACATTATTCTCTAAGCGAGACAATTTAACAGCCCTTCAGACAGTGTATGCATTGTTTCAGGTATTATAAGGAATCTAGAGATGATTTAAAGCATACATACAGGAAGGCATACATGGGTTATATACAAATACTATACCATTTGATATAAGGGGCTTGAGCCTCCTCAGATTTCGGTATCCTCAGGGGGCATGAAAACAATCTCCATAGATCCAAGAGATGACTGTATACCTCAAAACTGTGGATTTATATGTACTGCTTTTAAGTCACTCAGAGAAACAGGAAATGGGCTTAGTTTGCTATGTCTTTAAGATGTTTCAAAACAAAGTCACAGGCATGAGGGAGCCTGTGATCCTGGAGGAGCTCTGTGACATTAGTAGCCTATCAAATCTATGTATGGGATAAAATGTCATAGAACTACACATCCACACATGGCACCCTATAGGGCAAGTAAAACAGTGAAATCTGAACTCCAGATTGAACAAATACTGATGCCTGGTTTTGGTAACATTGAACCACAGGTAGGCAAGGTGTCACCAGTGGGGGAAGTGGCATTGGATCCATGGGACCTCCCAGGATGTTTGCTTACAACTTTGCTCTGAGTTGATAATTATTTCAAAGTAAAAAGTTGAAGAGGTAACCCATAGTCGGCCCTCTCAAGAGAAATATCTCCTTTGGGCTAACTTCCACTTATTCCTGCGCCCTATGGGCTACATTTCTCAGGTCTTAGAGACAGAGTCTCCAGGGACAAAAACCCACAGAAAGTTCCAACTGTGAAGATGGAAAATCTGACTCCATTAAATATGATAATTTCTCACCAAGACACAATAAGCCATATGAAAAGAAAACACACAGACTTGAAAAAATTTGCAATGGATATGATCAACAAAATATACATAATCCAGAATACATAATCATATATACAAAAATATATGTGCATTTACTCACAGTCTAGAATATATGTAAAGAATTCTTAGGCAATCAACAGAAAAATAATGTACAACTCAATAAAAAAAAAGTGAGTAAAAATATAAGGAAAAGCCAGGTGTGGTGGTGCACACCTGTAATCCCAGCAGCTCAGGAGGCTGAGATAGGAGAATCGAGAGTTCAAAGCCAGCCTCAGCAACATAAGGCACTAAGCAACTCAGTGAGACCCTGTCTCTAAATAAAATATGAAATAGGGCTGGGGATGTGGCTCAGTGGTCAAGTGCCCCTGAGTTCAATCCTTGCTACCAAATATACATATATTTTTTTTTTCACAGAAAAGGAAATACGTTTGGTCAATAATCACAGATAATGATGTTAATCCTTTCTAATAGCCTCAGAAATTAAAATTGAAATAACCATATGTTATTTCACATATGTTCCTGATTCAGGAATTCAAACATACTGTGAAATACAAACACACTCACATATTCTAAGTGCCACCATCAAGGCATGGAGTTGAGCGCAGTCACTGACAGGTGGACATAGCAATCTCTCCCACACCAAGCATGAACCAGGAATCAGAATGGGGAAATCAGAGGCCAGCAAGACCCAGAGCAGAGGAGCAGGGCACCCTTCACTGAAATCTGTAAAGAGAGGGTGGACATGGCAGAGAGCGCGGTGAGAAGTATAAGATGTGGAGGCTTATGGTCAGAGGATGTTGGTGAGTAATCATCAAATGGGAGGCAGGATGATGGAGCCACACGCTGGTCCGTCTTTGTGTGAGACTCTGTACTAGATGCTTTCCGAAGTTATTTCAGTTACTGTCCAAACATTCTGCTCTTCTCTTATGGAGACTTGTGTTCCAGCAAGACTCAGCAATTTGCAGGTTATAAATTATGAGCTCAGGACTCAAATCCAGGCTAATTGGACCCCAGAAGTCACTTTCATTCCTCCTTGACACTTCATTGCCTTTATTTAAGTGGCTTCTTCTGTAAACAACCTTTCCATTTGCATTCCTGTTGGTGATTTCTCAGACCAGGTTCAAAACTGGTTGACAAGAGTCCATTACTGCATTTGGAAGCACCAGCAAATGGTCATTAGAGGTGGTCTTTGGGGGGCTAGATTGAGTTTTCTGTGGCAAGGCCTTTAAACCCTCTGAACCTCAGTTTCTACACTATGAACTGGGGACAAAAGCAACAGGGCTCATTTTGTGAAAGTAAGAGATAAGAGATACAGGGGACTCTGGCACCAGGCAAGAGTTCAGCAAGAGCTAGGTATTTTAAATACTTTATATATAGTCATCTTCTTCGCCCAACTGGGAAACAAGCTAGCTTCTTTTCTTTAAATTCACCTTTAATTTGTCTTTTAATTGACAAATTAAAAATGGATATATTTATCATTTACAACATGTTTTGAAATACATTCTAAAATATCTAAATCAGACTCATTAATATATGCGTCGGCCTACATATTTGTTGTTTTGTTTGGTTTGGTGTGGTGGGTTCTTAAAACTTACTCTCTAAGCGATTTTCAAGAATTAAGAGTAGTCGCCATGTTGTACAACTGATCTCCTGGACTTGTTTCCCCTGATGGATGGTTCAGACCAATGTCTCCCCAACCCCCACCCCAGCCTCAACCACATTCTACTTCTACTCTCAACCACTGTGAATTTCAGCTTTCTAAGATGCCACATGTGAATGAGAGCCCGAGGTGTTGTCTTCCTGTGCCCGGCTTATTTCACTTAGTATAATGTCTTCCAGGTTCGTCCATGTTGTGGAAAATGGCAGAGGATTTCCTGCATCTGCATTTCTCTGATAATTACCGGTTTTGAACATTTTTACACAGAATTATGAGCCATTCATATGCCTTCATTTGATAAGTGTCTAGCACAGCTTGATTGATTTTAAACTGTTTATTTGTTATCTTACTCTTAAACTGTTCGAGTTCCTTATATATGTTATATTAACCACCTCATGAGATGTGTGGTTTGCAAGTATGTGTTATCATCTCATAGGCTGGCTCTTTGCCCTGCTAATTGTTTCTTCAGTTGCACAGAATGCCCAGAAGCTTTTTAGTTTGATGTAATCTTATTTGTTCATTTTTTTTTCTTTTATTGTCTATGATTTTAGGGTCTTAACCAAAAAAAAAAAAAAAAAAAATCACTGCCCAAACTAATGTCAAGAAGTTTTTCCCCTGTGATTTTCCTGGTATTTTTACATGTAGGTCTTATGGGTAAGACTTCAAACAATTTTGAGTTGATTTTCTTATATATTGTGTGACAAGGATGTAATTTTGCTCTTCCGCATATAGGTCTTTAGCTTTCTCAACGTCAACTATGAAAGAGACCACACTTTCCTCACTGTATGTTCTCAACGTCTTTGTTAAAAAGCCATTGCCCATAAATACACTGATTTATTTCTGGAATTTCTATTCTGTTCATTGGTCTATGCAAGCTTTTTGCCAGTCTCATGCTGCTTTGATGACTTTGCTTCATAGTATACTTTGAAGTAGGTAGTGTGATGCTTCCCTGTATTCTTTTTGCTCAAGAATACCTTGTCTATTTGGGGACTTTTGTGATTCTATACAAATGTTAGGGATTTTTTTATTTTTAAGAATGTTATTAGAATTTCATTGAAGTTGCATTAAATCTGTAGATTGCTTTGGATAGTGTGGGCATCTTTTCTTAAATTTTATGTATTTATTTATTCTAATGAGGGATATATGAAAGCCAAATGCATTTTGATGCATTGTATACAAATGGAGCACCACTTTCACTTCTCTGATTGTGCACGACGTGTCATCACACATATGTGCAGTCATACATGTACCTAGGGCAATTATGTCCATCTCATTCCACCATCTTTCCTGCCCCCGTGCTCCCTCCACTCCCCTCTCTCCCCTTTGCCCCATTAAATTTCCTCCATTCTTCCCATGCCCCCCACCATTATGAATCAGCATCCTCTTATCAGAGAGAACATTCAGCCTTTGGGTTTTTGGGGATTGGCTTACTTCACTTAGCATGATATTCTCCAACTCCATCCATTTACCTGCAAATGCCATGATTTTATTAATTTTTAATGCTGAGTAATATTCCATTGTGTATATATACCACAGTTTCCTTATCCATTCATCTACTGAAGGGCACCTAAGTTGGTTCCACAGTTTAGCTATTGTGAATTGAGCTGCTACAAACATTGATATGGCTATGTCACTATAGTGTGCTGTTTTTAAGTCCTTTGGGTATAGACTGAGGAGTGGGATAGCTGGGTCAAATGGTGGTTCCATCCAAGTTTTCTAAGGAATCTCCATACTGCTTTCCAGATTGGTTGCATTAATTTGCAGTCCCACCCACAGTGTATGAGTGTGCCTTTCTACCCACTTCCTCGCCAACACTTATTATTCTTAATCTTTCAATCCATGAACATGAAATATCTTTCAATTTATTTGTGCCTCCTATTTTTTTCGTTCAGTGCTCTATGGTTTTCAGTGTACAGGTTTTTTGACTCCTTGGTTCAATAATTTATTCCTCAGTACTTTATTTTTTGTTGCTATTGTACATGTAATTGTTTTATTGATTTCTCCTTCTTCCTCCTTCTCCTCTTCTTCTCTTCCTCCTCCTCCTCCTCCTCCTTCTTCTTCTTCTCCTTGTTCTCCTTCTCCGTCTCCTTCTTCTTCTTTTGACTAGAGATTAAACAACTGAACCCAGGGGCATTTTACTACTGAACCATATCCTCGGCCCTTTTTTTTTTTTTTTTCCACTTTGAGACAGGGTCTCTTGCTAAATTGCTGAGGCTGGCTTTGAACTTGGGATCCTCCTGCCTCAGCCTCCTGAGTCACTGGAATTACAGGTGTGTGCCACCACATCCAGTTTGATTTCTTTTTCAGATAGTTCCTTGTGAGAGCACAGAAATGTTACCAATTTTGTGTGTTGGTTTTACGACAAGCTAACTTCTATTTATTCTGCATCCCACACAATGCTTGAAGCAATATTCCCACTTGCTGAGGGTTCACCCACAGTTAACTGCACAGAAACAGTTTAGAAAATCCAGAAGTCTCCTTCTCTGACCGTGGCTCTACCATCAGGGGTGGGTGTTGCTGGAAAGCTCCAGTTGCAGAACAGTTAGAGCAGACCAACCCAAGCAGGGTTGTCATAAAACCTGGAGACTATGTACAAGGCATATCTTTTAGGTGCTGCTTAGTTTCAAGTGGCTGATTCCCCTCCTGTTTATCAAGAAAAGACGTCTTTCTGCCTGTTGTTCCTAAATTTTGAAATCCTAGTAACTCATTGTACTGTAAGTAGGAAAACATTCCTTTAAACACACCTTAAAACCTACAGGTGAAGTCTTGTGAGAAACAACCTGCAAAGCCAGCTGGTCTTTGGTTATTATTACATCACAGTCGATTAACATGAGTGTCAGACAGAAAAACACCAGTGACCAGAGAACCTCACATTGGTCTGGCTCTAGCCCCATCAAGTTCCAACTGCCCCTAACCCTCGCACCAGTGAAGGTCATTGTCAGATTCATTGAACAGAAGGGGAAGCTAAGATGTTCAGGAAAACTGTCACTTGACAGATGTACAAAACGGAGAGAAAGGAGACAGACGGAAACCGAGGCTGCGCACTCTGCGCTGCGTTCATTCCTGAGGTCCCGTGCCGCAGCCTGGTTTCACAAATCTGCTTTTCTATCTGACCACTCATCTCTTTCACTTTTTCAGTTTAAGTGGCTCATACATTAATGACTTGCAACTTCCGTTTGAACCTCAACAATAGCGTTTTCATCTCACCTTGGCCCTGTCCAGCCCTGCCCAATTAGCAAACAAGATGCTTTTCTCTATCCAAGAGAACCAACATCCCGGGTGAGAGGCAGGAGCTCTGGAGTCAGCGTGAGTTCTGGAGGAACCTCTCGTGGGGTCCCTTCTTTCCACCTTAGCATCCCCAAATGGAAAGTGCAGCCCTTACCCATCTCCTGGGGTTGTGGTGAGGCAAACTCAGATAACAGATTTGAAAACATTCTGAAAATGTTGCGCGTACTGTACAAATATAGGCATCATTATTACAAGGGCAATAAAAGGGTTTATCACACTGATATGTGGTGAGTATGGTTCTGTGCCTTTGTAGTTTCCAGGAATGAGAGCAATTGCAGTTGGCAGACAAGCCCACGGCAGTTAACCAAACCCGAGAGGATTTGGGGAAAAGGCACAACTTGGCCAATTCCAAATGATTTTAAAAGACTCTATAAAAATAAACAAGTATTCTCATATAATTAATTCCATTTCCGTCAATTCTTCCTGCTACTAGGAGCGATGCAGCTTGTTATGAAGCAATTACCCTTTGAATCCTTTTAATCCCAGCTGATCATTTTCAGCTTTAATTGTCTTGCTGGGTTTGAGTATTGTTGTAGTTCAAATGCAGCCAATTAGGACAGCCCAGATCGGATCATGATGTTTTGCATGCAAAGAACACTCCTTGAAATCCCTGGTGGACTTTGTCCTGGGTCTACCAGTGACCACAATTCACCCCTTCAGTGGCTGTTTGGTGGATGAAGGGCCAGATGGACCCAGAGAAAGCACTGGAACCTCACCAGGACTCAACAAAAAGGATATTCTTGTGTCAAAACCTGGCCCAAGAGACCTGGGCAGGTGGGAGGCCCTGGTCACTACAGATATTTATACAAAGGGCAGCATGGTGGGAGTGGAAGGGGACAGGTGACCTTTATTATCACAATGCTCTCTCCCTTCCCTGGGGATCTAGGATCTGTTGTGATTCACATACAAATATATGTGGTACAAGGGTTAAGAGTATCTGAGTATCCGCTTTAGACCTAGGATGTGAGAGCTTAAATCCCAGCTCTGCCATTTGCTAGCTGAAACTGTAAGAGGCAGAACAGGTGGGCACATCTCTCCAGGGCTTGCTCTGCTATGATGGGGACCACTGTGGCTTAACCCCTGTGCCTCGTTTCCTCATCTGGGAAATGGTGATAATAGTGGTAGTAACTGCACAACCTTGTCCTGCCTCCTAAGAGAGCCAGCACACGTCCTGCATTTATTTAGCACAGTGGCTGTTACGTATGCTCAGCTCTGTTAACCAGCCACCCCCATCCCCTCTGTTCTTTCCTTTGGGTGGCGTGGAAGGTGCTGTTCCTGACTCCTTGCCCGCCGCCCTCTGCTCCCCACAGTGCTGCTCGATGCTCCCTCCTAACTAAGTCCAGTCCTGTTCCTCATTTGAATAAAATCCCTCCATCAGTCTCCAGTACCTACAGGACAAAGCCCATGTTCATTGGCCTGGGGCATAATGCCCTTCCAAGACAGCTGTGTCACGGTCATTATCAGTGCCCACTCCATCCCACTCCACCTCTCTTGCAGCCTGTCTCCCACACTGTTCACCAGGTTCCCAGTGCCTACACACCATAAGCACCTGGAATGTCTTAGTCATATGCTTTCAAAGTCAATTTCCTTGTCATATCTTAGAGTCTACTGGAAGGAGTTTAAAATATTGGGGAAAATATAAATCCAAATCTCAATTCCGCTGTGTGGCATTGGGCAAGCTCCTAACCACTCTGAGCTTCCGTGGCCTTAGTAGTAACATTATTTGTTGCTGAATAATGATGAAGAGCAAATGGAATTGCCCGCATGTTCCCTCCTATTACAACACCTGGCACACAGTAGGAGCCCCACACCCTTGGCTGCCTCCCCTCTCGTTATCTTCCTAGAAGCAGTGAGTAGAATTACACAGGAAGACCCAGAGGCCCGTGGCATGCCTCCCTCAGCTACAGATTGAACCACACAAGTATTCACTGGGCAACTATGGAGCCCGGGCACTGTTGCTGGATACAAACGAGGAACACAGGCAAATTCCCACTTTGGGGACTTCGGTCTCACTTGAGAACCTGCAGCTCCTCAAGCCAGACCTCAGGCCAGTCACTTAGAGAGGCGGGTTGTAGGGTGAGGGGGAAGAGCAGGGCCAGGGGCTCTGCGAGGTCTGAGAATCCAGCCCCTTCCCAGTTGAGGGAAATGGGTCAAGCTTGTCATTTCCCTATTGAAAGGCAGTCAAGGTTAAGTGGACCATCTGACCCTGTGGCCGACTCTTAGACTCAGGAGAACACAAGGCCACAGTGACAGAGACCACGTTTCAGGGCTTCGCCGTCCACGCCACCCTCCCAGCTGTGATATTCAAATATGGACCAACCACAGCGTCATGAAAAGGCTTCCCATCACTCCAGGCTGGTGGAAGCCAAGAGTGACAAGCTCTCGGGGTACATCATTAGTCACAACCTCCCCCCACCACCCACCCCCTCCCCCCACTG
>NW_025999949.1:25115907-25168853 GCF_001458135.2 Marmota marmota marmota
ACCCACCCCCTCCCCCCACTGCATTCTAGGCAAGGTTTTATTTCACCTGCCAATAAATATTATAGCAGGGAAAATAAGGAACATTTATTTATCCATGTCACCATACCCAGCCGTGGGGAGTGTCAGAAACCCCCTCCCACAGCCTTTCCTGAGAAGAGCCTGACATTCGGAGAACAAGAGGGAGGGAGGAGGGAGAGAGAGCCAAGAAGAAAGAAGAATGGTGTGAAGAAGGGGAAAGGAGACAGGAAGGAAGGAGTTGGGAGTCTTTTATTATTATTATAAGCATTATTATCCATGAATTGTACAAAGGAATGAGGATTCTTTGAGGCATTTCATACATGCTACTATGGTCTGCATTTGAGAATGTTTCCCAAAGAGCTTGTGTGTTATTCACTGTAGCAATGTTCAGAGGTGAAATGATGATATTACGAGCTCTAACCACATCAGTGGATTAATCCACTTGATGGATTAATAATTTAAATGTACTACTGGGTGGCAACTGGAGCCAGGTGGGGCGAGGCTGGAGCAGGGAGCTCACTGCAGGTGTCTCCTTAGAGATTCTATCTTGCCCCTGGCTCCTCATTCTCCCTCTCTGCTTCCTGGGTGCCATAAACTGAGCAGCTTCTCTCTGCCATACATTCCCACCATGATGCTCCACTTCATCTTGGGCCCAGAGCAACGCAGTCAGCCAGCCATGAGCCAAAACCACAAGCCCAAAAGAAACTTTACATCCTCTAAGTTGTTCTTGTCAGGTATTTTGGTCACAGTAATGAAAAATTGACTAACACACACACGTAAACCATACTTTGATCATATCCACTCTCCCTCTTCCCCTCTCTTCCCCTCTCTTCTCCCCCCAGTCTCCTTCCCAGGAAGAAGTTTTTGTAAAAGTTAAAAATATACCTACCATAAGAGCCAGCTATTCTTCTAGGCATTTACCCAAGAAAAGTGAAAAGACTTCTACATAAATATTTACAAAGGCTTTGTTCATAATACATACCCCAAAACTAAAGCAAACATGTCCATCCATAATAGATAAAGAAATCATGGTACATCTGTATAATGAAATGCTACTCGATGATAAAAATAAATAAACCCACAACAACATGGATAATTTTAAAAAATTACATGGGCGTGGTGGCGCATACCTGTAAATCAGGAGGCCAAGGCAGGAGGACTGAAAATTCAAAGCTAGCCTCAGAAACTTAGTGAGATCCTGTCTCAATTTTTAAAAATAAAATAGAAGGGGCTGGGGACAAGGCTCAGTGGTTAAGCATCCCTGAGTTTGATTCTTACTATATTAAATATATATATATATATATATATATATATATATATATATATATATGCTGAGTAAGATACCAGACCAAAAAGGGTTCACACTGCATGATTTGATTCCATTTATATAAAAGTCTACAAACTTCAAACCACAGTGAGGAAGGGAGCAGGGAAGGGAAAAGAGATTACGAAGGGACACAGGGCACTTTGGAAGGCACTGAATGTGTTCATTACCCTGACGGATTCCTAGAAGCATACCTATGTAAAAACTTGTCAACTTGTCCACTTTCAACGTCACTTTATAGAGTGTCGATTTCATTTCAAAAAGTCGATTTAAAAAGAAGACACCTGATATCCTGAAAAAGTGTCAAGTGAGGAAAGAAATGTGAAGGATGAGATAAAGAAGGGGGGACAGGGGAGCCCGGATCCCAGGTGCCCTTCTCAGGGCAGAGAAATGGCTTCCCAGTTACTTTATTGCCCAAGACTGGACTCTGACCTGCCAGAGTTGAGGCAGATGGAAAGCAGACTGAGAAAAATGCTGAGAACAAACTGATACACTGTAGCCCTAGATAAAACCTGCAGGGTTCATGCCAAGCTAATCTGCTCAGAGAGGAATATGATTAAAAACTTGTAGTGACTTACATAGAAAGGAGCACACACACACACACACACACACACAGGCACTGAAATCCATGCCAGCAACTGGAAAGACAAGATGTGAACACATTTGAAGCCAACTGAATGCTTGGTTGGAAGCGTTCATGCTGAACCTCTGATACTGCGAACGTGTCAGACGGCGGCAGCTGGAGGATTCCACAGGGAGACACAAATGTAAGAACCACAGGGGTCCCAGTGAGCCCAAGGGTGGGACCTCCAAGGACCAGAGATGAGACCCAGCAGAGATGTAGCAGGGACAAAGGCCGGGCCACCAGGTGTAAGACTGAGACACCGCACAGCACCACAGCTGGATGACCCACGGTGGCACTCGCTGCTGTGGGGCAGGGCCCAATGCGCGCACCTGGGTGCAGCCCTCATCTTGAAAATAAAGAGGTCAAAGTCCTAAGAAAAGGGATTTTCCCAAACAGATCAAGTTTTCATGACTCACTGCCAAGTGAGTCCCTCTTAGAAGATCCTGAAAGGCGGCCGCAGGCAGACTCCTCAGGGCTGACTCCTGTTCCCCACTTCCAGGAGCATGGCCTCGGGCATGTTATGAAGCCCTTCATGTTCCTCCTCTGCCGGTGGACAACTAGTAATGCCACCTGGCTGTGGTTGTGTGGTCACGGTTCTCCAGACACGCGGAATCAATAGGACGTATAGGGAGATGGCGGATGGGGGGCTGCCTATTTTAAGGAACTGGTTTATGAGATTGTGGCAGCTGACAAGTCAAAATCTATAGGGTAGACCAGCACGCTGGAGAGCCAAGGAAAAGTTGCCATTCAAATCTCAAAGTCTTCTCCCTTTGGGGAGGTCAGTCTTTGTCCCTTAAGGCCCACCCACATTATGGCTGGTAATGTACTTTGCTCACATCCACTGATTTCAATATTCCTGTCATCTAACAGATAGCTTCATAGAACATGTAGTAGTGGGGGTTGAATCCAGGGGTGACTAACCACTGAATCACATCCCCAACCCAGTTGCTTTTTCTTTTTATTTTTGAGACAGGGTCTAAATAAGTCGCTAGGGCTGGCCTTGAATTTGTGATCCTCCTGCCTCAGCCTCCCTGGTCACTGGGATTATAGGTGTACAATTCCACATCTGGCACAAATATCTGGGTATTCTGGCCTAACTAATTTGTTACGTAAAATGAACCATCACAGGGTGCTATGAGAAAAACTTTCACCCTCTGCCCTCTCATCCCTTTGTCCTGACTAATTTCACAATAGTTCTTACACTTAGATTCGGCCTGGGAGAAACTGTCTTCTCCATCTTCTCCCTTTTCTTTCCCCTCATGTTCTCTCTTTGGAAAGCCTTCCTAGAGACCTGGCACTTCTTCACCTGCTCTTCACGTACACTTCACCCTTGTCTGACCTGGGTCCCCTCGGACTTCCCCAAACAGACCCTTCCTAATAGTGCCCCGTGCTCTAAACCAGAGCCAGTCAACTTTGGCTGCACATGAGAGTTGTCTATGGAGCTCTTAAACATCCGTAAAATCAGGCCACATGAGGAGAAATTAAAACAGACAGGTCCCAAGCCTCAGGATTCGTGGGGTGATTCCAGTTATCACCACGCAGCCACATTTGTCCTGTGTCCCATTCTTTCAAAGTCCCATCCCACAGCAGATGAGTTATTATATCTCCCCTGCTTCTACCTAACGATGAGTTAAAGGTTTGCTTTCTCAAGCTTCTTCTGAGAGCAATGCCTTAATGGATACCTGACTTAGGGCACAAAGACCAGAATCCCAAACAGACCGCGTGGGAGGCACGTAGTTTGGGGCAGTATTCCTCTAACATTACGTGTGGCAAGAGGCTGCCTGCTTGAAGGACCAGCTTTGTTCTGCCATAGCTCCTGGGAGAGCACATTTCATGAGCCTAGAACACACATGTGAAGCCAACTGAATGCCTGGTTGGAAGCAACCGTGCTGGACCTCTGGAGCATAGGGCAGCAAGAAGGAAGGGGAAGTAAACACACAACCGAGGTCAGCTGAATCAGTCTGGGAGGCCAAGTGTACAGCCAGTAGTGACAGGAACCGCCGTGTAGCCAGACCCGAGTGTCATGCTCAGTGCCACCACCTCTAATCCTCAGTGCTCTGAGAGGTGTCTGTTCACCTTCATGTTCAAGGGGAGGAAGCCTGGACTCAGAAGTGGTAAGGGACATGGCCAGGACCACACAACAAGAAGCCCAGAGTGCCTTGCAAAGCGTTGTCACATCCGTTGTCAAATTTGACCCTCAAATATTCTTGAATTTTTCTCAGCAAGCTCCACTTCTTTCTGGCTGCCATTTTATTAAATATCCTTTTCACAGATAAGGAAACCCAAGTCAGAGAGACTTTGAAGGGTTCTTCCAGCCATAGCCCCAGTACTCACAGAAGCAGCCACGCCTCTGCTTACCCATGCGGCTCTCCCTTGCTCTCCTGCCTACAGAGGCTGTCTATCCACTCAGCTCCATATTCACAAGTTCCGCACCAGTGAGTTCAACCAGTCACGGATCAAAAGTATTCCTGGGGGAAAACCACATCTCTACTGAACACTCGTGGAGGCTCCAGATCCTCGTGTAAAAGTGTACAGTATTTGCACATAACCTGCACACATGCTCCTACATTCATGTTCACCTGCATGCTTTGAAGCCTCTCTAGATAATTTGCAATACCTAATACAATGTTGACGCTGTGTCAAGAGTTGTTGTACTGTATTCCTTAGGGGGCAATGACAAGAGAGGTCTGGAAATGTTTGATACAAATGTGATTTTTTTCTTGAGTATTTTCAATCCAAGGTTGGTTGAATCCACAGATGTGGAACCCACAGCTTTGGAGGGCTGACTGTAATAACGGGGCACCCCATTTCCCTGGCTTAGGGAAGGGTGGGTCTGTGGAGCGCCATCTTTTCTAGCCCCTCCCCCACTCTCACCCTAGGAAGCACAACTGCTCTGGCCAGTTTGGGAGAAGTGAGCCCCTTTTCTTTCTTGGAGGCAGGTAAATAGTACTAGTAGTTCATACTCTGGCTCCAGGCCTGGATTTGGCAGGCCTTTCCCTGTGGGGGCAGTGACGTCTACTGACATTCTGACGCTCCGCACAACCAGCAGTAAAGAGAGTGGACGGGCCCGTGCAGGACTCTGAGAGCTGGGAGGCCCTTCAAAAGCTGAGGCGCTGGAGGATAGGGCTGAGGCAAGGGACCCTCACTCAAACCATAGCACTGGCTTTGCCACCTGGCTGCCTGCCCACTGACTGGCTCCCTCTCGGCCTCAGCTCGGTTTATAGGCAAACCATTTCCTGCTACTGACTGTGATTGTGCAAGGAAGAGGGTATGGGAGTCACAGCTAGGGCTTTGATGGGGGGTGGGGGTAGGGGTGGAGCCTCAAAAATACCTGAAAGTATATTCAGCGAGAATTTGGTAGTGATGGTAAAGGGGTGGAAGGAATCCAAACGTAACTTGGAGAAATTGGGTAGATGTCAATTTCAATTATTTGAGTTAAACTCAGGGAGAGGAAAGGGGAAAGCATCAATTTAATTTGAGCCATGTGGACCTGAGGTTTCCAAGGACTTCCAGGTAAATATGCCCAGCACTCAGGTACATCTCTGGGTCTGAGGTTTAGGGAATGAGGACAGGCTCCTGATAGCAACCTGACGCATCTCCACTGTGGTGTCACCATGGTTTCGTTGTAATGTTAGGTGGTCTATTTTCATGTAGTCATCCCCCTCCCAAATTTGATTTTATTGTCTTCTTGATGTTACATTAAGGTGCTGTGTATTTTGCCTGGCATTTATCTCTTGCCTGTCTCCAGTGTGAACCGTAACCTTCATGAGGGTGAAGATAGCCACCTATTTTGATCACTGCTGTATCCCCAGTGTCTACAGTAGTTGCACTTCATAGGTGCTCAAATAAATAAATACACGGTCCTACAATTGAAGGTCACCATTATTTTAGTTCAGGTATATAATAATACCAGTTGCAGTAGTAAAGACATTTAAAATCTTGGAGGGACTGTGAACATTTGGGACCACATGCTATGTTTGTGCTTGAAGCTATCCCATGTGCTGCAGGATGCTCGGCCATCTCTCTGATCTACACACCAGATGCCAGGAGTACATCCCGCTCCCCCATTGCAACACCCCAAACTGGCTCCAGTTTGCCAAATGAGTGTCACCAGCACAGCCCAAACTTTGTTTTTCCCCATGTTACAGTTCATTGTGTGCAATCAAGAATTTAAGCCGTCTCCATCTGAGCCTTGACATCCCTAGGGCCTCAGCCTCCCTGTGAACCCCTCAGCCTCCACCAAAGAGAAGGAGGAGGACTGTGTGAGAGCCAAGCCTAGAAGTGGCATTCATCTTCTCCCCAATAACAAACCAACGAGGTCGAGGAATGTGGCCAGGCTCAGTGCCAAGAAGAAAAGGGACTTGGTTTAGGTGAAGCCTGCAAATAACCATTGAAAATCATTTCAGGGAAAGGGGAGGTACTGGGGAATAGAATTGACCAAATTATGTAGTTCCATTATGTGCACGTACAAACAGGTAACCGTGAACCTCACTATTATGTATAATAATAATGCACCAATAGAAAAAGAGAAGAAAGCCACCTCAGGTTGTGAAGGAAATCAGTCCTCTAATAGGGCTATTAGAATGGTCCTTGCCTACTTCATTTTTAATGTTAAAATGTCTTAAACCAGGGTCCTGCTGGGTAGTACCAACTTTTACATTATTTCTTTTTAATTTTTTAAATTTTTTAGTGATGCATTCTGTATAATCCTACATGACAGTAGGGTTGATTACACCTTATCTGTACATACACAAAACAGCATTTGATCAGTCTCTTTCCCCAGAATCTTCTCTTTCCTTCCCCTTCTTCCTCTCCCAACCTAAAACTCTGCTCTACTGATCTCCCTTCCATTATTATGTCAATTAGTGCATTAAAATTATATATAAATAAAAGCAGGTTTCATTACATACTATATTACATTATATATAATATGCATAATATATTATATGTATTGCATTATATATTATATAATAATATGTTTATATATACATATATACATAAGCAGGTTTCACTATTGTTTATTCAAACATGGACATTGTGCAATTTCCAACCCATACTTTATTTAGTAACCAAAACATCCCACTAAGTCAATGGGTGAGGGATATAAGTTATTTTACAAAATATGATAACATCAGCCTATAAACTGCAATGGCAAAGGATCAAACTTTTGCTCATTGCTCTAACTCCAGAGCCTATACCTAGCACATGGTAGGCACTCTGATGAGTTTCATAAAGATAGAAGCTTTGTTTTATTTATTGCTATATTCCCAAGGCCTAGCACACATAGTAGGTTCTCAATAAGTAATTGATGCTGGAAGAACTTAGTAAACACAATTCAAAGTCAACCCCCAGTATCCTGAGGTCCTGCCTCTGAACATTCAACTAACTGTGGATTTAAAAAAAAAAAATTCAAAAAACTGTGTCTGTATTGAACATACAACAGTCTTTGTATTCTTGTCATCACCCCCTAAAGAATACCATATGATGATAATTCAGATAGCATCCACGCTATGTTAGGCATTATAAGTAATCGAGAGATGGTTTAAAGTATCAGGCACATGTGAGTCGGTTGTGTGTGAACACTATACCATTGTACATCAGGGATTTGCACGGTGGTGGGCTTTGCTATCTTTGAGGGGGTCCTGAAACCAATCCCCTGGAATGCTGAAGTCAGACATTGTGCAGGGCTCTGGAGGCCATACACTCAAAGTGTCCATTCTTATCTTCCATAATTCCACACGCTATAGTCGGATCAAGGAGAGCCATAAAACAAGACCTGTCCAGAGCTTCATTGCTACATTAGCACCCAGGGCAAAAGGAGGACCCACACTGGTTAACAAGATGCAGTGTGTTCTGCTCCAGCGTCTCTGGCCTTCACAGTTCAGCACTCACAGTATCCTTCCACCACCCAAGAGCATGACCCGTCTTCAGAACCCTGGTGCCTTCTTCCCCACATGCCTTTACCCCTTTCACCTGCTGTGTCTCTTGCCCCCTCTGAACATGGCAATGCCTGGTGTGGGGCAGGTGTGATGCCTGGTGTGGGGCAGGTGTAGAGCGGGGCCTATTTGTGCATTAAGATGTTATACAGTAGGAGGATCCTGGGCTCTGGAGCAGCCTGCTTGGGCCAAACCTGGCCCCACCACTTTTCTTTTTGTATTATTGTTTTTGTGTGTGCTGCGGTTTCAGCTCAAAACCTCGCTCATGCTAAGTACATGCTCTACCATTACTGACCTTCACTCCAAGCACCGACCCCATTGCTTGCCATTATATTAGATATTAGCAACTATTTCACAGACTCTCGAAGTTAAATGAATTCATTCAGCACTGGCACTTGGCACAATTCATGCCTGGCACTTGTTACTAGGCATTAGCCTTAATAATAAAAACCACAACCCTGAAAACAGATATGGGTATCTTCATGTACCAAATGAGACCATTCATACTGCTACATCATCCAATACATAGTAGAGGCTCAGTAAATATTTATTGAATAAGTGAGTATTTATTGTTCTCAGACCTGATTCTGGCTTCTAGGAATTTTGCTAGGGGGCATCTCCTACTTCTCCCCAAAATAAACACCTAAACATCTTCACATCCTTCTTTGGCCAGATAAATGAAGGTGAGCAATTCCCTCTGCAGCCATTTCCAATGCTGTGGTGGTAGGAAGGAGCTCGTTCCGCTAACTATGGTGGCGCTTGCTGTCATTTTTTAGCAAGAGATATTGTGAATTCCAGGGAAAAGGTGTTATATAAAAAGTCAACTGTATCATGAACTTCCTCCGTTGTTATCTATTTACTTTTAAATTGCACTCAGGTGTGTTTGAACTTGCCCCTGAACTCTTAGTCACTCAAAACACAAACAGGCACTTTGCAAAGCAAGTTTGCCTACAGTGAGATCCAGGGCAGAGGCATTTGATTTTGTTGTTGTTGAGACACACTTTCCCTTCTGTCACCCCTCAGCTCAGCTTAGCCGTACCTGTGCCTCCTTTTGAAATACTATCTCTATAAATCTCATCTTGCTCATTCTTTTAAGCTGCTGTCTTTCAAGAAGTATTTCAAGGGAAGTAAACCTTGAACTACATCATGGAGCTTTGGTAATGTCTTTGATTAGGACGTTTGATCAGGAAGGACTCCATCTCTCTCCTCCGCTGCCTCAGCACAATCACTGTAGTCTCTTCCAGTTCACAGCAACATCCAGCCTGACAGGGCCACAAGGAGCAGCGCCTTTCTTGAGATTAGACCCCACATCTCTAATTGCTCTGAATCTCATTTCAAGCAGCAAAAGAGAAGAAGGAGGCAGGAGGGTCTCTGACCCACGCCCAGTGTCCTGACAGAGCTCACTTGCTTACAGATGAAGTTTGAACTTCAGCCTGGGTCCTTGCTAGGAACAGAGGAAGGGTAACCAGAGAGTACAGCATCCTAAGAAGCACAATCTCCATTACTGTCTCTTCTAAATCTGCTTCCCTGGGTAATTCTCAAAGATCAGCTGAGAAGCTAAGATTCTAAAATCTCCTTTTCTTGGTAATCCACCTTTCAGTTCTCATGCTCCAACCAAAATGACTTTTTTTTAAGGCTTCTGTTACTAGTTAAATAGTGTCTCCCCAAAAGACATGTGGAAGCCTTCACCCCCAGGTCACCTGTAGACGTGACCTTATTTTCAATGAAGGCCTTTGTGGATAGAATCAAGTGAAGATTAAGTTATGCAGAATTAGTATGGGCTCTAATCCAACATGACAGCTGTCCATATGAAAAAAGATGCAGAGGCAGACAGACAGGGGAGAAGGTCATGCAAAGACACAGGCAGAGACTGAAGTAAGGCATCCACAAGCCAAGGAAGGTCAAAAATTGCCCGTAACACCAGAAACTGAGAAAGGCACTGAACCCTCAGAGCCTTCAGAGGGAGCGGGCCCTGAGAGCTTAGTCTTGAACTTCTACTCCAAAGCTGATAGAAACTAAGAAGTCTCCTGTAGTTGAAGCCTTTCTGGCTGTGGCTCTTTGTTACAGCAGCCCTAGGAACCCAGGATAGTCTCAGACCTCTCTCCTGGCTCTGTTCCTCTGCCTGGGGTAGCTCACCGTCTTTTCTCCAATTTATCCTGGGTTCTGGGACAGCGGCCTGGGTCTCCCATAATCTCTGTCTTCCCCAACCTAACACTCTCCAGGGTGCATTCTGATTGTCTTTCTCCACTCACAAGATGATGCTGAGTCCTTTTCAAATGCTCTGCACAGAGCCTTGGTTTTGTAGTCATGATGAGAAAAGTGAAGGAGGCAGTAGTCAGATGGGTGGCTTCTGAAGATGAAGATATGGATAAGAAACAGCCCGTGCCCTGGAGGGAAAGAGCAATTTTAAAAGAGAATAGTCAGTAAGATGACATAGCTTGACATCTTAACTCCACGCCCAGTGTCCTGACACAGCTCACCTGCTTACAGATGTTATTTATGCGGGGTCTCTCAAGTTTTCACACCGCGAAGCACTTCATCAAGGGCAAAGATCATGTACCCCATCAGCAGAGGGTGTAGCAGTGGAAGTTATCTAGAGGCGTGGGGTCGGCTGGCTTGCAATGCTAGTGAATTCTTTTTACCAAATGTTGTGCATCAACTAATCATCTCTACTCATACCCAATATAACAGGAGGCTGAACTCAAGAGGACCAAGTAAATCACAGCTGGACAGTATTCATTCTTAAGTATCCTTCTAGACTCTTCTAAGATTTTTCTTCCTTGGTAAAGCCTTCTGTGATTCCCTGCTTTATCCAACAGGTGGAATTCCTTCTTTCCTGGGTTTTCAGCGTGCCATGCCATGTCATCATACCCATACGTCTATGACTGAGCTCAGTCCTGCACCCTAAGCTAACTCCCCAAGGATGAGGATGGAGGCTTGGTCCTTGCCAAGTCTCCAAGGCTTATCACACTGACTGGCACATATAGACCCCCTCCCCCGAAGATCTGTTGAATCAAATTGACTTGAATCCAGGAGAGGAAACTGCTTACCGGGACTCCAAGATGAAGCATAAGAAAGGCTTCCTCTGGCCTCAGCAGAAGTCAATCTGCTTTGAAAACGCCAGTCACCCTGAAAGTCATGGGTCAGCTAAAGGGATGCATTTTCTTTGTCTGAGCCATCAGACAAAAATGACTGCAAGCTTTCACTCGTCTGGAGTTACCCACCTGTGTGAAATTAAGTTCCCCACCAAAGGTAAAAATTAACTGAGTCATTCTTGACCAAACCATGGTTTCCAGTTACTTAAACTTCTCCCACAAAAAGATGGCCCATCATATGCAGGTTCCTAATTTAATAGATTGGCTATTGACCAGATAAATCATCCCTTAAGCCCTCCTGCTGGGCTTTAGCCCAGATCCCTTGCCTTCCTGCAGGGGACTGATTCATGCCCTATGACACCTGCCAGCAGGGCTCTTGACCTGGTTCCCAGGGAAGTACAGGGCAGCCTAAGAGAGCAAGTCAGAGGGGCAGGGTGGAGGCAAGCCCAGAGGCCAGCGGGGAGGGAGGCTTCCCTGGAAGACGGACGTAAGCACAGCTCTGGGCATACACACCGGCTGTTTACCTGGAGCCTGGAACTGCGTGTTGCAAGAGCTCCTTCATGGAGAGATTGCAGCCCTGCATTACTCAGCAACAGGGAGGCTGAGCCGGAGGCTGAGCCTGCCCAAGGAAGCCTGCCGCACCCAGGTTGCACCTTTTACCCCGGGAACTTGCCGGCGGGCTATTCCTATGGCAGCTGCCAAGAGAGGCCTTCTGGAAGCTGTGCGGGGAGGCAGCCTTGCCTGCCAACCTGGGAGCTGCTGAAGGCTCTGGGACTGGCTTCCATCCTGTTTCCTGAATTTTCCAGGGCACGCTGGGTGGGGTGTGTCCCAAAAGGGCTTCACACAGGGAAGATCCCAGGGGACTTCTGCAACAGTCTTCTCCCTGGGAGGCTGCCTCGCCCCGTTTGTTCCTTCTTCCTCCACATTCCACAGAGAGCTCTTGCTTGGCTCATTGGAATCTTTTGCTCACTTTCAGGAACCCTTTCAAGGGCTCCTGCTGGCCCCAGTGCAGCCGCAGCAGGAGGGACTCCTCCAGCCCAACCAGAACCTCCACACACTTTCCTCCACACTGCAGATGGGGCCGGGAGCAACAGGGGAGAGGTGATCCCCAACACCTCCTCCAGCCGCACCCTCACTCTGATGTGCACTCTTGACCTTCTCCAAATTTTATGCAGAGGGCTGTGTTCAAGGTCCCTCAAACCTTCTCCACCAAGTCCCTGCAAAAGAATGTGGGGACACCATGCCACACTCTCGCCATATTTTAGGCTCCACATTAGAAGCTGACTTGCAGTTCCTCAAATATGCCGTGCTATTTTGTCCCCATCAAAGAATGATGCTTCTGGAGCCAGTCACTGGTAATCCCACCAGGGACCATGGTCAGACCTAGTGTCCTCAGATTTCCCAGAGGGGACGAAGCTACTGAGCAAGCAGGTGTGCCTCTCTGGGATACTCCCTCGGTCAGGAATGCCCTTCCTCTTCGGCTTCTTACCCATGAAGCCAACTTCCTCCCTAAGACTCACCCAACAGCTGTTGGCCTAGGGAGATCACTCCTGGCTCTGCTCTGGTGACACGGCCTCAGGGCTCTCATTGTATCTTGAGGGAGTTACATGCATCTGTTTTGCTGAGTGTCTCCCCCCACCCAAGAATGTAAACTTTGGGGGGACAAGAATCACACAGTGTCATCTCCACATCCTGCTGGCGTGAGCACAATGATGTGGGATGTAACACCCCACCTCAAAAGGACTTTGGAATTGCTTCACCCCAGTTCAAAATTTTCCCCACTTAGAGGGACACCCCAAGACCCCAACACAGCCCACAAGACCCCAGATGACTCAGAGCCTGCCCTGTCCTTCCCCACCTCCCGTTCCTCACACCGCCCTGCTGTCCTTGCAGCCCCACCTCCCCCATGTGGGTCCCGCTGTCCCCTCTGCACAGACATGGCTCCCTCCACGGCGCCACGCCTGTCTCATCCCTTCTTCAGCTCTCCTCAGGTTTCCCAGGCCCTCGATCAGGCAGCTTCCTCCATCACTACCTCTGCTTTGGACCATTTTTCTAGCCCCCTCATTGTTCAAGAGCACTGGGGCTGCCAGACACTCTCATCCAGTTACTGCTGTCTGTTGCCCCCGCTCTGTGTCTCAGGGTCTCTGGCTCGTTCCAGGACAGATGTGCAGCAAGAACTCCTAAGTAAGTCGCTCTGAAAGCCCCAGGTTTCTGTGCGACCAGCAGGCCCTGAGGGATCCTGGGCTAGTGCAGGGAGAGGGGACCACCTTCCTTTCTATCCCAGTCCTGACCGCTGCCTGGGTACAGAGAAATAGTCATGGGGCTGCCGGGATCACGACTGGCCTGCAGGAGCCCACACAAGGCTCATCTGGCACCTAATGGGAGCCTCATTCCTTTGCCCTGTATCAGCACCGAGGGTGGCTCACGAGGGAGGTGCTGCAGACAGACAGCCTCATGTTTTGGCAAAATCCCACTCCGTAAACCATTTCCCAGCAGAACATGGGGCAACAGGAAGGGCAAGACCTGTGCAGATTAACCCTTGTCTACACTGCAGCCATGAGCTACTCTGATTACAACCTTCCTCGGCTTGACGTCCCTCAGAGTCCCCATTGCCTCTTTCCTGGGCTTTCTGAGATATACAAAAGCTTTCCAGACATGGGTCCTGGGTCCGCCTTAAAAGGACAGAGTCTGTCCTGCTGCAGCCCCACTGAACAGGGCTGTCACCCCCAGTCTGCCATGTCCTTCCGGGCTCCACACCTTTGCTGCTGCAGGTCCTTCTGCCTGGACTGCCTCTCTCGGTTCCTTGATAAATAGGGTCCATTTATCTTTCAAGCCTCATTTCAAAAGACACCACCTGTACGAGGTGTTTCCTACACTCCTCAGAGTCACCCCGAGCCAGGCACAAGGGCTCTCCTTGATGCCCCGGCCAGGGACACACATGCCCCAGCATCTGGAGCATTTCACTCCATTTCATGAACAGTTACAGGTCTTTCTCTCCCACTAGGAGCTGTTCACCCTGCTCACAGCAGCCAGAGACGTTGGTCAACTGCAAGTCAGTGGGCGTCACTTTCTTGCTCACAGGCTTCCGCTGGCTCCCACACCACCCAGAATCAAGGTCAAAACCCTCCCCCTGGGCTACCAGACTGTACACAAGGGCCCCTCCAGTGGCTCTCCGGCTCTGCCTCCTGCTGCCTGTCCTTTTGGCTCTCCTCTGGCAACACCAGCGTCCCCGCCATGATTTCAACACGTAAGGCACACACAGTCCCTACTCGGGGCCTTTGCACCTCCGTGCTTGCCTCCAAGCTCTCTTCCTTCAGTTATTTACATACACACCTGCCTTGTCCCTTCAGGTCTTCGTTAGAATGCTGCACCCTTCCCCCGGCACCCCATGATCTCAGCACCCTGGCATTTCCTGTGCCCTTCTCCACCTCACCTCTCTGTAGATCACTGGACATACTCTGCATTTCACCTATTTCTCTTGTTCTCCTCTCCCCACTGCAGTAAAAGAAGGCAGGGAGTTTTGTCCGTTTCGTTCATTATTATAGACTCAGTGCCTTGACCATGACTTGAGTAGTTGGGACTGAATATTTTATGAATGAATGAAGGGTGTCCTTAATATTTCATCTGTTTCCAGGCACAGGATAGACTCTTCCCCTGTGAATAACTGTTGGATGAATCAAGGGAAAGAAAGTCAAAGAAAAATGGAAACAGATAAGGAGAGAACAGAGGAAGAAAAGAAGAGCACAAGGGACGGAGGGAGAAAAAATCAGGAAAGAAGAGAGAGAGGGAAAAAGGAAGGGACCAAGGGAGGAGCAAGAAAGAGCCACAGAGAAGCAGCCCTCAGGTAGCCGGAGTCCTCAGACACCTGTGTGTGTGCTGGGCTTAGGTAGCAGAATTTTGCAACCTAGAACTATCCATCTTAGCTGTCCTGGGAAGTCTACCTTTGGCTTCTTCCAACAAGACCTGGCCAGAGAAGAAAGCAGATGTTCTACTGGAGCACTTGGTCTTCAGTTTGTGACTCATCCTGGCAAATTACAAATTCAGACTGTCTACCTGTGATGTCTGTGTTGGGGGGGTTCATCAGAGACATTGGTCAAAAGCTCTTCACTGAATATTTTTGCAGAGTTTTTTTTTTTTTTTAATACATTTCTAGCCAGGCACTGTGGCACATGCCTGTAATCCCAGCAGCGCAGGAGGCTGAGGCAGGAAGATCACAAGTTCAAAGCCAGCCTCAGCAATGCAGAGGCACTAAGCAACTCCGTGAGACCCTGTCTCTACAGAAAATACAAAATAGGGCTGGGGATGTGGCTCAGTGGGTGAGTCCCTGAGTTCAATCTCTGGTATGCTCTCCTCCAAAAAAAATACATTTCTGCAGAGTGCAGTGGCACACACCTACAATCTCAGCTACCCCAGAGGCTGAGACAGGACGATTACTAGTTCAAGGCCACTTAGCAAGAGCCTGTCTCAAAATTTAAAAAAAAAAAAAAATGCTGGGGATGTGACTCAGTGGTGGAACTTCCCTGGGTCCAATTCCCAGTACCATCCCTCCCCCAAAAAAAGTACATTTCTTTATCAATATAAAAGTTACATATATGACTTGGGAAGCTGAGGCAGGAGGACTGTGAGTTCAAAGCCAGCCTCAGCAATTTAGTAAGGCCTAAGTAACTTAGGAAAACACTATCTCTAAATAAAATATAAAAAGGGCTGGGGTTAAACACCCCTAGGTTCAATCCCTGGTACAAAAAAAAAAAAAAAAAAAAAAAAGAAAAGTAACACACACAAAGGGGAAAAAGAAGAAAATAACCCAGCTTTACTTTATGTGTGTGTGTGAGATCTGGGTTCACAGATCATAATTGGATCATAATTTCTATCTGCCTTCCCACCGCTCCTGAGCTTGTGCTTGGGAAGTAGCCAGGGAGGCAGGTAGAGATGGTGAAAGGTACAGACTTTGGAAATGAACACATCCCAGACAGGTCCTGGCTCTGATATTGTGGCCAGGAGACCCCCAGTCAGGCCACTTAACTGACGTGAGTGATCACTCCTCGTTTTTTGGTGGGGCCCGGGATGCTGTCGCAGTTTACACCTGCTGTGCCCCGGCAGTAAATACAAATGGCCCTTGCAGGCTCCCGTGTAAACAGTATGCTCTGTGGTCCCACCATACTTAACCCTGTGGTCTTTGGTTCCTCACCTATAAAATAGAAAAAGCAATATTTGTCTCCAGCAAACTATTCTGGGAATTGCATTGGATGCCTTTGCTATGTTTAAAAACATTATCTCAAAAAAACAGTAGCTGAAAACAACAAACACTTTTTATCTCACATGGTTTTGCAAAGATGGTGAGTCTGAGTGTAGCTTGGCAGGGTGGGTTCTGGCTGCTGGCTGTTGGGTCTTCCCTGGGGCTAGAGTCCAGGCCTGAGCTGGGCTGTAGAATCTGCTTCCAAGCTCACTCCCCAGGTACAGAGAGGCCTCCCTTCCTCTCCACATGCCCTTCTCCCTGAGGCTGCTTGTGACATGACTGTAAGTGTCCCACCGAGTGAATGATCCAGGAGAGAAGAGGAGGGGACAACACGGACACTGCAAAGACTGTAATCTCAAAAGTGACAAGCCATCGCTTCTGACCCAGACCCACCTTAGTGCAATGCAGGAGGGGACCCTACGAGTGACTACAGGAGGCAGGATGCCGGGGGACATCTTGAGGACTGGCTGCCACAGCACTTAAATACTGTTTTAAAAGTCCCTGGCCTATGGGGGCATGTAGTAAGCATAGGCTTCTTCAGAGCAGGATCAGACAGGAAAGCTGCAAGCCGCCAAAGATGTCACTGGCCACTTTTCCACACTGAGGATTAAAATGTTGTGGGGTTTTTTGTTTTGTTTTGTTTGTCTATTTTCACTTAATTCTTGATGTTTTGTTTTGTGATACTGGGGTGCTCTACCACTAAGTTAAACCCTCAGCCCTTTTTATTTTTTCTTTTGAGATAGGGTCTTGTTAAGTTGAGCAGGCTGACCTTGAACTTGGGATCCTCCTGCCTCAGCCTCCTCAGTACCTGAGATGACAGATGTGAGCCACCACACAGGGCTGCTGCATTTTGGAGGCGGAGGTGGGGGTGGTATATATAAGCAGATTTAATTCAGTTCAGCAGACATGTAGCACATAGCTATTGCTTGCTGTTATGTCCTAAAGCCAAGTACATTTACAGATAACTGCTGAATTGTGGTGGATCCCTAAACTCAGTACCCAAATAATCAAAAAATAGACTATTTTTAGAGTCAAGAATTTTCTTTATGTTCTTCATCTTCTGCAATCTTAGTATGTCTTTTGAGTCAGTCTGTGTCTCAGAAGCACAATAAAATTCACGTTTGGAAAGGAAAAAAAATAGAAAAATGGGCCTAATAGGGAAGCAGAGCTTCCAGCAGGACGTGCTGGCTTGGGGGGGCGGGGGCATGGTGAGGGGACTCTTGGGGCCTCCTTGCCTCGCCAAAGTTGGGCCATAAACACTCCCTCTGCTCGGCAACCGGGATGGCCTCATTTGGCGCTGCTCACCCACTTCAGTCATATAAAGAGCGATAAAGGAAGACAAGGGCGAAATAACCTCTAAATAAAAGATGAGGTAATTTTGAAGGCACATTAGGATTTTATGTGTATTATGGCTTGTGGTTTTTTATTCAAACCCGGGGAGGGCCGGCCACCCGCCTGCGAGAGACTGTCACCCTCATAAAGCCCCAAGCCCACAGTGCAGATGGTCCAGGGTGGGGCTCAGCCGCTTAGAGAAGGGTGGGGGGGGGTGTTCACTGTCCCCTTGGCCTGGGTTTCATTGCCCCAGACATTGCCATCACCAGAATAAAAATGAAGCATCTGCCCATCCTCTCAGGCTGTGACCTCCAGAAGGGGAAGGTTGGATAGGCCCTCAAGAGGACAACAGAGACCAGTCCTGAAATGAAAGACTGACTGGTTGTGCTACTGCGGCCTGGGAGCTGCGCTGAGCGGGGGAGGCACTTTACAAGGCCCCCTGCAGCTCAAAAACCTCTAAAGGGCACGGGACTGGGCGCGCAGGAGAGGACTTAGGGCAAAGATGACCCACTGCGGTTTCTTTTCACAATTTATTTTTAGGCAGCTCAAGACAGTAAGGAAGTCCAACTGTCCTGAAAGACGACTGTCCTGAAACTAAGCAAGCCTCTCCACTGCCTTTGTATCTCATGCACAAATCAAGATTGTGCCGTGGACATCAGCAAGGCCACCAGCCTCCCCTGGGCACTTACTACCCTGCAGGATGACATCTACCCCCACGTCCCAGATGTGAAAAATCAAGGCATAACAGCAGACACAGTAAAGGAGTCAGGATTCAGAGTGAGGCTCTCTGACTCCAGAATTCCCCTAGTATGGGGCAAATGTTTTGGCAATATTAAACATGTCTTCATAATACCAGAAACAGTTAACATTCACAGACTACTTTCCATGGACTAGGTATTGATCTACAGGCTGTAGTATCTCAGTTCTTACAAAAGTAGGTAATATAATGACTCTATTTGAATGATGAGGAAATCAAGGTCCAGTGAGACAAAATAAATGGCCAAAATCACCCAACTAGGAAGCAGAGCCACAAACCACAAGGAGAAGTACTGGGAGCCACACTGCATTCGGAAGTTTCCGCAGTCTTTATTTTATTGATGTGTACAGAGAACTATGGAAGGGACAGAAGCCTGCACACATACATGCCATCTGGTCCTTGCCTTCAGAGCTGCCTAGAGTCTAGTAAGGGAGTCAGGGAGGCAGATACATCAGGAAGCATTTACAGTCTTCGGCTGACAGTGGACTCTCCAGAAGCCTGTCTCCGGGGAGGTTTCACTGGCTTGTTCCCGTAAATGCATAGAGACACAAGCAAACTTCTGGAATGCACAGAGCAGACTAATTCCCTGAGTCAGCAGCAGCAAAGCACACATACTTCCTAAATCCTCTCAAGGACCAGGTAGCGCAACATTTTCTGTTTTGTTCTGTTGCAGTGCTAGTGTTAGGGATCCAGCCCAGGACCTTGTGCTTACTGCAAGTGCTCTGTCCCTGAACTCCCTCCCCAGCCCAAGCCAAGTGGTTTTCAAATCCAAGAAAGGCCATCCCAGGTCTCCACCTCAACCCTGGAAAGCAATGAAGTTGCTTCAAGGTTGCTTGTCCATCTGTGAGTACCCACACCCCAGCCTGAATTACTTCACCACTCAGAAAAGGGCATGAAAAAATAAAAATAAAAAAAGGCCAAACTAGAAAGCAAATGTGTAGAATTGCAGAAGGAGAAAGACTATATGATCTGTAATTTTAACCACTCTGGACCTGTGTTTTCTCTTCAATAAAAGGAAAGGCTAAAGAGTGCTGGGGGTGTAGCTTGGTGGTAGAGTATTTGCCCAGCCTAGCTAGTGCAAGGCCCTGGATTCAATTCCTGGCAATCCCCGCCCCCCCCACAAAAAAAAAGAGAGAGATAAGGTGTAATGAGTGCACTGGCCCACTGTGTGGTCATAAGGGATAAGTAGATCAACACAAGCAAAGCTCTTAAAATAGTGCCTAGCATCTAATCAGCACTCCACAGATACTGCACACAGCTATTCAATTAACAGATATTTATGGAGGACCAGCCAGGATTAGGATCATTGGCAGAGACATGGTCCACACAAAGCACACCCCAGGGATCTGCAGCTTTGGATGGAGCATCCCCGGATCCTGATAAGATGGGCTTCCAGCATAAAGATGCCAATGTCCTCTTGGTAGAGCTTCGTGGCACAACAGGCCCTGGATCAAATTCTGGGATCAAATCCTGACTCTTCTCTTAATAGCTATGAAACCTCACACAAGCTTATTATCTGTTTGAAACCTCAGATTCTTTGCCTGTAAGAGGGGGAATAATGATAGTACCCATTTCCTGAGGTTTGTTGCAAACAGATAAAATCTCCAGAAAGGATGGAGAACAGGGCACATAGAAAATGCTCAAATTTTGGGAGCTATTATTATTATTAATATTATTATTCTTATTAATTATATTACTTACCTCTTCTAAACCAGCTTTTATGTATCTCTTTCAGGTAGCCTTCAAAAAGGCTCCTGCCAAAAGTACTAATGCCTTCTGTTTATTTCTACCTCCCTCAGGGAACTCGTCCCTTTCCATTTTACTTAGATTATGTGTCTTTCTGTTGTATCCTCCCCACTGCACTGCGGGCCTCTGGTGGGCAGGGACTTGGCTATTTGTGACAGAATGTTCTCAGCAACTTCTGGCAAGCAGTAGTTACCCAAGAGTGTTTGCTGAAGGAAGGAAGGAATGCATGCTGAGGTGATTGGCTGAGCCGGAGGACAGTAGGTAAAGGTAGATAGAAACTAGAAAAAGGTGAAAGTGTGCCCAGCAACACAGAGCATGCTGGGAAATGGCGATATGGAACATGTCTTCTCAGTACCAGCAACAGTTAACTTTCACAGACTGCTCTCCGTGGACCAGGTCTTGGTCTACAGGCTGTAGTATCTCACTTGATTCTTACAATAGTAGGTAATGTAATCACCCTACTTGACTGATGTGGAAATCAAGGTCCAGTGAGGCAAGATAAATAGCCAAAGTCACCCAACTAGGAAGCAGAGCATCCGGGCCACAAACCACAAGGAGAAGTACCTGGGAGCCACACTGCATTCAGAAGTTCCCGCAGTCTTTATTTTATTGACGTGTACAGAGCACCGTGGAGGGGTCAGGAGCCTGCACACACACATACCATCCGGTCCTTGCCTTTGGAGTAGCCTAGAGTCCATCCAGTAAGGGCGTCAGGGGGTTGTTTTGCTTGTATCTCACACTTTATTCCAGGAATTGCTCTGAGGGCTTTACTTGCCCTAGGTCCCTGTGAGATGGTTCTGTCGTTCTCCCAGGAGACTGAGAAATCCAGGTTAAGTAATCTGCTGTCAGTGGCTGGGCCAGTGGGAGGTGGAGCTGCCCATGGGGCAGGTGGGCTGCAGGTACCACTCAACTGAGTATCACAGAGTCCGACCCTCACTGACCCCCTTCTTCTCTGGCTCTGAGGCCCAGGCCTCCCATCACCCACCTGCCACCCCCTGCCAGACCCAGGGGTCCTCTCCACAGACCTACATGAGCCCATCCAGGCCATTCACTGGTCCAGACCCACAGTGCACTAGCAGCCCACCCTGGGCCCAGCTGGAAGGGCTTGGGAAATACCAAGCTTGGGCCTGCTGGACAAAGGTATGAGGGGAGTAGTAGTTCACCTGGTTACTAGCTGCCCCCGTCATTTCTCATTGGGACATCTGAAATCCTGGAAGTGGAGCCTCACTTTAATCTGTGTGGGAAATCCTCCTTCTTGTTTGATCTTTCTGCTTGGCAAGGCCCACTGATGGATAGGACAGATGGCGTTGCGGGGGGTCGGGGAGGCAGTCACAAAGCCACCACCCTTACCTGAAAGACTCAAGAAAGACATCCAGGAGCAGGTGCATTTCATTCCTTCTCCTTAGCCAGACTGTCCTTTGGACATCCCACTCAACAAGTATCTCCTACTCATCAGCCTCAGGTGGGTGGCCTCTCTCCATGCCCGGGCACACCCCCTCGTTCACCCAGGCCGCTCACTTCTCCAGGCTGCTCATCGGAGACGTCCGCTGCCCTGGGCCTGAAGTCAATTAGTCCACAAGCAAATATTTGTTAAAAGACTTCCAGGAGCCAGGGCCCCTGCTCGACATGAAGGACAGCCCACCTTCTTGTTTGGTGAGAATTAAACCAATGCTTACAAATGATTAATGATGAATGTGACGAGTGCTACAAGATGCAGAAAGAAGCCCGGGGAAGGGAAAAGGCAGCCGAGGCCCCCCGGGAGCCATGAGCTGAGCACTGCCGTGCTCCAGGAGGGATTGCTCTGCCTTTATGGATGGTTTCCTGAAGATCCCCACGGACCCCTGCGTACCCCCTCAGGCCTCCAGGAACATGTCCTTTCATTCCTCATTAACAGATGTGAAGGTGGCAAATGAAAGCCACTGGAGACTGTGTCAGCTTAGCAGGGGAGTCTGTCGTTGCTCTGGGAAGGAGTCCTGGATCGTGCTTCCTTGACAGCCCAGCACCAAGAATAGAGAGGCCTGGCAAAGAGCTGTCCAATAACTGAATGAGCAAATGACCAGAAGAACATCAGGACAGAAGTAGGGCTCTGAAGTGGATTAGCGAGAAGGATGACTCCTGGGGAGGGTGACAGAATGCCCTAGTTTGCCAGGGCTCTTCTCCATGTAAGGCCATGATCCCCGTGGGGTTAGGAATCATACCCCACTTCCAGTTTTCAAGAGTCCCCCGTTAGATGATGCATTATGTGCCCATCTGCTCAGAGTGCATTTGGTAAAGAAATGCAGCTGTGATTCTTCAGATCACACGTGGATAGAGGTCAACTCCATTTGCTCCAGGTGGACTGGCAGCTCCAGGGACTGGGGGGTGCCCCCAAACCTGACCTTCAGCTATCAGCTTTCAGGAGCCCCACTAAGGATGGAGATGCAGGGAAACCAATGCACAGAAACCAAATTCAAACTAGACAGAACAAAAATGAAGTCAATATGTGTATTACTTCTCATAAAAACTAACTCATTTAATCAATTTATCTTTTCTGAACTTTGAGTCTTTAAAATGTGGACAGAAAGACTATTCCACTTCCTTGCTGAGCTATTATATTACCCAGCAAGCTAATGTACGTGCCTTCCAAGCTGTTAGGTGTACCGACTCAAGGTCTCGTGATGAAGTATTAATCATTCCGCTGTGTCAGGTTGGGATCCATCTGGCTTCCTACCTGCCCCTCTCCTACTGTGTTCTGGAGACACACAGGAAAACTAGGTCACGCCCTCTTTGTATTCTTCTGCAAACACCTGAACCTTTATCTCCCCTAGTCCACAGGAGCTTCCTTTAGGTCAGGGAACTTCTGCAGTCCCTCCTTCACCAGACTGGAGCCTGGGGCTTGGCATCTTGTGGCTTTTCAGAAACAAAAGAAAGAATCCTCAGCTCCATGCTGCCTCTGGGAAGCCTACCTCAACTTCGCCAGGAGGAGCCTCTTGGCAAAGCTTCTGGAATATTCTAGCTCTTTCTCCATGGGTTATATCAATGTCGATGTTCTTGTCGTCTGATGTTGATGGAATGTCACCTCCCACTTCTCAGCGCCAGTTTTTCATCTCGAGCCCCTCTCTCCTCCTGATACCTGACATCCGTTCTAAACAAGGGGTTCACAGGTGGTTGCTGAAAGAACCATGCTGCACCCCCTCCAGGTGGAGTGTTCGGCTCTGCTGTCCCCTCTGCTGTCATCCTCCTCCCTTTTCCCCACCTGCTATCCTCCTACCATCCTTTGGGTCCCAGATGCATGTCACTACCTACAGGAGCCCCAGCTGGCCTCCCTGACCTATGGGGATTCCTTCTTCATGCCTCTCAGAGAATCACAGACCTCTTATTTCTACTGCTGAGCTCAGACAGAATTTTTGTGAGGGCATTTTCTTTTTTGGTGGCTGGTTCCTTGGACTATAATCCAAGGCGGAATTAGAGAACGGAGTCCTCGCCTGCCTTGTGCATCGCTGTCTTTCCCAAACTTAGCACGGCGCCTGGAGGACAATAAATATTGGTCAAATAAATGAGTCAAGGGGATGGATGGCAGGTCATTCAAGAGAAAATGTCAGGAGCCACTCAGAAGATCAGAGCGGCAGTTGCTCTGCTGGCCCCACTCCACTTATCAATACAACCCCCTTCTCATGTGCTTCCCCCAGCCCTAGGGTCGGCCCCTGAGCTGCGTCCTTGTGTGCAGAGTGACTCATTTAACCCTCTCAAGCCCGCCAAGGGAGAGACCCCATTTTACAGACGAAGAATAGGAAGCACAGATTTTTAAATCTGAACACATCTAAGAAACACTCAGCTAAACAATTTTCCCCATCACTTTGCCACGAGTCCCAGGAAACCATGAAAGGAGGTGTGTGCTTAAGAATATGTGGTGGGGGGTAGGTTTTAAAATAATTCAAAAGATTTTTTTATATAGAGAGAGGATTGAATCCAGGGGCATTTTACCACTAAGCTACATCCTGAGCCATTTTATTTTGAGAAAGGGCCTCATTCAGTTGCAGAGGCTGGACTCAAACTTGTAATCCTCCTGCCTCAGCCTCCCCAGTCACTGGGATTATAGTCTTGCACCACCGCACCCACCTAAGAAATCATTTTGTGGTGAGGCCCTAATTTTTCTTTCTTGTATGTATGAGGTTACAGACAAAAAGAGGGAAGGAGGCAAAGGGACCTAATTCTTTTTTTCTGCTTTCTCCTAAAACCAAATGTTTTTGCAATTCTAGAGCCAGCATAGAAATGGGCTCTCACAGCGAGGCATTGCCCTGGGAAAATCACCTCTCTTGGCGCCAGGATCTCCTCACCTAGGAAAAGTGGGTAAATGAGATTCACCTCACTAGGGGTGTGGAGGTTTAATTAACACTCGCAGAGCACTTTGAGATGGGAAGTGAAAGGGCTGTGAAAAGGACTATTAGTGTCAGCCACTGGCTCACTGCTGGGCTCCGAGGAAATTTAATCAGGATGGGGAAGTCAGCCCAAGCCCTGGGTTCTTCACTCCTCCCCCAGAGGCTTTCCTTGTTCCCCAGGCCTGGAACCCCGCCGTCCTGCTGCCGCCCAGCTCCGGGAAACTGCCCCAACGCCTCCCTCCTCGATGTCACATATTAAATCCCCCAGGACGGCCCCAGGATGTTCTGCTCTGCAGTCTTCCCCAATCACTTCCTCTCACTCCCATTCATTCATTTATTTATTTATTCACTCACTCATTCAACAAGGCTTTGCTGAGTGTCCACCTTGTCCCAGGCTCTTTGCAGAGACAAGGGACACTCTGAATTAAGTGTTCTTGATCTCATGTGACAGAAGAGGAGTCGGGGCATGCAGACAGTTTACACAACATGCCCAGGATCACACAGATCATTAGAGACTGAATCCGAATGGAAACCCACATGTCCCAAGCTCCAAAGCCCAGAGTGCTCCTTCTCCTCTGTGCTACCTCCACCACAATCCAAGGCACCAGGTCCTACAGGCTAAGCATTCCTCTGAGTCACCTGATTGGAACTCACGAGCTCGGCACAGACTTGTGACTCCGTCTGATACACAGGTTGTCCATGAAATTCTTTTCCAAACCAATTTCCTCTCAATATTGTCACCCAGGAGTCCTTTGGGGGTGGGGTGGGGTGAGGGGTAAGAAAGTAAGCACTTCATTCTAAGTGGGAAAAAAAAAAGAAAAAAGAAAAATTGTGCTTGTTCTGTAAACTGTCTGCAAGTCCAATAACCTGTACACCTGCCTAGATTTTTGCCCAGATTGCTCTCAAATACAATCTCAAACCCAACATCCAGGAACAGAATCACAGAAGAGTGGGTAGAAGCATGGGCTCTGAGAAGATCCTGACCTGCCTCAATTTCCCTGTTGTTCAATTTCCTCATCTGCAAAATGGGAATGATGATAGCTTCAATCTCTTAGGGCTGCGCAAGGATTAAATAAGTGCCCTTATGTTCAGCCGCATGCCCGATGAACAGTCAGGGATCTGTAACCTTACTCGCCTCTCTAAGATATGGACGTCCTGCAGTCATGTACCAGAATCTTTTTTTTTTCTTTTGTAGTTATAAATAGATAGAATGTCTTTATGTGGTGCTGAGGATCAAACCCAATGCCTCACACATGCTAGGCAAGCCCTCTGCTATTGAGCTACATCCCCAGCCCACATGCCAGAATCTTGAACTAGGATAGCCAATGCTGGACACTGTCTGTACAGTTATGGCCTCAGAACTGCACACTGGGCTCACTGTCCACATGATTGACCTCATTACATTCTGCCATCTTGCTTGGACACCTTGTCCATAACAGCATTAGCCTGAGGCATTCTGCACGTATTAGCACTCACGTCCTCTGCTCTCAGGAACTCAGCACAACTCTGCTATGTGCCACCGTTTAGCAAATCACCAAGCCAGTTAATCATTGCACCGGTCATATGAGATTCGGGTGAACCAAGAGGCAGAGGACAAAGGTTTGTGGAAAGGAAAGCCGAAGTCTCCAGTAGCTAACCCACAAGGAGACCCTGAGAAAGGGGCTGAAAAGCAGGGATTTTGAACTCTATGAGGTTTGGATTGGCTGCCCTTTGAAAACTAGCAGATTGTATATTAAAAACATTTATCGGGCTGGGGTTGTGGCTTAGCGGTAAAGCACTTGCCTAGCACCTGCGAGGTCCTGGGTTCCATCCTAAACACCACATTAAATAAATAAAATAAAGGTATTGTGTCCAACTACAACTAAAAAAAAAAAAATTGTCATCTACAACCCGAGCTGCTTGGGAGGCTGAGGCAGGAGGATCTCAAGTTCAAGGCCAGCCTGGGCAACTTAGCAGCTATATTCTGTCTCAAAGTAAAATAAAAGGGGCTGTGGCTGGAGCTCAATGATGGAGTTATCTAGTATACACAAAGCTCCGGGTTCAATTCCCAGGACCTAAAAAAGAAAAGAAAAAATGCAAATTTCTGGATTCTCTTGATAAATTAAAAGATGTGGCAAATTTAGGCCTAGCCACTGATACAGAGCAAACTCTGCTGGCCCTGAGGGATGGCAGCCCCCGTGTGAAGAAATGGGCGCTCTGCTTCTCACTGTCTGCACAGTCCACAGCAGGCCTCCTGCGGCTGCTTCACTTCTCTGCACCACTTGCCTGGCCCCCGCTGGCTTTTGAGTTTTCTGCCCCTAACAGACCAGTCTCCAAATCCTGGAAAACACTGTTCCTTCCGCCTGGAAAGCCCCACCACCTGGCACTCTCTGCCGCACTGACTCCTGCTCAGGACTCCTCCTTTCCCTTCAGGACACAGCTCCGTTCTCACCTCCTTCAGGAAGTGTTTCCTGATTCCCATCTCCATTACCCCCTGACTGTGCAGAGTTCCAGTATGTTCTGCTGCATCATAATTTAACTCAAAACTTAAGTGGCTTGAGGCAACAATAAGCCATGATTACTTCCTGGTTTCTATAGATCAGGAGTTTGAGAGCAGTGTCCCTCGCTGGCTCTGGCTTGGGGTCTCCCCTGAGGTAGGCTTCATCTGCTTCCAAGATGAGCTGCTTGCATACTAGGCAAGTTGGTTCTGGCCATTGGTAGGAGGTGTCAGTACCTCGCCTCATGGAGCTCTGCACTGGGGCCATCTCCATTACTGTTGTCTGGCAGCATGGCGGCTGGCTTCTTCTAGACGGTGTGATCCAAAAAAACAGAGGAAGGGGTTGCAAAGCCCCTTATGATCCAGCCTTGGAAGTCATCACATCACCACTTCTGCAATATCCCATTTGCTGCACAGTCAGGGGACTGACTCTACAAGGGTGTAAGGAGACACAGGTGAGGACCATGGGCGCCATCTTGGAAGCTAAGTTCTGTGGCCTCCTGCCTCTCTCACAGTTCCTCTCGTGCTAGACCGTAGCTCTTCCTTTCTAGCTCTCTCCCAGTAAAACTGATTTATTGAAGGACGGTTTCTTTAATCCTGATCTCCCAATACTGGCAAATAGTAACCGTTCCAAAAAAGTATGTAATGTCACTCCCTGTTTTCAAGATCTTCCACTTTATCCCTATTTCACTCAAGTTCTTAAAATGGTCTGGAAAGCCCTGGGCCACCTGGACTGCATCACCTCTCCCACCTCCTCTGGTGTTTCCCTCCTCACTCATCCTACTCCAGCCACCTGTGGTTCTCGATCCCCCCAAGCAAACTCCTCCCTTAGGCCTTGACTGGCAGCTCCCTTTTTTTGGAATGCTTTTCCCTGGATATCCTTAAGATTCATCCCATCACCTCTTCCAAATACTGACAAGGATCATATTCAGAGAGACCCATCCCAAGGTGCCTGCACCCCCAGGACTTCTGACTCCTTTTGACCTCCTTGATTTTTTATATAGCACTTAGCACCTTGTTTACTGATGATTCTCTGTCTCCTTACCACAGTACATAATCTCCCTGAGAGGAGAAATCTTTGTCTGCCTTGGTTAGCTGATGATGCTCTAGTTCCTAAATCAGAGAAGGTACTCCAAAACACAGTTCATCACCCCAAAACTAGCATTTCACATGCAGAACAGATGAATAAACCAACTAATTTATTGGCAACCCCTAAGACAAATATTAGAAAAAAAAAGTCACCATATTATTTAAAAGTATTAGTTAATTCAAGATTCTCTTTTGGTTTAGAGAGAAGGTTCTAGAGATGCCCAGAAGTTCATTCAGCATTTGTTCTGGTTATAAAATAAGATCGTGCAGGAAAAGTTCTACCCCAGGGCTCAGCAAGCAACTGCTAAGGAAGAACATACCACGTGATGACTTTCCCCTATCACTTGCAGGACGGCATCCCCATCATTCAGCAGAGTGTGACAACCAAGTGCTTAACCTCACAGAGGACAACCTGGCTTCCATCCCCAGTGACTCCAGCAAATCGCAGCACTTCTCCGTGCCTCAAGGTTTTCATCTGTAAAATGGGAGTTGAAATAGATGTCTTCTCATGCTTTCATGGAGAGAATTTATGTGTCACTTAGCACAGTGTCTAGCACCATCCTGATAAGCATTTAATAAATGCTAAATATTCAGCACTTATTTCACAAGGTCTCAATGGAATATATTAAAAATGTCAAAAAGATAAATTTAATAAACAGTGTTTTCAATGCACCATTAGTGTTGTTTAGAGGATTATGTGTATTCCAATTCCTGATTCTAGGTAACACGCCAGCCAGGAGTCTACACATATAAAATGGCTTCATCTACCTTTCATTTAAGGAGGAAAAAAAAAAAAGAAAAACTCAATGCAGTTTCATTCTCCTCTCTTCTCCTCTGCTTATTTATATGCCCAAATAAGGTTACTGTACAAAACACATCATGTGGACTATAAATAATGAACAGCTCCGCTGTGCAGTCGGCATCAACACGGGAAAGTTCTAAATGGATTTCTTTTTGCCTGAGTCTTTTTTCTGCCCTAGACCTGACCCTAAACGTAAATATAAGCAGCCTGGTTGGCATATAAAAGGCCCAATTGACCTGTTGACCCAGTTTGTAGAGACGGCTCCTTGCAGAACCACATTAGCAGCGGCTGTAGGGAAACATTTGGCCACACAAGCCAAAGTCATTTGTCCTTGAGCCCCCACTGGGTACCAGGCACAGAACTCAGGAGCTTGGAGGCCACGTAGAGCGGGCAACTCCCCGGCTTTCTTGCTGTCCCTAAGACTAGCGGCTGAAAATAACGTAGCAAGATTCTGTGAGAAAGTCCACCTTCATCTCCTGCAGCCCCAGCTCTTTCTAGTAACTGAGAAGATCTCTGTGTAGCAAATGCCCACCATCTGGTTTGTCTTTCTGTGGCCCTCATTTGCCACGTTGTTCCTGCTGAGTGGCACAGAAAGACAAAGCAGTCCTCCTGGGCATGGTTACAGGACACAGGGACAGGAGGCTGGGAAATAACAGGGATGGCGCATCACCCCACAACTAGCACTTCACCCACAGAACTTGGGTGGAAACTGGTGGTCAGGTAACAGCTTTTCTCTCCACCCCCACTGAAACTAGAGTCCCCCAGTCAGGGAAGGAAATGACAGCCCATCCTGCACCTAGCATTTTCCAGTATACAAAGAGCTAGCCATTGTCATGACGAGATGGAAGGCTGTGAAGTGCTTTCCCTGAGGGACTGAGAGCCACCCTCCCAGGTCAGACACCCCCGGCTTAGCACATGAGTGAACTTGGGCAATGAGCCTCTGACCTCGCTGGCCCTCATCTCCCTAGTCTACAAATTGGCAATCTTTAGCAGGAATTAGATAAGGACTCCGATACCGAGTCATTATTAGTAATAATGCTGAGGTTGCTCGTGTTGTTTGTCTTAAGCCTAAACTCCCCAAGTAGCCCCCGCATTTGGAGACTACAGACAATTTCAGGACGAGGTAGGAGGCATAGGATGAAAGGACAGGGAAGCAGCAGCCTTGAACTCTGCGGTAGGTGAAGGTTATCATGAAGGCTTCCAAGAAGAGGGGGTCCTCCAGCTTCAACTTGAGGTCCAGGAGGAATTTGATGAACAAGGACAATGGAGAAACCTGCACTGTGCCTGAGGCTGGGAAAGGGCAGGCCACCTGGCTGGGAAAGGGGGCATGATGGAAGAGGCCAGACCCCCTGGGGCAGAAATTGGGCCACCTCAGAGGCTGGAGAGAAAGTCACTGAGTTTCCAGGTTAGGGGACGCATGGACATGCTGGGGAGTCAGTGCACCCACAAAGGGCAGAGGAGGCCCAGAAACCACCCCATGCCTCCTTGTGCAGCTCCTCCATTTGGCAGTTCCTGGGGTTGATCCTTTAGAATCAAGAGGTAAATAAATAGAAGAAGGAAAGGAAGGAAGAAAAGGAGGAAGGAAGGAAAGAAGGAAGGCCAGCAACATGGGTGAAAGGGAGGGAGGGAGGAAAGAGGGAGCATCCTACTGAGGTAAAGGGTATCCGTACAACATTGTATCAGTCATAATATGCTGAGAACCAATTATATTTCAGGACTCTCACATCCACTCATTACTTCATTGACTCTTCTCCTCCATCCTATAAATCTTAGAGCCCCCCATTTGATAGGTGAGAACCCCACAGACAGCTCAGCATCCTGCAGCTAGAGGCAGACAGGGCCTGGCTTCACACTTTAGTCTTTCTCACGCTCTCCAAAAAGCGTTAGCTGATAACCACCTGGTATTGACCTGAGGGCTTGAATCTGTATTTCTGCACTTCAAAGGATCCCAGGAGATTGGTCAAGGCCACGAATTTCTTCACAGGATTCCTCCTAGCATTACTTCCTAAATGTTTCCCCCACCTTAACAGGCTGACAGTTTCATTAAGATACGAGACAGTATCCACTCATTATCAAATTGCCAAATTACCATGCAATTTCTATAGAATTAAATTATATATTCAATGAATAAGCAAATAATTCATCAAGACTGATGTTACTTCCATGAATGCCAAAGTGAAATTTGGACCATATACTCATCAAATGCTGATTTAAAAAAAAAAAAAAAGAAAAAAAAGCCTCCCAATGAAATAATAAATAAATCATCAACTCAAAAGTTTAATTTGGTATTCTGACTCAATCAGGACAGTATCCATAGTACCAGGTACCCTCCTAAGTTTCCAGATAAGGTAGCACTTTAAAAAAATAAGTCCATCGTTTTCATCCAACTGTGTGATCCCCTGCCAAGGCAATATGGCTTACACACACACACACACACACACACACACACAGCCAAGAAACACATCTGTACTACTTGAAAGCAACCATATTCCAGGACAATTAAGAAAAAATTCAGTACTGTATTGAACTCAGGGATGCTCTACCACACAGCTACATCTCCAGCTTTCTTTTAATTTTTGTTTTGAGACGGGATTTCACTAAATTGCCCAGGCTGGCCTTGAACTTGTGATCCTTCTGCCTCAGCCTCTTGAGTAGCTGGGATTACAGGCAGGTGCTATGACACCTTGCAAAACCAGTAAATAAATAAATAAATAAATAAGGCAAATATGCTGTTTTAAAGTATCTGTCCCTGGAAACAAGTAGATAGGTAAGGTTTTGGATCACCTTGCTGCTCTAGGGCTCTCAAAATGCAGTACTCGAGCCAGGCACAAGTACACCTATAATCCTATGACTCAGAACGCTGAGGCAGGAAGATTATAAGTTCAAAGCCAGCCTCAGCAACTTGGCAAAGCCCTAAGCAACTTAGTGAGATCCTGTCTCAAAAATAAAAAGTGTTGGCAATATTGTTCAGTGGTTAGGCAACCCTGGGTTCAATCCCTGGTATCCAAAAATTTTTATATATATATTTCTAATAAAATAAAAGAAGTGCAGTACTTGGACTGTCTGTCTCATCATCACCTGGGAACTTATTAAAAATGAAATCTTGGTTCCCTCTCATCAGACCTGCTGACTTAGAAACGCTGGGACTGGAGTGATTTTTTTCCAGGTGATTCTGATAAATCTAAAGTAGGAACCACAATTTTAGATATATAAAATATCAAAAGAGCCCCTTATATAGACCCAAGTTTAAATCCTAGTGGCTAAATACTGTTGTAAGATTCTAGACAAGTTATTTAATGCTCTTTCTCACTTGTATGACTAACAAGAAAAAGCTGGAAGATGGATGCTCCCTCCTTCCTGGCTAAGCTGAGCTAACCCAGTGATGCTTCGTGGGCCGGTGCAGAGAGCTCCCTGGGCGGCCTGTGCTCATGTGCGTCATCCCCTCCCTTGACAATTCTCCTGCACAGGGCTCCTTCTCCAGCACCCCTTTCCCTGAGTGGTTCCCAGGGCAAATCTGCCCATGAGAACACTCAGGCCAGATGGGTAGGCTCAGAGGCAGTAGGACATGGGCTTGAGAGGCAGGCGCTGGCAGGCCTACAGGATCACGGCACCTTCCAGAACCTCAGACCCACCAGCTTGCCCTGGATGATCTGAGAACCATCAGTGGGGAGTCCGGGGCATACTGGAGAGTTAGAACCTCTGTGTGGGGCTGAGATCAGCTGGGGTAGTGTCTCTGATCTTCATTTAGCTGTCCCATAAGTCCCGAATGGCCCTAATTAATTCCTTGGAATAAAACCCATGTTTCCCATAATCAATACAGTCACTCTGTCCTCCAACTAAACCTTATCTGCTTGTCTTCTTACCTCTTATTTAGAAAATCTTACTCCTGTATTAAACAACAGGGTTCCACTTCCCTGAGACTTGGATTCATCCTTGGCACCTGAGGGCCCCCTCCCCTTCCTTCAGAGACCTTCCTTCAAAGCATACAATATATTCGCTGTCAGGTTCCATGAATACCCATGACCTATTTTGGTATTTTTAATGATTGTTAAAGATTTTCTACACTTCAGAGTGTGATTTTGCTTCGTTGCAAGCCACCTGCCCCCATGGAAACCAATCATCATTTTTTATGCAAATCAATGGGGAAATATGATTCAATTAACAGAAACTTACTTAACAGTCTTCATGCATCGGCTTGTTTTTAATTTGACTTTTAATGTTTTTATAATGTCATATAAGCCGTTTTTCTCCCCTCTTCCAGAAAATGACTAAATATAAAAGACAAAAATAATAGTGAAACCTCAAACAGGTAAAGCATTTACAGCACTTCAAAGCCCTCTGATATTTTATCTCTGGTCAACAGATATTCTCAGACTCATTCAGAGGAAAAGAATGAGGCATAGAGAGGTCGTATATGTTACATCGGGCACGTAAGTTGTTAGAGAAAATTAATAACTAGTACCCTAGCTCCCCAAATGCTCTAGCAAACCCCAGGTCTTTCTTGGGTGGAAATAAGTCTGTGATTAAATGCTAAATAAATTATCTAGTCCTTAGTAATAAATTCCTTATTAGCAGAATTAGGTCAGCTACAAAAGTGGATCTCTCTCTCTCTCCTTCTCCCTCCCTCTCCTTATCCTTCTCCCTCCCTCTGCTGAGAAGAGACTGTTTTTGGAATTTTACCCATGCAAATCTGAACAGGGATTTGAATTCTTTGGCTAAAAGGTTTTTCTCAGAGCATGGCAGCTTTCCAAACTTCTGTTTTATAATGAATATTCCTACTATTTTTGACTCCTCAGTTCTCCAAGGCCATGACTACCCAATCTGGCTGTGGTAAGGATGTCACTACATTAAATCAATTGAGTTCTGCACTGCAGAATTTTTCTCAGAACCAATTCACAGAGATGGTATCACTGAGGTTACAGAGGAGGGGAATGTCCTGACCAAGACACTGGTGCCATTGACTTGAAGTTGGGTAAAAAAAATATATATAACTGTGAGAAGGAAAGTTGAGGCATATTTTTAAATGAGCTCTTAGAACAAGATGCAGAAAAAGAAAAAAAAATAGGTGGGAAAGATCTATATCAGTTTTTTTTTTAATTTCTCATGCCAAATTGAGGATATGAAAAGGGAATGAGTGCCACCCAGAAATCAGCAGCTTTTCTCTTCCAGGGTTGGTTGGTTGGTCCCTTCAGGAAGCCCTGTTGGTCAGGACCTAACATGACCCCCCCCCCCCGAAGTAGATTCTCTCCAGAGATGACCATGCACATCTGGTCCATGGGAAGTCCGAAAATCTAAAGATGAGACACTTGAAGATTCTTTGAAGAGATCTATTTCTCACCCAAAAAAGGCATGTTTCCTAGTACTGTATTACTTACCCTTTGCTGCATAATGTACCACATCACAACTCAGTGACTCAAAATAATAGCACTCTATAATTCCTCCTGTTTCTGTGCCTGAGGGATCCAAGAGCAGTTGGCTGTACAGTTCGTGTTTGAGACTGCAGTCCAACCTTTTCCAGGACTGCAGTTATTCAAAGGTTGACCTGGGCTGAGGACACACTCCACAGTATGTGCACACCTGGTGAATTGCTGCTGACTTTTGGCTATGTCTCTCTCATGTTGTCTCCATAGTGCTACTTGAGTATCCTGACAACATGGTAGCTGGCTCCCCCAGAGCAAGTAAACCAACAGCCACAGCCAAAGCCAGAGTGCCTCTTATGACCTACTTCCAGAAGTTGTACACTGTCATTTCTGCAGCATTCTGCACAGGTCAGCCCTAACTCTTAACTCTATAGAGCTGAGTAAGTACTCTTCTGCCCATGTCCTCCCTGAACCCTAGACCTGGAGGGTTCTGAAGCCTAGGGGCATGACATGGGGGAGAAATAGCTAGCAAAGATAAAAGAAGCCAGCTCTACCCTTTCCCCCACCACAGGCTTCCCTCTTGAGCTATAGAGAGGCAAAAGGCTCATCCTCAATCCTTTTAAAATGATATAGCACCAGATGGGTTAATTTCTCCATGAAATGCTGTGTTGTGATAAAAAAGGAACTAGAAAAGTCTGGGGACCTGTCCAGTTTTCTTATAGGGCCCTGGGGATTAATAGGTCCCTATAGTGGTGTTAAAAGGATTGGACAGTGATGAGTCAAGTAAAAACACCTCATGATTATCTCCTGTGAGTCATGTTTGCTCAACAAGACATTGGAAACATCCTGAATGTACTTGGTAGAACAAGAAGACAATGTCACAGGGGGAAATGTGTCAATATATGAATTTCTCTTGTGACACTGAAATTGAAGCCAGAGCTCAGGTCCAACTCACAATTTTTTTGCTTTCATATATATGCTGTTTACTCTGCCTGGAAAACCTTGCAACACCATCTGATTCACCTCCCCGTTATCACTTGACTCCTTCTGAGATAGGGAGGGGAATACACACACACACACACACACACACACACTCACACACATTCTGCCTTATACCAGAAATACTCAAGGAGATGAAAAATAGAGCAAAAATGACATAAGTTAAAAGGCACTAAGAAGGAAAGAAAATTAAAAATAAGGACAGGAGATTACAGCAGAAGGTAGAATGAGATTCAGTCTATAGCTCTCTTCATTCCTTCAATTACTGACAGGTGCTCTGGGTGGACCACAGTTGGGGCTCTAAATTCACCAGCAACCGATGTGAAAAAGGAAACCTGATCCATACTCAATGAACATCCATATGGCAAAAATTCACCACTGTTCAGGAAAAGCAGTCACTCTGATTCTCAGGCCAATAGACATTTGCTTTAGGGTCCTCCTAAAGAGATGCACAACGTGCAGACAGTCAACAACATGCCCCAAAACATCTTTTCAGGAGACACTCAACCTGGAACCAAGATGTCACAACCAGGCGAGAACCACCAAGGCCCGGGTTTATCCCCAACCCCTTGGGCCACCATGCACTCTTCACCTGCCATTTCTTTTTGCACTCAGTTCTTCTTGTGTCTTTCTCCCTTTCAGGCTGTGAGTGTCTTGAGAACTATGAACCATGCCTCATTCATCTCCGTGCCACCATTGCCAAGCATTTGGCTTGGTCTGTAAGCCAGACATGTGAACGCATTTTCTGCATAAGTGGGGAATTACAGTAAATGCTACTGTATTATGGAAGCTGTCATACAGGGATGGAGACAAATGGGTGAGTGTCATTTAGCCTGGACCTCCACATATGCAAATAATACACAAACCAGATCAGCTAGCCTCTAAGGTGAAGCAAAGCAGGATAGAATACTCTTGGCTTCCTAACAACCTGTAGGAAGCATCAAAATACATAGTGCAAAGATAGATCCTAGCTACAAAATATCTCTAAACTTGTCTGCAACACCCATGTTGGTTATTTATTTGTCCTTGCCAGTATCCCATAGGGATGAGTGTCAGAATTCTTTCAAAATAAAAATAGCTTTTGTGTTCATCTTGAGGCAATGGGCAAGAACAAACCACTTGAGGCAGACATCCCTGTAAGCCTCTGGGGTAGATGCTGTGCATGAGGGTGGTGTCTTATCTCATTCCTTCAATGGTCACCAATTGAACACTATAGTACTTGGTACAAAAGAAAACTGGCAAACAAACAGAGAGTTCATCTCACTCCCGTTAGACTAGCAGCCATCAAGAATACAACAATAAGCTGAACAGACACTTCTCAGAAGAGTATATACATTTGATCAACAAATATATGAAAAAATGTTCAACATATCCAGTAATTAGATAAATGCAAATCAAAACTACTCTAAGATTTCATCTCATGTCAATCAATCAGAATGGCAGTTATCAAGAATACAGACAACAATAAATGTTGACGGGGATGTATGGGAAAAGGCACACTCATACATTGCTGGTGGGACTGCAAATTGGTGCAACCAATATGAAAAGCAGTATGGAGAGTCCTTTGAAAACTTGGAATGAAACCACCATTTGACTCAGCTATCCCACTCCTCCATCTATACCCAAAGGACTTAAAAACAGCACACTACAGTGACATATCCATATTGATGTTTATAGCAGCTCAATTCATAATAGCTACACTGTGGAACCAAATTAGGTACCCTTCAATAGATGAATGGATAAAGAAACTGTGGTATTTATATACACAATGGAATATTACTCAGCATTAAAAGAGAATAAAATCATAGCATTTTCAGGTAAATGGATGTAGTTGGAGAATATCATGCTAAGCAAAGTAAGCCAAAAACCAAAGGTCAAATGTTTTCTCTGGTAAGAGGATGCTGATTCATAATAGGAAGAGAGGCATGGGGGAAAAGGAGGAACTTTGATGGGGCAAAGGGAAGGGAGAGATGGGAAGGGGCAATGGGGGCAGGAAAGATGGTGGAATGAGATGGACATCACTGCCCTAGGTACATGTGTGACTGCACATATGGTGTGATGCTACATCGTGAATAACCAGAGAAATGAAAAGTTGTGCTGCAATTGTGTACAATGAATCAAAATGCATTCTGCTGTGATATATACCTAATTAAAATTATTTAATTAATTTTTTAAAGAATACAAATAATAATAAATGCTGGAGAGAATGTGGAGTAAAGGGAACACTTTTACACTTTTGGTGGGATTCAAAATTAGTTCAACCACTATGGAAATCAGTATGGAGGTTCCTCAAAAGACTAGGCATGAAACCACCATGGGACCTAGTTATACCACTACTTTATATTTATCCAAAAGAATTCAAGTCATCATTCCATAGCAATAGATGCATACTCATGTTTATAGCAGCACAATTCACAATAGCCAAACTATAAAACCAGCCTTGTGTCCATCAATGGATGAATAGAAAAAGAAAAAGAGGTTTATATACACACTGGAGTTTTATTCAGCCACAAAGAATAATGAAATTATGTCATTTGCAGGAAAATGGTTGGAACTTGAGAAAATCATAATAAGCAAAACAAGCCAGATTCCAAAAGTTGAGGGTAGTATGTTTTCTCTCAAATGTGGAAGCTAGAGAGGTAAAAGGAAAAGAAAGGGTGGGGGTGTCTCATGAAAATTGAAGGGAGGTCAGTAGGGTACGGGAAAGGGACCAGGAAGAGGAGGAGAAATACTGAAGAATGATATTGGCCAAATCAGATTGTTATATTGTATGCATGTGCCAATCTGTAACAATGAATCCCACCACAGTACAACTATAATGCACCAATAAAAATTTTTTTTTAAATAATGAAAAAGAAAGACACAGGCTTGACATGTTTTTTTAAAGATGATCTAATTATGTTCAAATTTTAATTATTTCTTTTGGCAAAAAAAAAAAAGAAGAAGAATACTATCTACTACACACCTAGGTCAAAGCCCCACCAAGCCCTATTACACTCGCTTTACCACAAGACCAGTCAGGGTGAACATCAGGGATGGCAGGAATTCCCAGAGGAAAAGCAAGCCTCCTGCAGGCTGCTAACTCCAGGATAGGGGTCCACAAACCGGGCTTCCCCAGTACATCCATGGGATGAGCCTTCTGTACTCTCTGACAGCGTGTTGAATGACTCCTGAGACATAGAATGAAAGACCTGGCAACAAGTTTCAACAGGTTGCTCACACTTAACTTTAATTAGGGGAAAAAGCACAAGTCCCTTGCTCTTGTCACTCATACAGGACCAGACCCTTTTTCCATGAGGCTACAATGTTATTCCTTACTCCTGCAAAGGTGAAGTGCAGATTTTCAGAGCCAAAGTGGGCAAGCCTGCCCATCTCAATTCAATGTGTTTTATTAAGTATTCACTGTGCAGAACCCAAAACACATCTAAATGTGATTTAAAAAAAAAAATCACTAGGCTGGCTTAAAATATTCACAGAGTCAAAGCAAAATCCCCTCTGGAACACTGGAGACAGGCTGCCAGACAAGGCCCATTGCTGGCCAGTGGGTATCTGAACACACATCTTACTGCACGTATTAACATAATTTGAGAAGAGTGGGTCCCTTCTAACTCTTGTTTTTTATTCACTCAGAAGAAAATGTTCCTTTCAACCTTAAATCTCTCTGCGTTGGTCTCCAGTCTGAAGACCACATCCTCTTTGAAGACTTCGGCAATTTCTGTGGAGCCACATTTAAACCAGGAGAGTGAAAAACTAACTCCCTTTAATAAGAGTGGCCTTGTTCCGCAGTCAGGTGATTCCCAGTGGGCTCACTTTTTACTTTCCGTGGGAAGAGTCCTTGAGGAAGAAAGAGCCTTTGTTGAGTTTTGTTTTGTTTTGAGAACAGCCAATTGGTTCTTTCTACCTTTCCTTTTGGGGTGCCAATCTTTCTGAAGACAATCACCAAGTTCAAGCAGAAGTTGGGAAAAAAAGAAAAGAAAGAAAGAATCGGCACACAACCCAATTTGTCACTATCTGGGGCTCTTCGGTGTCATGTTTTCCCTCCCCTGTCCTCCAGTCTGGTGCAAAGAAGACTCTTGCATAAAAGTTTCTCTTATCCAAGCCCAACTTGTGTGCACCAGAGACAGGAGCAGAGGGGAGGCCTCTTTCTCCAGTGCTGCACTAAGAACTTAGGTGACTTCTCACCTTCAGACTCTCTGAACTTGTTCTTATTTGGCTCCAGATAAGTCACAGAGATTGTTCCTAGTTGGTCTGTTTATCAGTGCAACTGTTCAGTTTTCTTCAGTGCAAATGATTAGGCCCTCCAGACTTTATCAGGAGATTGCCGTGTGTTCTTCAGGTGTGGACTTAACTTTGTCCTCCACTTCCGGTGGCCGTTGCCTTTCTATAACTAGGGCATCAGTCGCATGAACACACACGGGCACACACACACACAAACAAATGCACTCACACAGTCGCAAATGTGCTCAGAGTTGTATTTGGAAGTTTCTTCTTTATGTACCAGTGACACCAAGCCGACCACAGAAAGAGTCTGTGGTTAAGAAGATATCCACTGGCCTTAAGAAGGAGGAGAAGAGCTGTACTGAAATGATTTGGGAAAGAAAGAGAAGGAAAGAAAGGAATATAGGGCTGGGGTTGGGGCTCAGTGGCAGAGCGCTTGCCTCGCATGTGTGAGGCACTGGGTTCGATCCTCAATACCACGTAAAAATAAATAAACAAAAATAAAGACATTGTGTCCATGTATAAATGAGATATATTTTCAAAGAAGGGAAAGGAATGAAGCAGAGAGTGGTAGGAAAAGAGGTGATCCCAGTGGGTTAGAAATACAGGAAAGGAATAAAATATATTAAGGGTCTACAGTGGGCCAAGCACAAGGACAGGTTCTTTATATTTTGTTATTTTATTCTTTGGACAGCTTTGAGAAGAGGAGCATAATTTTTCTCTTTTAACAGATGAGGAAGTTAAAGTTTAAGCTTGCCTCAGGTTGCAGACAGGCAATGAGTGGTAGAATCTCCCAGTCATTTTTCAGTCTTTGACCAATGAAGTACTGGAGTTGGGAGATGTAAAGCCATGTGCCCAAGGATAACAAGAGAATCAATAGCAGAGCTGCGATTAATCCAGGCCTCCTGCACCAAAGGAATTTCAAGGTAATACCCAAAACACAGAAAGTGAAACATGAATAAATACACACAATGACAATATCTTGTCTTAGTTTAAGTACATCTCAACCAGAAACCCTTCAGGGAGTGTAGTGGAAGAGAAATCAGGCTTCTAACAGTCAAGATAGGCTAAGCTATGCTGCAGTAATAAATAAACTCTGAAGTCTCAGTGGCGTAACATAAAAAAAAAAAATTGATCCTTATTTACTCCATATCCATCGAAGGTCAAGCAACTCCCTAACTCCCTAGTACAGCTTTCTTTGGAGACACCAATATCTAAGGCTCTTCTATCCTGTGGTCCTACCATCTCCATAGGTCAATTCCATGATGATCCTAAAGAAGAAGAAAAAAAATAGGAAAAGCACAATATCCTAGTCTTGGAAGTGACACAAATCATCGCCACTCACAGTGCATTGGCCAGAACAAATCACTGAGGCCAGTCTTCCTGCCAGAGAAGCCAGGAGACCTGGGAAGTCCCTGGATGTGGTGAGCAGTAATGGTCCATGCAACATGTCACAACTGCTGAACTTTTAGAATTTCTATGAAAATTGAATACTACTGAATTTTTCTGCACACCTCTCAGGGTTAAAGCAATTGCAAAATACTTTCCACAACCCAGCATCTGAAAGCTGAGTCACGGTGGGAATCTTGAGAAGGTATTCCTGAGAAAGAAATTCAATGGCCCTTCCACCTTCCAAAGCTGATCATCCTCAGAAAGGGAAATTCTAATGTAAGCTGTTGAAAACAAACTGAGCATACACCACATAAGGCCTTCCCATAGGAGGTGCTATCCTGTCAGCGCATGTTGTTGGGTAAGATGTGACCAGGGAGCACTCAGGTCTTTGGACCTGAGCTTAGGACGAAGGTGACAGGTGAGCAGGATCCAATAGAACCCTCATCATGTTGATTCATCGTGTTGATTCGTCCCAACTATGCATCCTTTCAGGCTCTGAGAAAGAGTATTAGTGCTTTCTATTTTAGCAAGGGACAGCAACCCAACTCAAACTGGCTTCAGCAAAATAGGGAATGCTTTGGTTCAAGTAACCAAAAGGTACCATATGGACAAGAGCCTGCCTAGGAAGGATGCCAACCCAGAGAAAATAGGTCAGAAAGAAGGAAAAGGCAGAGTTTGGTATTGGGGTCTTTTTGTTTGGTTGGTTTTGAGGGGGTTTCCTGGTAGGAGGATGGTGAGATGCAGTCTCACTACCTTGCCCAGGCTGGCCTTTAACTCCTGGAATCAAACAATCCTCCTACCTCAGTCTTCTGATTAGCTCAGACTGCAGGCACCAGCCACCACATCCAGCTGAGAGGGCAGAGTTTGGAAGACTTGGCCATCTCCTTGATCAGCTGTTCCTGAAGGAAATATGCAATTGGACAAATACATTTGAGAGATTTTTCTAGTGTGTTGTCTAATGTTTTATTTCCTTAGGTTGGTGGGGTCTTAGGTTCTATTGTGCACAGCTGAAAGAGCCCAGACCAACGAACATGCTGAAGAACTTGGTTTACAGACAAGGAAGATCAGTTCAAAGATGAGATTTTGAAGCAGAGGAGAAAATCTCATTTTCCTGTGAAAGAGGTCACTGATCTTGGTTTCTTGGTCCTTCCTGAATCAGTGTTCACTCACTCATTCCATTAACTCACTCATTCCATTTTGTACTAAGTGCCTACAAAATAACCAGCAATGTCCTAGGTGCTGAAGATATGTAAGATGTCTGCCATTGTGGAGTTGATATTGTGAAGGAAAACAGACACCAAAAAATGGATAGAAACGCCGATCGTGGGTCAAACGAGAAAGTTTGGTGAGTGCTGGTTTAATTTGGGGAGATCTGAGTCCAAGGGAGACCACTTGATCCCCATATCTCCCATTCTCCCATCCAACCCTGAGACAATAGCTTTCTTCTTGCCTTTGAGTTTAGTGGGCCATTCATTTTCATTAGCTGAGACACTAGCAGACAGAGTGAGGTGTGTGGACCCAGGTGGGAGTCCAGCTCTGCTCTGGATTCATAGTTTAGCAATAGAATGGATTAGATGAGCAGCACTTTCATCATTCCAAGAGCTGCCCGAGAGATCCCATCACAGATGTCCATTATAATTCCTGGTGGTGGTACATGCACAATATATATCCACTGAGTTCATTCTTAACTGATGGGTTAACTGAGATGCTTGGGAAATTATAATTCAATATCTCTGGCACATGAGTGTGGTTATCAGAGAAGGCTGATTTTTTTTTCTTTTTTCTTTCTTTTTTTTTTTTTTTTTTTTGGTACTGGGAAGCAAACTCAGGATCACTTGACCACTGAGCCACATTCCCAGCCCTATTATGTATTTTATTTGGTGACAGGGTCTCATTGAGTTGCTTAGTGCCTTGCCATTGCTGAGGCTGGCTTTGAACTCGCAATTTTCCTATCTCGCCTCCCCAGCCACTGGGATTACCAGCGTGCACCACCATGCTGGGTTAAGGCTAATTATTTTTTAAACTATTTGACTACGGGTTTGTTGAGCATATTCTACAGACTGGCTTTACAAGAGAAGGAATTTTACTCGGTTCACCTCTGTAGCCCAGGGTCATATTGGGCTCACTAAAATGTTGAATGAGTGAATGATTTTGTAGCATGATCCAGGGAAGGTTTATGAATGTAGGAGCATTTGACCAGAACCTAAATGCCAGAGATCTGCTGGAGAGGTCAACTGTGAACAGCTTCCAGTTCCCCCTGGGCTTCCAAAGGACCAGAGTATCTTCTGAAGGGTCTGCATTGGATGTCATTAACTAGGCCCCGGGCACCACCTCTTTTCTTCTTGAGACACTCAGTGGCCAGTCTAGCTGCATGGAGAACCAGGCCTGGGGAGCTATTGAATTCCAAAGCTATGGAGTGAGAGAACAGGGATTACAATCACGCTGTTGGACCCCAAGCCCAAGTTGGACTACAGCGTATTGCCCCTACTCTTGCCAATGTTATCCTCTGTTACCAGCCCCCATTTAGTAACAGGTTCGATTCCTAAACACTATAGTCCTAGATGGGGATTTGGTTGCCTGAGGGACAAACTCTGTGCAGCGTTTGGTCACTGAGGTTCTAAATTAAAAACTCCAAATGCCTTTCACCCTCCCCAGTGGAACTATTTCCAGTGTTGCCACTCTAACCCCCTCCTCCAAGAACTACAGTTGTTTAGAAGCAGAACCTTAGGGAATAAGATAATGAGGCTTTGAAATTACCAACATTATTCAACCCCAAAGCTCAAATGGAAGCTTTCACAGTGTTCTATCCTCCCCTGCTGCCAATGTCTCCAAGTCACCATGAGGGACAGAGAGATGTAAAACCCTGTGCTTCCAGGGCCGGAAGGGAGGCCAAGGCAGCTGATCCAATGCTTTCACACACAGATGTGAAGAGTGAAGCAGACCGAGTCCAAGTGACATGTCTGCAGAGCTAGCTAGAAATGGGAGAAACCCAAAGTGCTTTCTGACCAGTAGGGCATCCCACCACAACAAGGCTACCAAGAAGCAGTAGAAGGAATACTGTGGCTTTGGAGAAGAGAGGCAGAGTTCCCAGGTCAAAGGCATTCACAGTGTGGGAGAGAAGCTGGGCCTGGAACCACCTCTGACTCCTGGTGTATCACCCCAAAGCTAAGGACCCCAACTTGTCCTCCCTGAATCCAACTCTTACTTGAGCATCTGCAGGTAAATCTCAACTTCTCTGAACCTTAGTTCACTCATCTATAAAATGGGCATAAGATAGTTAGAAGAGAGATTTTCATAAGCTCTCTCCCCAAAGAAGTGGTGAATTCATAAGGTAATAATAGCCAGGTTCGATCAACATACAATGTACACATGTATGGAAACATCATTATGTATCCAAAAATATACAACTATAAATTGTCAAATAAGGAAGTATATAACAGTCATGAGAAGGATCACAAAACCCAAGCTGCAGAAAGGATTAAAATGAAAATCATAAGCATCAAGCTCTTGAAGCAGAATTTGGCATATAGCACCTGAAGCAATGAGAGCTATTTAAATAATGATTTTAGATCCAAATCCAATATTTTTTTTAAAGATTTACTTAATAGGATGCCTTGTTTGGAGCTTAATGGGGTTTTGATTGGCTCTTTGGCTTCCATTCAACTCTTTCTCTTTCTTTCTTTTTAATCACAGAAAAAATGATACAAAGTGTCACTCCAGAATCATGAAATTTTTGTTTGCTGATATAATATTTAGAGGATTTAGTCACAAAAAGTGATCTGCTAATTCAAGCACCTTGTTTCATGACCCAAATTCTTTCCAACTTAATATCTCAACTGAGCTTTAGCTAATTTCCCAGAGTCAAGGTCCAAATGCTTTATATGACAGAGATCTTCACTCTGATCTCAAGTAGCAAAGCAATGGTAGCTTTGGTCTTGCTTTGTTTTGATCACTGCAGGCAACTCAAAGGATCATAATCATAATCCATATCAGAAGGTCTTACTTTGAATCCTTCTTACTGTGTTTTCCCAGTGGATTTTGTGTTCATGCTCTTGAATTATCTTCATCACAGGTAAGTTATATCATCCCATCTCTCAAAAATTCTTACCTGTAAATGCATTTCATGACAAGGGAGCTTTGCAACTAAAATCTCCAGCCTCAGAATTTTATCTTATCTCTTTACTGGTCATCCAAGACATAGCCACTGATCTAGTAGAAAATAGGGATAAGCAAACATTCACTGAAAGAAAAAAAAGTGACTAAATATTAACCATAAGCATTTATTGAACTCTTACTCTGTGCCAGGCACTATAAACATTACAGGTATTATCATATCTACTCCTCCTGAGAATTCTACAAGGTAAATACCATACTGTTGTCAGTTTATCACATTGGTGAATGAAACCCAGGGGCACTCTAATATTGAGCTACATCCCCAGCCCTTTTTGTCTTATTTTGAAACTGGGTCTGGTGAAGTTGCACAGGCTGACCTTGAACTTTCAATCCATCTGCCCCAGCATCCCCAGTCACTGAGATTGCAAGTGTGTGCCACGGCATTTAATTTATTATCCTCATTTTAAAAAGAAAGAAGAAAGCCAAAGTTGTGGTTTGTGGACAGCAGGATTGAATCCTGATGGTCTCTGTGCTCTAAATACTACACTGCCAAATTCAGGAATTAGGAATGTGAAGATGAGAAAGTGAATGAGCTGGCCAAAGGAGTATCCCATTGATTTTTCTTCACATTCTGACCCTCACATGGCCAACGGAGGGTCTACTGATCTGTGTCATTTGCCTCTTCTGCCTACTTCAAATGACTGATTTAATCGATGTCTTTCAGGAAGCCAAGATTAGTTAATCCCATTTTAATTTTAAGAAATTAGTTTAAAAAGAAAGAGAGAGAGAGAGAGAGATAAGGGGAGGGAAGAAAGGAGGAAAGCAGATGCACCACCATGGACCACAGCTTCCCAGTGACTACTACTAAATCATAGCTCATTCTCTCAGATTTCAACATCTCCATTGCAGCCTCTCCAAACTGCCTGGATTTGAATCCCTGTTCCACTATATACCACGTGTTTGATTCTAGGCAAGTTCTTTAACCTCCCCATTCTGTAGTTAACTCTTTTGCAAGATATAAAGGAGAAAGGTATTTTCCTGGGGGATTGCTGTGCACACTCACTGATGAATACCCTCAGGTACCTGGAGGAATGTCAAAGGCTGGAAATCTTCTCATCCTAGCAGCATGTCTCTGGAACTGCACTCTGGCACTGTGGTCTCATCTGGAGACCACAGCCAAAATCTCAAGACCTGTGCATGACAGCATGGACCAAAGGGCTCTCCTGCTTCTCTCCTCCACTCTCCACCCCAAGTTCTATGTTAAGATTTGATAAACAAACAAACAAAAAAAATGTCCCACTGGTAGAATAAGATGAAATATAATATTTGAAAAACCCTAGGCTCCCGGCATTCCCCAAGGCTTCTCTGTAGCATCTTAGGTCCTATGTGACCTGCCCCCGGAGCTGTCTCCAGCTCTTATTGTCCACCTGCAGTACTTTTAATTATACTGCCAGGTATGGCTATCACTTAGAGGAGGCCAGACCTCTAATTCTGATAAGGCATAAAAAAAATGAGCTACAGACGGATTGTCCAGTCAAATGTCTTCCTGCTTTATCTGCAAATCCCACTATCAGCAATTTACTGAGGCCATTCAGACCATTCCATTCTCTTATCCTCACCAACAAATGCTCTTACTCAGTCTTTCTTGGGCTCCTCCAGGAAAATGTACCTATAATGCAGTATCTACTTTTTAATCAGCATATCAACTAAGATGTGCTTCCAGGATTTGTGTAATTAGTACATTTGTCCCCACTGTTAATCAAAGAAATGCAAATTAAAGCACAGCTTTTTGCAGGATGATAATAAGCCCAGGGTTGACATGGGTCTGGTTAACCCAGCATTCTCCTGTATCCCTGGGACAACCTAACTCCCTTCAGCAAAGGCCTTACAAATGCCTCTGACTCAATAATTATTCATCTGGACTTGACCCTAAGAAAAGAATCCTGAACATAGAAAAAGGCTTTATGCCCAAAGATGTTCATATCAGTATTATTTACCATAGCAAACAAATAAAACAATTCCAACTTCTTTTTTAATAAAAGAAAATGGCTAAATAAGGCATTTTTTAAATTACTTAACAGAATATTTTGTAACTATTTAAAATGTGCTTTGAGGGGCTGGGGCTGGGGCTCAGTGGTGGAGTTCCATTCTCAGCACCACATAAAAAATAAATAAATAAATAAATAAATAAAGATATTGTGTTCATCTACAACTAAAAAAAAAATTAAATGTGCTTTGAAAACTCCTAATCTCCAAATGAAGAGAGAGAGAGAGAGAGAGAGAGAGAGAGAGAGAGAGAATATAAATGTGTATGTGTAGCAAGATTAGTAACGCATAAAACAAAAATTTCCATTTAAAAAAAAGAAAAAAATAAAAATGCTGATGAATAAATGTGACTATGGTAAAGTCCAGACTGGTGACAGAAAGAATGGGTCCTGATGTAGGAAGGAAGGCTAGGAAAGCCTCTCAGAGAATCTTGAAAATGAACAAAAATCAGTCAAAGAAAAACTACATGAGGCAAAGAGCGAGCATGCATGAGATTTTTTTTTGGGGGGGGGGTATAATTTCTCATTTTTCTGACTGTACAGGTGGCAGAATCACATTGGTCATACAGTCACCTATACACATACAGCAATAATAATGTCTATTTTATTCAAGCATGCATGAGATTTTGAGCCAAGAAAATATGGCAGGTAAGGAACCCTGAGATGTTAACTATTAAGGGCTACCTGTATATCAGAAAGTCTTCTGAAGGGCTGGGTATATAGTTTAGTAGTAGAACTCTTGCCTAGCATGAGCAAGATTCCAAGTTTGATCCCCAGTACTGCTTAAAAAAATAATAATAATCTTATTTTGAGATTTTCAACCCTATCTAAAATGAGGAAATAAAACATCCTTATATAGAACAAGAACTAATGTCATCTCCTAAAAAAAGAAAACTTGCAGCTGAAAGTCAGAGCCTGGCCTACAATTGGGAAGGGTGAGAGTTATCAGTACTTTCCTCCTAAAATTTATGCAGTAAAGAATTACTACCCTTAAGCCCTTACAGCAGGGCTGGCAAATGACCAATCAGCACATGATCCTCCACACCCTCTAACACAACTACAATGAGAAAGACAGGTAACAACAAGTACTGGTGAAGTTCAGGGAAAGTGCTGGCCCTCATGTGCTGTTGCAGGAACAAAAAATGGTGCAGCTATTTGGGGATGCAGTTTAGCAGTCCCTCAAATGGTTAAAAATAGTTACCATATGACTTAGTTTTTAGACTCACAGAATCAGATGGATACATAGATAAAGAAAATAGATATTCATACAAATATTGTTACAGCCGTGTTTGCAGCTACATTATCCTTAATAGTCATAAAATAGAAACAACCCATATGGCCATCCATAGGGATAAATAAAATGCGGTAGATGCTTGAAACGGAATATTATTTATCAATATAAAGAAATGAAGTACTGATCATGCTGTAGCGTGGATAAATCTTGAAATGAAAAAGGTCAGCCACAAAGGACCACACATGGTCTAAATCCATTTATATGGAATGGTCAAAATAACACAAATCCATAGGTACAGAAAGTAGTTGATGTTTTCCTAGGGTGGGGACATGGAGAGGAAATGAGACGTGATTGCTAATAGGTCCTGGGTTTCCTTGAAGAATGGTGAAAAAGTTTAAAATCAACTGTGGCAACAATTGCACAACCCTAAAATACCAAAACCATTAGACTGTACCCTCTCGATGGGTAAACCATATGGCATGGGAATTTTATCTCAATAAATCTACTATAATGGAAAAAGGGGGCCAGGTATATGGCATATAGAGGCATAATGTTAGTTAGAATCATCGTTATTCAATGTTTCTTCAATATCTCCTTTCTGAAGGTGAAGTTTTCCTTTATAATCAGAACAATGAATGCACCAAGAAGTTGTCCCAATCAGGGTCATGAGCTCATGGACCAGGCAGAAGCTAGGAAGGGACCATTGATGAGCTGAGTGAACGTAGGCTAAGGGAGCGGTGGAGACTGGGGCAAACTGGAAGCTCCCAACTGTTGAAAAGGCAGTCTGAGCCGGCACAGTGGTGCACGCCTATGATCCCAGAAACTGGGGAGGTTGAAGCAGGAGGATTACCAAGGTCTAGGCCAGGCTGAGCAACTTCGCAAGACCCTGTGTCAAAATAAAAAAATAAAAACGAATGGGAATGTAACTCAGTGGTAGAGTGGCCCTAGGTTCAATCCCCAGTACCAAAGAATTTTTTTAAAGATTAAAAATGGAAAATTAAAAATAAAAATAAAAAGCAGTTGGCTGGGGATGGTAAGAAGGGGGGAAAGGGGGAGGTTCTGGAGAAGGAAACTGACCAAATTATATTATTATATTATGTACACGTTCAAATATGAGTTGGAGATGTAGCTCAGAGGCAGAGAACTTTCCTAGTATACCTAAGGCCTTGGGTTAATCCCCAGAACCACCACCACCACAATAAAAGAATATGTAACAATGAATTCCACTACTGTGTATAATTATAATGCACCAATAAATAAAAACAAAAAACAATCGAGTGCTTCTCACCTCCATCCACATGGAAATGGAGACCCAAGATTCCTAAGAAAGGAATTAGACTTCTACTGTGCAATCTACCAACTTTTAAATGTTGGCACCTATTTTTAAATGTTACAGACACTGAGAGGGTCCAAACTTGACACTTGAGCCAGAGTACAGCTGGCAAGATTTGGTGCTCAAGCAAGAAGGTTGCTTTAGCATGATTCCCAGAACAATCCCCAGCCCTTTCTGCCACCCCACTTCCACCTCAGCACGTGCTAACTCAGATTTTCAGCCCTCACCACCTCCAGCAGAATTTATCAAAGCAGCAAAGAGAGACTAAAAAAATCCATACACAAAGTGTCCCAAAACATCCTCAGAGATGCCAATGCAAGGGATGGTGTAGAAAGGGATCTGGTGTGCAGTTTTGGGTTCCTAATCTACTTAGAGAATTCTATCACAGATTCTTTGTTCAAAGACCAAATTTAATTTACAATTTTATATATCTCCAGTGAAGCCAGTTTTTATTAATTTCCAGCACAACATTTGGCTATACTGGCCAGAACGGCAATATGTTCTTATTTAGTGTTTAAGCCTCTAAAGCATTCCAATTAATTATTTCAGTTTTATGGCAAACTGACTTCAGCCAACATCCTAGCCCAGCACCTCATGCCTCTCCACCCACCCAAACAGTCAGCTCAGGAGGTGTCAATATAATTACTTAAGGAGTTGAATGGTACAGGACAAGGAATGGAAGGAAATTGCCCCTGCAATTATTCAACTTTGCCAGAGAAGCAGATGGCATTCCTTGCATAAATTATTATCTATCCATGGAATTCCCCTCCGCCTATTACCAAATCAACCCTTGAAAAATATTCTTTGTTGGGCCCGTGAAGTCCCCTGGCCAGTTTCCAACATCTAATCCCTCCCCCACATCCCACCCTGCAGAGTTACTGCAAGGGTAGAACTCCAAGGTGACCCACAAGCTGCAGGCAAGGATTTCCCAATTCATTGGAGTTCCCAGTGCATTTGGACTGAGGGGTGCAGAGAGAGGCTTTTGCAAAACATGATCATTTAGTTAGACAAGCAGAAAATGATGACAGTCACCTAATCTCAGCTATACCTTTGACGATAAGCTATACTCTCCGCTTATAAATGCCACTGGGATGCCCACCAAGGCACAGGGCTTGGACCCCACTGTGGATTGTCACATGGAATTCCTTGAGTAGGGATTGAGGTAGGTAATGATATCTCAATCTGAAAACAATGAAGAACAAGAAGCTCTGAAATAAAGCATGCTACTAATCCTAATGAAAACCAAACAGCTTCCATTTCTGAGGGTGTGCATTCTTGTTTAATCTTCAAGACAACTCTCAGAAGCAATTATGGTTGTTACCATTTTCTACAGATGAAGAAACTGAAGCTCATTTTAGTAAAGTAGTTTCTCCAAGGCTCCACACCCAGTCAATGTCGGTGACAGAATTTGAACTTAGGATGGATAAGATAGTACCCACCTGCAAATCCAGCAGTTGGGGAGGTGGAGGCAGGAGGATTGCAAGTTTTACGCCAGCTTGGGCAATTTATTCATTTTTAAAATATATTTAGTTATAGATGGACACAAATACCTTTATTTTATGCATTTATTTATTTATTTATTTAATGTGTTACTGAGGATCAAACCCAGTGCCTCACACATGCTAGGCAAGCGCTCTACCTCTGAGCCACAACCCCAACCCCAGCTTGGGCAATTTAAAGAAACACTTCCTCAAAATAACAAATAAAAACGGTGGGGAATGTAGCTCAGTCGTAGAACACCTGTGAGTTCTATCCGCATTACTGCACACACAAAAAAAGCTGGGGGGAGGGGAGAGGAGAAGAATTTTAACTCAGGCTCATAGGGATTCATACAACTGCCAAGGCTCATCAGATTGCCAATCTGTATTTTTTGCCCTGTGTGTCCTCTGCCCTCATCCCCTTACCAAAAGAAAAGTCTATTTGACACACACAAATATTGCTAACCTGTCTTATAAAATATTCTGGAAGAGAGAGAGAATGTGTACCTTAGCAAACCCCTTGGGAGATGAGGATGTGTCTCTTGTATCCATTCCTGACACTCACAATACTGTTGACCCCTTGGCATTATGTGCCAGGAAAAGGGTGGTAGTCAGAGGGAAAGTCTTGTATTTTGCTGCCTTCAGAATGTCCCAAAGGACTTGCCCTGATCAGCAGCATAGAACTAGCAAGCACCTCCCAATCTCCATTCCATATCCCCACATCCCCATTCCTTCCTTCCTTCCTTCCTTCTTTGGTTCCAACAGGATTTCCTCCTATGTGGGGTTCTAAAGCAGTGAGAAAAGTGGCCTGCAGGGGCGCTGCTCAAAGACGTTGAGTGTGGTTTGTTTTATTTTTTTTTTTTTTTAACCTCATTGCATTTGCTTTAAGGTCAGTAAATCCAGTTCTTCCCATTTGGACAGGTTCCTACCTTCATATTAAAATATTAGCAACTAATAAAACAATTGTATGGAGAAGCGAAACACATCTCTGAGACAGATTTGGCCCTTGGGCTCCGGCCTGAGAGCTGGCTCTCCTGGGTTTATGATAGAACAGATTCAGCCCATTGGGAGTAAAAGAATTGAGGGTCCCAGTCCCACAGTGTTGCTCCTGTATGAGCAGGTCCCTGCCACACATGTATTCCCCCATCTGGGAAATGGAAATCCTAATCTCACCTCCTAGGATTACAGTGGAGATTTAAGGAGATAATGCCTTGACTTTTCTAACACTGTTAGAGGTGAATTTCAATCATGACCATGTTCATAGAAAGACAGAAACAGAGACAAAGAGGATTCTTTTTTTTTCTTTATTCTAATTTGTTATATATGACAACTAAATGCAATTCATTTAATATTACACAAATAGAGCACAATTTTTCATGTCTCTGCTTGTACCTAAAGTAGAGTCACACTATTCATGTCTTCATGTATGTATTTAGGGTGATGATGTCCATCTCATTCCACCATCTTTCCTACCCCCATACCCCCTCCCTTCCCCTCCTTCCCCTTTGCCCTATCTAAAGTTCATCTGTTCCTCCCACACTGCCCCCCTATCCTCATTATGGATCAGCATTCTTATATCAGAAAAAAACACTCCACCTTTGGTTTTTGGGGATTGGCTTACTTCACTTAGTATTATATTCTCCAGCTCCATCCATTTACCTGCAGATGCCATGATTTTATTCTCTTTTAATGCTGAGTAATATTCATACACACACACACACACACACACACCATATTTTCTTCATTCATTCATTTACTGAAGGGTATCTAGGTTGGTTCCACAATTTAAAGATTTTTAATCTACAAAATATTTTGATATTTTCTCTGTTAGTCCATTTTGTGAAAATATTGGACATTACCTATTAGGCAGATTTTATGATCCCTTAACAGGACATCACTTTCTATTTGAAAACTGATAGGGTGACTCCTCCCTAGCCCAGTTCCTATCCCCACAACCCCTCCCTCCCTCCCTCCCTCCCT
>NW_025999949.1:25168872-25173995 GCF_001458135.2 Marmota marmota marmota
TGACACACACAAATATTGCTAACCTGTCTTATAAAATATTCTGGAAGAGAGAGAGAATGTGTACCTTAGCAAACCCCTTGGGAGATGAGGATGTGTCTCTTGTATCCATTCCTGACACTCACAATACTGTTGACCCCTTGGCATTATGTGCCAGGAAAAGGGTGGTAGTCAGAGGGAAAGTCTTGTATTTTGCTGCCTTCAGAATGTCCCAAAGGACTTGCCCTGATCAGCAGCATAGAACTAGCAAGCACCTCCCAATCTCCATTCCATATCCCCACATCCCCATTCCTTCCTTCCTTCCTTCCTTCTTTGGTTCCAACAGGATTTCCTCCTATGTGGGGTTCTAAAACAGTGAGAAAAGTGGCCTGCAGGGGGCGCTGATCAAAGACGTTGAGTGTGGTTTGGACGGTCCCTTGGGGTCATGTGACATGGAGACTTTCTTGGCAGATGAGAATGTCAATGAGCTATCCACCGGACCTCAGAAGCCTATGATCAAGGTGTCAGACACTAAAACCTACAGAAGCAACAAAATGTCATATTACCTGACACAAAATGAGGGAATGGTTAAAACTCAGGGGAAGGCAGGGGGAAAGGCTACAGGGCTAGATTCCAAAACCTAAGAGCAGAGTTCTCAGGCCGGAGCCCAAGGGCCAAATATGTCTCAGAGACGTGCTTTGCTTCTCCATACAATTGTTTTATTAGTTGCTAATATTTTAAAACCCAGAGTTATGCCTTCTCTTAAAAACCTGGAAGCACCGCCGCCGACAGGGTCAGATTTCAGGGCACCTACCAACAGGCGCTGAGCGCAGCTGCCAGCCAGGCACGGGTGAATGTTCTCCCATTGATCTTTCCCCACACCATTCCCTACTGTGTTCCTAGATCACATTTTCTCTGCAAAGCCTCTGTAAGCATCTGAATTGACAACGCTTGACCTCCAATGAAGTGGGGGGAAACGTGGGTTAGAAGCCAGGGTTTCTAAGCTTGAGTGTTGGTCTATGCTTTAAAGGAAATTTTTTCTAATGCACAGATCAGCTGGCCAGCACAAGAAAAGTAGACACAGATGCCAGGAGAAGCTTTGTCCAGCCAGAAGCCAAGGTGCCACCCTGTCCCCGGCCTTCCAAGACCATACTTGGGGGTCATCCAGTACTGCAATTTAGTTAAAGAAGGAAAATCTTAACATAATGCCTTGATCCATTATAACAATGTCTAACTGTCCCTTCCAGAGCTTCCAGAATGTTGGCGTTTCTGAATGGAGCAATCTATACAGTGGCAGACATTTGGAAGAGTAAGTAAGTGGAGACAGAAAGGGGGTTGGTTAGAAATTGTCACCAAATATTAGATCATCTGTTTGTGATTCTCTGTTTCAATTTCTCATCTGTCCACTGGAAAGTTTGTATTAGTCCACAATCTTTCCTGTTCAATGACATGGCAGAGGACATAAATTTTGTGCAACTGAAAAAAAAAATTCATGCAACTGACTATGGAATATCATGGAATACTAATACATTCAACTTAAAATATCTTAATACATAATTTTCTGCTAAATTTTGGACCTATATTAACAACTGTTTACATTTATTAAGGGCATGCCAAACACCAGGCACTGTGTGAAATGCACCATCTCATTTAATTTGGCATTACCTTCAATAAGATAGGTGCTGTAATTATGATATTCTCATTTTTTTCAGATGAAGAAAAGTGAGATTCAGAGAGCTCAGAGGCCTTGCTATATTTAGCAAGTGGTCATGATAGAACAGGCCACCAGGCAGGCCGATCTAGCAACCTCTGCCTATGTACTGGTTCTCAAGTAGACAAAAAATAATTGAGACAGTCTACCGATCTCCTAAATTCTAGCAGTGGAGAGTGAGCACGCATTCATCCTCTCTAAAAGGAATAACTGAGCATTTGCTGTCGGCTGCACCTGATTCCTCACCTTGTGACATTCATAATCTCATGGAAAAGCCTAAAAAGGAGACTTTCTCTGAGTAAGAAAGGTCACAGTTAATCCATTTTAACCAGAAATACCCTTATACCCTGAGAACAAATACTTATGTTTCAGAACAGTTTAATTAGTTGCTTTCCAAAACTTCAGACTCCATAGTTTCATGGTTCTAGTGAACATGGAGTAGGGCAGAAAGGGAAGGCAGGCTCCAGGGAGAAAACCAGGCTACATCTCCATCTGCAAGAAGAGGAGGAGGCAAGAGGGCCGGGGAAGCTGGCTGAACAAAAGTGCTGAGGTGGGAACTTGCATGTCCTTCAGAGTGACTGTAAATAGATGTGTTTCTCTGAAGTGCAGAGTTGGTGGGAAGTAGGGGAAGATAAGGTGTCACCAGATGCATGAGGCTTAAATTCCTAGCTCATGAGGTAGAGCTTTGTTTCGGACCACTGGGGACCATTGAAGAATTGTAAATAAGGAGGAAAATGAATCAGTGCATCATGGTAAATGCAGCAGGGGTGATGGGGAACTCATAGGAATCTACTGCAAGACGATTTTAGCAGCTACATGGAGAAGGTAAAAGAGGAAAGATAGCCCAAAAGGGGGATAGAAGAACAAGCCTAGTACACGGGAACAACATCAGGAGAGCACAGAGTCACCCTAGGGATGCTCAACTTCAGCACTGCTGACGTTTGAGGCCCAGCAGGTCTCTTGTGGAAGTCTTCCTGTGAATTGTAGGACACTGGCAACATCCCTGACCTCTACCCACAAAATGCCAGCAGTAAGCCCCCTCTGCAGCCCTTCTGACAACCCAAAATGTAATCATAGTTGAGAACCACTGATTTATAAAATTAAAAGTGTATGATCATTTTCAGAAGCCTGACATCAAGCAGCAAAGTTAAAAAGGAAAATAGGAACGAGGCCATTGGCTTGGTGTTTGACATCCACTGGATGCCTTCAGGAAAGCTTCTGTAAAGAAGTCCACTTCAAAGGAGTCATGGAGAAAATCGACAATCTAAAGCAACAGCAAGGGGCTGGGGGGTACAGTGGCAGAGCGCTTCCCTACCATGCACAAGACTTGGGTTCCATCCCCAGTGGTACAAAATAGAAAATGCAAAATAAAAATAAAAACAAGAACAAGCAAAGGTGAGCTCCTCTCAGAAAGCCTGACTTTGAAAACTGTCAGAAGTCACAGTTTAGAATCCCTTCATGGGCTCCTCTTCTGTTGGCTTCCAAATGAAGGCTGAGGTTAAAAGCAAACATTTCCCCCCACGTGTCTGCCTTGCAGTCACCTCTACCCCCAACCCAGCAAGGGTCCATCCTGAGGACAGATGCTGCCCAAAAGGACAAGAGCAAAGACAGGCCAGTGAGCCAAAGTGTGGAAACTTCTGAGATTGGCTTGGGTTTGGCACTTAGAGAACAATAAACCTAGCCTTTGAAGCAAAGCTAAACAAAGGAACCATTTGTCTATTCTAGGAGCTACAAAGTAAAGCAAGATTATAGCAGAAGACTAAAAAATAAGAGGAGAATGCTAAACTGTAGCGCAGCTAGGGTTAACCAGGTGCAGCCTAGAACCCTCTGCCAGGATCTGGGATCTGGAAGCCAGTGGATAAGAAAGCAACCCAATATACTGAATGCAACACAGGAAATGTTGGCTCTGAGGTCTTTTGTTAAAAATATCTACTATTTTTTTCTTCTCAATTCCTTCAATTTATGCAGCAGAGTAGAAGAAAGTAGGGGAAGGGAAAACAGTAACCCAAGACATGTATTTTTTTAAATGCACAAAGATTTTCTTCACTGTCTTTCTTGCTGTCATTTGTTTGAATTAATGATGTTGGACATTATTTATTTCTTGTCCACTGAAGACCTGGCCAGTGCTACTCTGGGATATATGGTTGGCATTGACATGCTTGTGAGACGTCCTCTTCCTTTAGCATTCCCTGGCTAGGTTTTCATCTGACTGGCCTTCTTTAAAAATGATCCTTCCACCACACACTCTTATTTGCTACTCTCCTCCCCCACCCCTCTCCTCAACAGGCCTCATGTGACTGGAAGAGATTTTGAAGTAGCAGCCCAGCTACCCTGGGGGCTTTCTACCTCTCCCCAAGTTGCAGCCAGCTTTACGATCACCCCAGTCCAGTTTCTTTCCATATTAACTGTTCTTTTCTGGGGGAAGATGGGTACTAGGGATTGAACTCCGGGGCACTCAGTCACTGAGCCACATCCCCAACCCTATTTTGTATTTTACTTAGAAACAGGGTCTCACTGAGTTGCTCAACACCTCGCTTTTGCTAATGCTGATTTTGAACTCACGATCCTCCTGCCTCAGTCTCCCAGGCCACTGGGATTATAGGCGTGGGCCACCACACCCGGCTTAGTAACTGTTCTTGTCTGTGGAAGATCATCTATATAGGAAACTTTTTGAAGGCTGGAGGAAGAAACATTCAAAGAAGTTAAGGAGGAAACTCACTCGTGTTATTTTACGCAAGTCCCACATTCTGAATCTCCCCTTTTGTGTCTCTGGAAAAAAAGGAGAAAGTTTGATGAAACTGCTTCTGGCTGAGGGTACAGCTCCATGGTAGAGCATGTGCGAGGCCTGGGGTCCCATTCTTTCTTAGCAGAACAACAACAAAACGTTCTTTTTGCAGTTTCTTCTTATTTCCTAAGTATCAGAGCAGTATAACTACTGTGAGAACATGTCATTGGGAGAATTAACGATTCTGAGTTGTACCATCCTGTAGGAAAGAATGTCCTCTCCCAGGAGACAGTGTCCTCTTGAGGGCAATCCTGTGGGGCTGCCCACTGGGAGGCCTGTCAGGGTGAAGAATAACACAGCGGCTCTTCTAGAGACCTGACTCTTCTCAGGAGCCCAACCCACTCCAGCAGCATCTCCAAAAACAGAGACCCATCAAGATACAACATCCAGGAAGACACCTTCAGCTGTCTTCCAAACAGAAATTTAGCACAATGGGGCTGGGGCTGGGGCTCAGTGGTAGGGTACTTGCCTGGAATGTGTGAGGCATTAGGTTCAATTCTCAGCATCATGTATAAATAAATAAAACAAAGATCTATCAATAAAAGAATGTTTAAAAAAGATTTTTTAAAAAAGGAAACTTAGCATAGAAAGATGAAGGATTGTTCCCCCCATCCCCACTCCTTTTTTTTTTTTTTTTTTTTTTTTTTTTTG
>NW_025999949.1:25174020-25224916 GCF_001458135.2 Marmota marmota marmota
CCTTTTTTTTTTTTTTTTTTTTTTCTTTTTGGTACTGGGAGTTGAACCCAGGAGCACTTTATCACTAAGCCACATCCCCAGACCTTTTTATTTTTTGTTTTGAGATAGGGTCTCACTAAGTTGCTGAGGTTAACCTTGAGCTTGTGATCCTCCTGCCTCAGCCTCCTGAATCACTGGGATTACAGGCAAGCACCACTGCACCAGGCAAGACTTCCCTTAAAAGACAAATTGTAACACCAACCTTTGGGCAACCAGGATTAAAAACTCTTGTAATTTTCTTGTCCCTTTCTTTTTGTACTTTACAATTTATTTTTATAATGATTATATATCTCTTGCTCAGCACCATTGATATTATTAACTGGAATCTCCTCAGCCATTTCTCAACCCAAATATCTACTCTAGGTCAACTGTAGCTTAAAATATTCTAAAAGAAAGACAGTGATGTCCCTTGACCTCTCCAAGATCTGCTTTCTGTTCCTTTGTGGCTAAATGGGGATGACACCTACCTGTCCGCAGGCATAAAACTCCTAGCTGCTACTTGAAAAGTAACACCCCAGCTGATGTCACCAGCCTGGGGGAGAGTGAGGTTGAGTCCCCAACCCACAGGCAATACCTCTGCCTGGCTTCACACACCCACAGTGGTCTGCCATAATTTGGGAGGCAGACCTTAAAACACATCTGCCATTTTTACTGACTCTAAAACTGGCCTCTGAGGTCAAACTCCAACTACTCCAGTTTATGCTGTTGTAGCTGTGATCATACTGTCAAGCATCTTTGGCACAGTTAAGACCTACTTGACCCTGGCCAGGTATCCTGGGCCTGTAATTCCAGCAATTCTGAGGCTGAGGCAGGATGATCCCCAGTCCAAGCAACAAAGCAAAACCCAACTTAAAAGAAAAAAAGATCCCCATTTTTTTTAACATTCATACACACAGACCCACTGAAAGCGCATTATATAAATCCGCACATTTTTCCCCATTTTTGTTGGTTGAACCCAGAGCATTCAACCACTGAGCTACCCCCAGCTCTTCGCTGAGATTACAGATGTTCACCACTGTACCCTGCAAAAAAAAAAAAAAGTTTTTAAATTTTTATAAAAGGTCCTTTACACTATTTTTTTTCTGTGAAATCTCAAATGTTACTCGTCACGTTCAAAAAATCTGGCTATCATCACCAATCCAATTTTTTAAATTGAAAACAATAATAGGCAAAACCCTCTTTGCTCTCCCTTGCCCAATGAAATCCAGTATCTTGCTTTCAAAGTTGGAGGTTTGAAGACAACAGGTTTCTAAAAAGTGAAGGCTAAAGCTTTTTTTGGTTCTTTTGGGGGGGGTGTTGGAATTTTTTTCCTGTGCGTTCCGTGAAATAGTTCACGGAACTATTTCCCATAAATTAGCTTTGGTCCCCCCCCCCCAGGGTAATGCTTAGTGTCAGTAAGCAGTGATGGGTTAATTTTCACCACCTCTTATGCAGTCCAATAGCCGCCTTTCAACCACTTTTTCCTCCTGTAATTCCTCTACCTTCGGCCTTTCTGCAGCCGACCTGACCTGAAAGAATCGTAAAGCGGGTGGAAACTCGTTTCAAGGAGCCGCGCATCCTACCTCCACCCAGAACCGGGGCGATCCGGACGCCCTGCCCCCACCCGACCTCTGCCCTCCGCCCTGGTTGGCTTCCGGACGCGGCGATTTCTGAGGCCAGTAGAGGGCATACTTACTTTACTTTCGCAAAGCCCAAGGCGGGTGCAGCCGGGGAGGGGGCGGGGTAAAGACGCTTTGCTGCAAAACCGAGCCCAGATCGCTTCCAGCGTTTGCGGCAAAGGCTTGGAGGCTGGAGTAATTTGCAATCCTTAAAGCTGAACTGTGCAGTGAGCTTGATTTGGGGGAAGTTACTACTCATTTAACAATTGAACGCTGAGCTGCATATTCAACGGGTAATGACATCGTGAACTGGGTGCGCGCTATGCAGTCGCCCTTCTCTCCATTTTTTTTTTTCCTTTTCTAAGGAGGAGTGGGAAGAGTTTACTGAAAAATGTCTTTGGGTGAGGGACCATGGGTAAGAGGATTGCCTTTGTTTTTGATGCCATGAAAGAAGGCAAAATAGCAAAACCCGAGGGAATATGCACTATATATTAAATATAGAACCATTTAGGGAGCAAAAAATCATGTTTCATATTGAGCAATAAACTGGGTCGACGTGTGCATGAAATGTGTATACATATGTGCGGATTTATATAATGCGCTTTCAGTAAGATATTCAGAAAAAAAATAGTGAACCAAGAAATGAAAGCTTGAAATACATCCAATTTTTAATTAGCTCAAGATCTCCCCTAAAAAGGCATAAAATAATACTCCTTTCCTCTCACTTGATAGGATCGATGGGGTTTTGTTCGTGATTATGATTCCAAAAATAAAGGGGAAAGAGTACACAGACAGGAATCAAACGTCCAGTTTATCCGGAGAGGAAAGAGTTAACGGTTTTCTTCACCAGTCTCGGCCGACTCCCCAGGCCGAGTCCACAAGCGCTTCCCTGCCTCCCCCCCCCCTCTTCTGGGAAGTCCAGTCGGGAGGTTTGGGTCCCCCCAGTCCCTCCCATATTCTGTCTAGCGCCTTTGATTTCCCCCCAAACGGGAATCTCGTGCAAAACCGCGCCATGGGGCTCAAGGAGGGTTTGTCTCCTCTGGAACCTGGCTGCGGAATTGGGAACTCCGTAAGAGAGGCGCGGGGGTGGGATCCGGCTGTAGACTGGCAAAGAGCTGACGGGGGAGGATCCCCACCCCCCAGGCGCGCGCCCCCAACCGCGCTCCTCCTCTACTCCAGCTGGTGAACACGCAGAAAGATCTCAGCGATTAGTGCGTCTTGCGGGAATAGCCGCTTCCCACACCCGGCCGGGTGGAAGTCTGAGCCGGCTGGGCAAAACGAGCGATATCTGCTGTTTTGGCAGCAAACTAGGGGATTCATTCTGGGTGGGAAGTGCCCAATCTAGATAGCTGTGCATACATAATGCATAATGAATTACACTCACACAACCTCAAGAAATGTAATAGGTATGTATTCATAACACTCTCCAAGTATACGTGGCAAGGCATTGCTGCGTTATTTTAATTATTCCAGAAATCATTTTCCTCCCTACCTCCTCTGTCATTTATCCCTAACACTCCATATACTGAATGCGCACTCATAAATATTCCTTCTGCCCGCCTGTCTTCATAAGACTTATTTTCAAAATGCTGCTCTTTCCCCAGCCTTAGGGAGGCGCCCGGCCGCCCGGGACGTGCGTGGCGCGACCGTGGGTACATGGTGTATTCTCAGTGTTGAGGGTGAGGGCAGCTGTTCCACCTGTGTTAATTGGAACACGCAGGACGAGAATGCAGTTTGTCAGAGTACTGCGCCAGAGGAGCAGCAGAGAAAGGGAAAGGATTTAAACAGGAGCAAAAGAAAATGGTAGGCGCGCGCAGTTAATTCGTGCTGCGCCCTTATACTGTTTACATCCGATAGCTGGAGTGCCGGGCTGCGGGGCTGAGTCTCCTCCCCTTCCCTCACTCGGCAGTGCCCCTCCCAGGTTCCCAAAGCCGAGGGCGGGGGAGAAAGAAAAAAAAAAAAGATTCCGTCGAATCCCCGCCCACCAGCCCTTTATAATACGAGGGTCTGCGCGCCTGAGGACCCCTGAGCTGCGCTTCTCGTGGCCGCCAGCATCGCCGCGCCCTGGCGGCCGCCTCTTGGCTCCCCTCCTGCCTAGAGAAGGGCAGGGCTTCTTAGAGGCTTGGCGGGAAAAAGAAGCGAGGGGGAGGGATCGCGCGTAACAGCAGTATAAAAGTCGTTTTCGGGGCTTTATCTCACTCGCTGTAGTAATTCCAGCGAGAGACAGAGGGAGTGAGCGGGCGAACCCGTGAGGGTGGAAGAACCGAGCAGAGCCGCGCTCCGGGCGTCCTGGGAAGGGAAACCCGGAGTGAAAGGAGGCTTAGTCTTTTGACCAGCCGCCCCCACCCTAGCCCTCCCGCGGAGCCCCACCAGGGGTCCGCAACCGCGAAACTTTGCCCTTTGCTGCGGGCGGACACTTTGCACTGGAACTTAAAATACCCGATCGAGGACGCGACTCTCCGGAGCGGGGAGGCTATACTGCCTATTTGGGGACACTTTTCCCCGCCTTTACCCAGGACCCGCTCCTCTGAAAGCGCTCCTGGCTGCCGTTTGAAGGCTGGATTTCCTTCGGGTAGTTGAAAACCCGGTAAGCACCAGATCTATTTGTCTTTTAATTTATTTTCTCTACAGCTTTGGGGTTGCGATGAGTACGATTGCCCAAGTCTGGATGTCTTTTCTCCCAGAAAAGACACTACTGACACTTTTCTTCGAGTAGTTGGGGTAGGTCAGGGTGGGGTGGGGGTTAATGAGGATCGGGGTTCAGTGACTTGTCGAGATGTGAGGGGAAAGGAAAAGGGAAAACGGGGTGCATTTTGCTTTGGAGATTTTTTTTTTTTTTTTACTATGTATGTTGACGCTAACCCCTGCCGGTTGGATATTCTATTCCTGTCTTATTGCATTAATTGCTGCTTGGGTTTTGCTTTGGGGTTTTTTTCTTTGGAGAGAGTGCCCCGGTTCGCGTTAGTCGAAACGCCTTTACATCCTGAGCTCTTTGGAGTATGTATCATATATTGCGTGTTAAAGAGATAGCTCCGCAACCGCTGACTTTTCCCAGTCTCGGAGAGGACATTTAAATTTCGGCTTACCGCATTTTTGACAGCCGAAGCAGACACTGTGGTGCATTGGGACTGCCTGTGGATCCCCACGGCGATTCCAACTCGCCCCCGCTCTTTTTAAGAAGTTGGCGTTTGGCTTTGAAAAATAATGATAATTGTGAAATTTAAAACCTGATCAAATACCTGGTCTCCAGAGGTGTTAGGACTCAGTGTTGGGGAGGCGCAGGGTGGGAAAAGGGAGTCTGGGTCAGGGATATGCCCAGGTCGTTGGTGGGGGTAGGGGACACCAGGGAGAATTTGCGCACTCAGCCTTGACTCCCCCGCCGCCGTCCGCGGGTGTCCCCGCGTCCCTGAGATGCGAAGGGAAGACTAGGAGCCCGGCTCTGGGCTGATCCAAGAACAGCTGCTACCCTTGGTGGGGTGGGGTGNCAAAGACAGCGGCTGCCCGAGCCCCGCCCGCGGGCACAGCGGCTGCTCCTCCTCCAGCCTCTACCTACAGGACCTGAGCGCCGCCGCGTCCGAGTGCATCGACCCCTCGGTGGTCTTCCCCTACCCGCTCAACGACAGCAGCTCGCCCAAGCCCTGCGCCTCGCCCGACTCCACCGCCTTCTCTCCATCCTCGGACTCTCTGCTCTCCTCCACGGAGTCCTCCCCGCGGGCCAGCCCCGAGCCCCTAGTGCTCCACGAGGAGACACCGCCTACCACCAGCAGCGACTCTGGTAAGCTGGACCCCTCCAGGCCAGTTTAAGGGAGACAGGGTGTGACCGGGCATCTTTTCCTGGTCTCATGGGCAGCTAACTAAACTAGCCACTTTGTCAACCCTGCCTTTCTTTTTTTTTCTTATTTTGGGAAGGAGATATGGTAGATCTTGGAGCTCCAGTCTGTTTCCCTCCCATCCCATTCCCCTGGACCGTCCTTCGCCTTCCCCTCCCACCCCTCAGGAATTTCATTTGAGTTTTTAAACCTTCTGGCTTATCTTGCAACTCAATCCACTCCCTCTTACCACTCTTAAGCATTTTAATTGCCCTAAGGGAGGTGTGAATGAGGATAAGAGAGAGTTGATCCCTGGGAAGGTGAATGAATTGCCTCCCTCTTCTCTTCCCCTAACTTCCGAGAAATGGTTGGAATTTAATGGGCTAGGCATCTACAAAACTGCAGAGAGGCAGTGACAGGCAGGACAGCCTCCTGCCTGAGCGCCAGGAGCTAGTGAAAGTGCCTTAAGAGTAGATGGGCTAAGGAGCTGGCTTGATTCCAGCCTGTTTTGAACACTTGAAAGCAAATCCTTGCCAAAATTGGACTTCTTTTTTTCCTTTCCCCACCCACAGGACTTTTGGCAAAGCTAAAAGATTTTTTTTTTCTTTTTACACTTCCAGTAAAATAGGGAGTTGCTAAAATCATACCAAGAGATTTGCAGCTATCATTCGCAACACCTGAAGGGTTCTTAGTAAAGTCCCCTAAAAAGAGGAGGTGCTTGGGAATGCAGTTGAATTGGGTGTGCCCAAAGCCTCATTAAGTCTTAGGTAAGAATTGGCATCAATGCCATATCCTGGTGAATTGTAATTTTCTTGCCTGTGCCATAACCCCAGCTGTCCTCCTCCCTTTGAAACTCCTCCTTTCTGGGAGGAGGAGAGGAGATAGCTAGGAGATAAGAGTCCTTTCTAATCTATGAACGCTTTGTATTTATATGACACTATTTTAATCTTTATCATTGATTGGTTCAAGGAAACATTGCTAACCCAGTGATAATCTATTTCCTTTCTTTCTTAAAGAGGAAGAACAAGAGGATGAGGAAGAAATTGATGTCGTCTCTGTGGAAAAGAGACAGCCTTCTGCCAGAAGGTCAGAATCGGTGTCACCCCCAGCAGGAAGCCACAGCAAACCTCCTCACAGCCCACTGGTCCTGAAGAGGTGCCACGTCTCCACACACCAGCACAATTACGCAGCACCCCCCTCCACTAGGAAGGACTGTCCTGCTGCCAAGAGGGCTAAGTTGGACAGTGGCAGAGTCCTGAAACAGATCAGCAACAACCGCAAATGTGCCAGCCCCAGGTCCTCGGACACGGAAGAGAATGACAAGAGGCGGACACACAACGTCTTGGAACGCCAGAGGAGAAATGAGCTGAAACGGAGCTTTTTTGCCCTGCGTGACCAGATCCCAGAGTTGGAAAACAACGAAAAGGCCCCCAAGGTAATAATCCTTAAAAAAGCCACAGCATATATCCTGTCTGTCCAAGCAGAAGAGCAAAAGCTCATTTCAGAAAAGGACTTGTTGAGGAAGCGGCGAGAACAGTTAAAACAGAAACTTGAACAGCTGCGGAACTCTTGTGCCTAAGTTGAACTGTTGGAGGGAGGAACTGGAATCTCCTAAATTCTCACTCCTTACTAAGGGAAAGCAAGGAAAAAGGTTCCTTCTGACTGAACTGCAGCAACCCATTACCATAAAATATGAACTTACTTCAAATGCATGTTCAAAGTGCAACCTCACAACCTTGGCTGGGTCTTAGGACTGTAAGGTTTAGCCATAAACTGCCTCAAATAGGACTTTGGGCATAAAAGAACTTTTTTTATGCTTGCTATCTTGTTTTTTTGTTTTTTTCTTTAAACAGATTTGTATTTAAGAATTGTTTTTAAAAAAAAAAATCTTAAAAGTTTACTCAATTTTCCTATGTAAATATGGTATCAAATGTAAATAACTTTAATAAAACGTTTATAGCAGTTACACAAGATTTCAGGCATCATATTATAAACCATAATTTTTTTTTATTTAAGTACATTTTTCTTTTTAAAGTTGATTTTTTTTTCTATTGTTTTTAGAAAAAAATAAAATAACTGGCAAATATATAAGTTGTGCCAAATGTTAAGTTGTGTTTTGTTTCTTTTCTCCCCTCCTACCCCCACTATTTTCATCAATTACAAATTAACAGAATTTTACCTTAAAAGGGCAGGCTTACCAGCAATTTGGAGGCTGAGACAGGAGGATCCCAAGTTTGCAGCCAGCCTCAGCAACTTTAGCAAGAACTGTCTCAAAAAGAACTGGGGATGCAGCTCAGCAGTTAAGTGCTCCCCTCCCCCAAGTTAAATTCCCAGTACCCTTTTTCTCCAAAAAAAAAAGACAGGCTTCCAAAGATGAGAAAAGTTACTCTAAGGAAAGCAAGGGTTTTTCTTTGTTAAAATGGGGCTGGGAGCCTTAAGGGCTTTTAAGTTCTCAGGGTTATGAGTTGCTGCCTGGAGATGGTTGATATGAGCCAGAATGGATAGTTAGGAAAGGGCAAAAGGCAGGTCAGAAGGTTAGGGGTAGGGAAAGGGGATGCAGGGGGTTCAAGGTAACACTTAAGTGTTAAGTATACAGAGTGGGAGGACCATAAAGGAACTCCCTTGAGTTTGGTTAACTCTAGCCATTTCCCTGGTCACTTAGCCAGGGACTCTACCCAAGGAGGAAGGGCAGGAGCCATCTTTTGCACCTTACCTACTGCTCCAGGTGCCAGCCCCTCCTTACATGGGCTATTTATGCCTCTGGAGTCCTGGAAGGAATGTTAGTATTAATACTACAAACAGGGAAATGTAAGAGCTTGAGGGTTATGTAACTTATGATAAAAAGCAGAATGGAGTCCGTTAAACTTTTGCCCTATCACCATGCCTTGGCTCATCTTAACATCTGAAGTCCTCAACTCAAGAACGAGGCTGTCTTGGGGCCTGACAGACTGATGCAGTGATATCAGTCAGTGCTAGACTCTTTGCTAGGTACTCTCAAGCATTCAGCTTAGAACTCCACAGCAACCCCACCAAGGAGGGACTTGGGTTTTTTCCATGTTTCAGAGTGGGAAACAGGCACAGGACTCAATCATGTGCCCAAGGGATTGAAACCAGGCCATCTACTAAACCTGCCCTAGATGGTCTCTGAACTGGCCTGTCGGTCAACAAACTAGCCATTCATGAGAATGGGTATTAGTCCAGTGGAATACCCATGTTAAGTTTCCATATTTAGATTTGGAGAGGACAGCAGTTTCCTTGTTTATTTATCTTGCTTTGCTTTTTTTTTTTTTTTAATCTGTTTAATTTCTCTTTTCACATGGAAAAGCCTACAACTTGCTCACCCCTACCTTAGGCATTTGTTACATCAGTTTCACTGCTTGCTCCTGGGAGGAAGCCAGTTTGGAAACGCTACTGTTCTGATCATAAAATAAAACATACTTAGCCTCTGTCATGTGAGTCATTATTTTAGAAACTGCAAGCTCTCCTTCCTTCCAACCGCTTTCACACACTCATGACACATGCCCATCATTACTCCATAAGAAGGCACTTCTGAATAGATGTCTTATTAATTATAAGCTTCTGAAAACCCACGGCCCAAACCAGAAACTAGAACAGTGACTATAGAGAAAGGAAGTGCCTCTGCTGTTCTAATTACCTCATTGTCTCAGACCCAGAGAAGGTCTTCAGCTCCCTGGACTATCTTTGGAATTTTAATCCATCACCATCCGTAAATCAATAAATAATTACTGTCTTTGACCCCTAGAATAAACTGTTCAAGCCCTTAATGTCTTGTTCTTGATCTTTCTTTTGGGTACTTAGTCCCAACCTCAGCTTCAAACTGCCACACCCTATGTCCTAAATTCAAAGGAAAATACAATCCACAGACGTTGAAGAGTTCAAAGTGTTAAAAAAGCGGGGGCGCTCTTAAACGGTTCTCTCTTTGCCCCTTTGTGGCCCAGGGCTGGAGTGCAGTCCTGTTGTGACTCACCTGGGAACTGGGAAGGTGTTAGGTTGAATCACTAAGTCCAGGCAAGCCCGAGGAATAGGAGAGTGCTCCTCATTAGGAAAACAACTCCCCATTCCAAATGATCGGGAAACAACTTAAGGATGCTGAACTTGGCTGTGGGAATGGATGGGAACGATTCCAACCTCCCATTAGGCCACCTCTCAGCTTTACCATTGTCAGTCCCAGAATAGTCTGAAAACAGGACAGATGCCAACTTCTTTCCAGAAAATCAGGCAGATCTTGACCACAACATTTACTGTCCCTCTGAGCTAATCCAGAGAGTCCCAGGAGCCTAAGGCCATTGTGCAATCTGTTTTGTAGATAATGATGTCAATGATCAGATTTGGGATGGAAGGCAGGAGCTTGTAGTTTGTTCAGGAATATATAAGATATAAACTAGCCAGGTGCTGTGGCACACATCTGTGATCCCAGAGGCTCCAGAGGCTGGGGCAGGAGAGTCGCAAGTTCAAAGGCAGCCTCAGCAGTTTAGCAAAGCTCTAAGCAACTCTGTGAGACCCTGTCTCTAAATAAAATCTAAAAAAAGAAAGGGTCTGGGAATATGGCTCAGTGGTTAAGCGTGCCCCCATCCCCCAATTCAATCTCTGGTATTAAAAAAAAAGAAGGAGGAGGAGGAGGAATAAGTCAATACTGATTGTCTTTTACCCAAGACACTTTGGAAACAAGGGCTCCCCTAGGGGATTCCTGGGATGATTTTGTTTAAAAAGGAAGGAAGTGTTATTCTATGCTGCCATTTGGAAACAACAAAGGAATCAACATTATAAAAACAATCAATCAAACTTTATAATGAACAAAATTTTCACAATCCCAGAGTAATACTTAGACTGCTCATAGCTTGGACATGTAAGTAAAGTTTTCTGCTGATTTTTAAAACAAATGAACTCTGGCACAAAACTTGGGGAAGGGGACCAAAAAATGTCACATTAAGGGGTTTTCTGTGGTTTGTTTGCTATAACCTGTGATTAGCTCAATTATTTTTTAGCATACATGCTGAGGGCCCACTGAAGCATTTCCTCCCAACAATAATCTTTAGGCTGGAAAGTGCTGGAGGAAGTCCCTAAGTCCTAACTAGGAATTCACCACTACACAGTACAAAAACCTTTTCCTGCCAGGCTTGGTGGCACATGCCTGTAATCCCAGCCACTCAGGATCCTGGGGCAGGAAGATCACAAGTTCAAAGCCAGTCTCCACAATTCAGTGAAACCCTGTCTCAAAATAAAAAGGGCTAGAGATGTAGCTTAGTGGTTAAACACCCCTGGGTTCAATCCCCAGTACCAAAAGAAAAAAGAAAAGAAAAACTCCTCCTTTTTAAAAAAATAAAACTAGGGCCAAAAATGTAGTTTAGTCGTAGAGCATTTACTTGGCATGTTTGAGGCCCTGGATTCTGTCTTCCATACTACAAATAAATAAATTAAATACAACTAAAAAGACTATTGCTCACCACCATAGCCATAGCATTAGCCCTGGGTTGTTCTGTCTCCTGGTGGGAGTTTTGAAAAACTGAAAATTTAAAGAAAACACCCAGGGATTCAGGCTTTGCCAAACTGACTAGAGGTGACTCTAAACAACTGTGAGTGGATTTCACTTTTAATTTTATCTCATTCAATATTAGTATATGCTGAGCACTCCAGGAAGAAGAGTGGAGGGAACAAGTGTTCATGGCATGTAAATATTCCCAGGCTGAAAGGAATGTTCTTTATTTTTAAACAATGCCTGGGAGCTGGGCCATCACCCCAACACTTTCTTCCAATTATCGCCTCATCACCCCATTACCAGGCAAACTCTGGAGTGCACTGGGGTCTGTAGGTGGGGGAGGGGAGAGTACAGAGTACACACATACTTTCTGCCTTACCCTCCTTCTCCCAGACCCCCAGAGCAGCCTAGCTCCCTAGCTAGTAATAGTTGATTGGGACAATACCTTACATTTAGACAACTCAAATAACTGGCCTAAAGTCACAACCATAACAGTAGTTAATGTTTACTGTATGCTAAACACTTTAAGTGCATAATTTTATTTCTTCCCCAACAAAGGGAAATTCTTTTTTTTTTTAGCCCAAGAATGCTTTACCACTGAGTTACATCCTCAGATATATATATATATAAATAATATATATATATATTGTGTGTGTATGTGTGTACCAGGGATTGAACCCAAGGGTAATTAACCACTGAACCACATCCCTACACTTTTCATTTGTTTATTTATTTGTTTTCATTCAAGCCTGATCCCATTAAGTTGCTGAAGCTAGCTTTGAACTTTCCGTTTTCCCACCTCAGCTTCCTGAGCCACGTGATTACAGATGTGCATGACAGTGCCATTATGGAAAATACTATTTCTAAAGTTCATTTTACAAACGAGAAGCCTGAAACTTTCAGAGGTTAAGTAATTTGCCTGCATTCACTGAACTGACAAATAGGAAAAGTAGGAGTTATTCCTTTAGTCATAAATATGTATTAAGCTCCTACTGTGTGCTCACACTGTCCTAGGAGTAGGAACAGATATTGAGATAAACAAGATAGAAAAGATTCTGCACCAGGCACTTATGGACGAGTGGAGAACAAAGATAACAGGCATTTGAATATCCTCTCTCTCTCTCTCTCTCTCTCACTCTCTCTTCCTTTGTAGCACCAGGAATCAAACCCAAGTCTTCATGCATGCTGGGTGCATGTTCTTCCACTGAGCTCCATCACCAGCCCAAGACTGAGTCATTTTACCAACACTAGACAATTGCTATGTAGCAGCGGGGGTGGGGGAGTTAAAGCACTGGGAGCTGTAGCCCCCACCTCCTGAGAAATGAATCAAGAACAGAGTCTAGGAAGTACTAAAAGAGGAGCCACAGGAGAAGATATCCTCAGCAGGATGGAGGGAAGCTAGAGAGGATGGAACCCACCTGGGGAGGAAGCTCCTCTGCTAGAGCCATGTCAAAAGTGGCGAGTGTGCAGTAGGACAGCCAGGAGCTCCACTGGGCTTGGCAAGACCCAGGCTCTTCTGGGACCCACCTGTTCCCCCTACCCACAAAACAAGGACAAGGAGAGTCTCTTACATTCCCTTGTCTAATCCACCACCTGTAACAGCTGCCCAGCATACCCCAACACCCTGCCCTCTTGCAACACTTTCTCCTGGATCTCCCAAAGATTCAGAACCTCTGTCTCCTCCACCACTGAAACCCCAGCCAACTTTCAAAGATTACAGATTCTGCTCAAAACCCTTCAGAGGGCTCCAGCTGTTCCTCCCATCCAAAGCCATCCTCCAATCCCCTGTGCTCAAGGCACTCTTCCCTGCTACTGGCCCGTCCACCAACACCAGGCTCCCATAGCTGACCATATTCATTCTTCATGGCTCACTTTCTACTGTTTTTTGACCAATCCCAGAGTTTCCAAGGAGGACCAACATTGCCTGTGATAACACTCCTTGCTCTTTATTTAACATTTTTTTGGGGGGGTACCAAGGGTTGAACTCAAGGGCGCTCAATCACTGAGCCACATCCCCAGCCTTATTTTGTATTTCATTTAGAGACAGGATCTCACTGAGTTGCTTAGCGCCTCACTTTTTGCTGAGGCTGGCTTTGAACTCATGATCCTCCTGTCTCAGCCTCCCAAGCCACTGGGATAACAGGTGTGTGATACCAGCCGGGCACTCCTTGCTCTTTATGACAATCAACTCTTTGAAAAATAAAAACTTCATTGTCTTGTTCAACAATGGATCGTCAGTGCCCACATCAAAGTCCGGCATCTAATAGTGACTTAGGAATGCTTTGGTGAATAGCTCAGTGAAGAGCCATTTGGTGATGTGATGGCATGAAATGTCAGCAGGAGGGTAAGTGGAAGCCAAGTTTCCATGTCACCTTTTCAAGAAGCTTAACCAGAGCCCAGTGGCTTGGCACCCTGGGGGGTGGAGGAGGAAGAAGCTTAGCCGAGAAGGTAAGAAGGAGATGGATGCATCAAGTGCAGGCAAAAATTAAGAAATTTACTTTGTTTTGATTTGCTTAAATAGATTTTTAGTTATCTATTGGTGGATTATACTGGGGATTGATGCCAGGGGTGCTGTACCTCTGAACTGCATCCTTAGTCCTTTCACTGTTTTGTAGAGACAGAGCTTGCTAAATTGCTAGGGCTGGACTTGAATCTGCTGTCTTCCTGCTCGGCCTCCTGGAATTCCAGGTGTGTGCCACATCTGGGCAGATTTTCATTTTATTTTATTTTACTTTATTAGGCAGAAGAGATCATTCATTTCCACACAGTGGGACAAAACTGAAAAAGGAAGAATTGAAGACCCAAGTGAAAGAGAGATGTAGCCAGATGTAGCCTGATCTGATGTAGCAGCCAGATGTGGGCATCTCCAGGGCAGCTTCTGTCTCTTCCCTCAGGGGTTCTGTGCGCGGCTCTGTGTCTGATGGAGGTGGGAAGGAATGTGTTCAGCACTCCAGGGAAGGGACCTTGTAGGTGGTGCCTTCCCAGGCCAGGCTGCCCTCTTGCCCTCTCCTGGACCTTGTTCACAGGGCATGTTGATCTAGGAAGGAAAATCATCTGTTTACTTCTCTTTCTCCCTGCTAGACCCCTCAAGGACATGGTGTGGATCTTTTCTTTCATCATTGTGCCCTGAAAACCATGCACAATGTTGAACATACACAATTCTGTGTAATAAGTGAAAGAAGCATAAGCAAATGAATAAATGTATACTTAAGATTCTGCCTGCTGCTGGACATGCACGCCTGTCATCCCAGTTACTCTAGAGGCTGAAGCAGAAGGATCATAAGATGGAGGACAGCCCCAGCAATTTAGCAAGACCTTATCTCAAGGTAAAACTTTTAAAAAGGACTGGCGATGTAGCTCAGTGGTAGAGCACCCCTAGCATGCCAGGGCCTTGAGTTCAATCTCTAGTACTGTGCCGCAGTCTGGCTGGGCACAAATCACAAGTCACTCAAGCAGGAACAAACTTTATTTCCGAACTCCACCAGCACACTGCACACACGCTCCCCCCCCCCAACTCTCCCAGCTCTACACCGGCTCCGTGCCTACCCTCTCGGACCCCTGGAGTAGCAGGCGCCCGAGGCAGCAAGAGCCACCCTATTGCCGGACAGTAAAGGTCTATATACTCCCTAAAGACCTAAAAAGAGCATGCTACAGGGACACTGCTACATCGATGTTCATAGCAGCACAGTTCACAATAGCAAGACTGTGGAACCAACCTAGATGCCCTTCAATAGACGAATGGATAAAAAAAATGTGGCATTTATACACAATGGAGTATTACTCNATCCTTGAAGTCTTCTGATAGAGCTTTTAGGATCTCCTAATTTTAGGATATCATCAGCAAACAGTGATAACTGGACATCTTCCACTTCTACTTTTGTCCTTTACTTCCCTTTCGTTCCCACTGCTCTGGCTAGAATTTCTATTACTATACCAAATAGACCTAGTGATGGTGGGCCTCCTCGTCTTGTTCTGGAATTTAAAAGAAATGCTTTCAGTTTTTCCCCATTCACTATGATGTTGGGTTTGGGGTTTTTACATATAACCTTTATAATTCGAGATAAGTTTCTTCTATTGCTAGTTTCTTCCATGTTTTTTGCCGCAGTCTGGCTGGGCACAAACTAACCGAGCCGCCATGAGGCACTTGTAGGTTCAAATGGGAACTACTTTATTGCCCGAACTCCACCAGCACTCCACGTGCACTTCCCGGGAACTCGCTCCCTCCACCGGGCTCCGCACACACACTCTCTCAGAACCCAGTGAGAACTCAACGGGAACTCCAAAGTAGCCGGCAAAGGAGGCAGACGGAGCCACCCTATTGCCGGACAGTAAAGGTCTATATACAATTGAATACACAGCTTAACATAACCATCATCATCTCAATGGCTCGCTGGCATCAACTCTCAACCACTCCCTTCTGGCAAAATGCCATGGTCATCCCGACTCAGCTGTGGCCCTTAACAGTACTGAAAAAAAAAAAAATCTATCCTAAGGTTGTCAATCTTTTTTTTTTTTTTAACCTCATTTACTCCTTTGCTCTGCACTCAGCTCTTGCCAAATCTCTTCTCTCTTTGGTTGTTATTCCTGGCAGCAGAAGCCTCAACAACAGTTTCAGTCAGGGACTCTAGGTTTCAAAGGGCAGAAACTCAGCTCAAACTGGCAAAAGCAAAAGGAAGGAAGGAAGGAAGGAAGGAAGAAAGGAAGGAAGGAAGGAAGGAAAGAAGGAAGGAAGGTGTTATGCAACTGAAAAAGCAGGGGTGAGTCAATCCAGGGGTTTATTTATTTATTTATTTATTTTTAAGAAAGAATGAGAGAGAGTGAGAATTTTTTTTTAAATATTTAGTTTTTCAGCAGACACAACATCTTTATTTGTATGTGGTGCTGAGGATCGAACTCGGGCCACACGCATACCAGGCAAGCGCGCTACCGCTTGAGCCACATCCCTAGCCCAATCCAGGGGTTTAAATAAGAACTGCAGGATTCTCTCTATAGCTTCATCTCAGACGGCATCTTCCCACCTGGGGCCAAGAAGGGCAGCTATAGGCTTATGAAAGTTCCTCAAGAATGAAATCCTCTCCTTCCCTCCCTATGCAAAAGCTCAGAAAGGATTCTCACTGGTCTCCTGGAGTCACCCTAAGACCCAATTGATCAGCCTGATTTCCAGCCCCACCTCTGTGATGGACAACCCATCAGGTAGGGAGACCTTTTCCAAAGGGAAAAGATGTGCACTCAAAAAGAACAGATGTTAGTGGGAGTGATGTTGCAGGCTTGTAAACACAGTCACCAGGGAGGCTGAGACAGGAGGACAGAAAGTTGGAGGCCAGCCAGGGTAACTTAGACCCTGTCTCAAAAACTTTTAAAGGATGGGGCCTGGGTAGGTCAGTGAGGTGATAGAGTACCCTTGGTTTCAGTTCCCAGTAGCACAAACATAAAAGAAAGAAAGAAAAAAGAAAGGGAAAAGGAAGAACAGATGTTCGCTATTTTGTATTCTTTGGGTAATTGTGGCTCTAAGCTCCTGAGAGCCACGTGGAAGGGCCCAGATGTTTTTAAAAATTTCTCCAGAATCATCTGAGAACAATTTTTTTGTTGTTGTTTTGTTTTGTTTTGGGAATTGAACCCAGGGACACTTCACCACTGAGCCACATCCCCAGCTCTTTTTAATTTTTATTTTGAGACAGGGTCTCACTAAGTTGCTTAGGGCCTCACTAAATTGCTGAGGCTGGATTTGAACCTGTGATTCTCCTGCCTCAGCCTCCTAAGTGGCTGAGATTGCAGGCGAGTGCCTCTGCGTCCAGCTTGTCAGACCTTTTTGTAAAACACAGATTCCAAGTCCAGCTTAGAGTTATTCAACCAGAGTATGCAGAGAGGTGAGGCCTGGGATCCTGTACTTTGTGAAGTTTCAGGAGTGGGACAAACAAAATAGGTTCAGCAACGAAGGCCTGCGGCTTCTGAAGGCCTGTGTTGCATACTGGCTGTGCCCCCAACTCGCTGCACCATCCAGAGCAAACTTGATGCTCGGAGCCTGACTCTGCTGATCTGCAGGGAGAAAGCGGTGTGCGGGAGAGCCAGAGGAATGCAGACGCCATATCTCCGCTGGGCTTTGGAGAGCATTAAATGAGATAAGATACGAGAACTCTTCCAGCAGAGGTTCAGTAAATGAGAGAATTTTCCCTCCTCTCTCCCCTCCTCCTCCATTTTTGTGCATCATCCAGCCCTCTACATACTGCTCCTAAAGGCCTCTCTGCTCCGTCCCCATGTCTCCCTGCCCACTGCCAACACCCTCTTTCCACCCACAGATGTCTTTTTCCTGGGGATTTATAGGCTTCCTGCTTCTCTCATCTGGTTGCCTCAAAGGCCCAGGAATGGTCTTAAAAAGATAACTCATCAGACCCCTCCCTGATTATTTAGAGAATTTAGTGGCCCTCCTTGATCTGACTGTAAAACACAAATATCTTCCTACTTGGGGGTGGGATGCCCTGACTCATCTCCTGCCACACCAGCCCCTCTGATCTTGGTCACCAACTCCTTGAGGCGATTTCTGATTTTCCTGAAACGCTAGGCACGCTCTGCGCTTGGATCTGGTTCTAGCTCTTCCCTCGGCCTGAGTGCCGTTCGTGGCCCTCCACCCCACTCCTGACCCTCCAGGTCTCATTTGGAATGTGACCTCTTCGTGGAAGCCCTCCCTGATCTCTGCTTGCCTGCTTCCCCTTTCAAAACAGCTGGGGAGCAGTGGCTCCCAGGGAAGCCTTCTCATTGACCAGTCCTTTACCTGTTGTGTTTTATTTCACAAGGCCCCGTAAGATGACCACACTCACTTCCTTGTTGTCACACTGCAGAATGCTGAGATTTAGTCAGCAGATGCCTTTCTCAAGGTCAGCTAGCCAGGCAGAGTCAGCAGGAATTGGCTCGTTCTCATTCACCCGCTCCTCTACTTCCTGTGGCTTCTTGGCTACCACACCATATTGAAATTGACTGCTTCCTCCTCTTGCCTCTGCATTGTAATTGGGCTACTTGATTCCGTGTGGGGACATCCCCAGCGCTTAGCACATACTGGGGCTCGAGTATTGTTGAATAAATGCAGTCAGTGTGTTCTTACACATGGCATGGAAGGCTGCTTAAGTGTGTGTCCAAAGGAGTTGGCACCTACCATGTTGCTCCAGGGTTAAAGTGCAGAACATGTGACACACACAGGGACAATCATAGCCTTAATGTTTTGAAGTCACTCTTCAGAGAAGATACAGTCTTCCTGAACTTTCTCGGTTGTTTCAAGACCTCAGATCTTCTAAGACAGGATTTGTTTCCTTGTCATCCTGGAACGCAGGATGATCTCCTAAAACTAGGGGCAATTTGCCTTGCAAATTAGGCTAGTTCCCAGTTCCACACCAATTCTTGTCACCACACACAGACTGCCCCAGTCAGCAAATATCTATTGGGTACTTCCTACAAATAAAGGAGGCACCAGTGTGGAAGAACCAGATTCAACCATCTGGTTGAGAAAAGGGACATTGAACAAGTGTTTACTCAAATATTTAACTGAATAAATTCAAGGGAATAAATTAGAATAAAGAAGTACAGTGCTGTTGGGGAGTCAGTCTGGAGGTGGGCAGGGGTTCAGGGAAAATTTTCCACCCAGATCTGGAGGATGAGTGTGGGTTAGACACACCACATATTCTGAGACCTAGTTCTCAGAGAAAGGGCGACCTGCTCAGGGAACCCAGAGCCAACTAGAAGATAAGGAAAAGAAAGTACAAAGGAATTTTCACCTCTGGGTGAGGTCCACGGGTAGGCCCCTAGCCAGATCACCCAGGGCAGGATACAGGGATTTGGACTATCGCCTAAAGACAGCCACAGAGTGGGGAGGTCCACATCACTCCACCATGATTGTCTGGGTCTGTGGCCGTGGCAGCACCATCCCCTAGCTGTGTGCTGTGAACAAGTGTGAAGTCACGGTGCTTGGGCCAGGACCCTGGGCTTTCTGCTCTAATGAGTACTTGTCTGTAAACCGGTCAGTAACACACCAGGTAATCCTAAATATTAAGGTCATTTAACTGGAAACGTAACAACAATAATAAAAGTAATAGCACTTTGATCCAGTGTTTTCTACGTGCCTAGTACTAGGCAAAGCACTTTAATACTTTTTCTCATTGACTCTTCATGACAACCTATGAACAAGGAGCTAGGATTCTGTCCATTTGGGGTTTTCTCTTGGTTTTGTTTTGTGGTATCAAGGTTTGAACCCAGGGTCCCTCTACCACTGAGACACATGACACATCCCCAGCCCTTTTTTAGTTTTTATTTTGAGACAGGGTTTTTCCAAGTTGCTTAAGGCCTCGCTAAACTGCTGAGGCTGGCCTTGAACTTTCTGTCCTCGCACCTTAGCCTCCAGAGTCGTTGAGATGACAGGCCTGCACCATCTCGCCCAGCCAGCCTCATATTTTTTAGAGCCGCCAGAACTGCCTTGAATTTTTCACAAAGCACCCTGTGTGACGCTGGGAGGCTGCAGGAGGAGGGAGAGCAAACACATTCCTTGAGCCAGGGCCTAAGGGCACCTCAGTGTGGGAAAGGCAGAGCCGGTAGACAAACACCAGGTCTCTGTGCCTCAACCCTCAGCTATCACCCCATTGCCCCGTCCGCTGGGGATCCTGAGGTGGCTTTTCCAGGAGCCTGGCAGACCCCTCTCTGTGTTCAACAGCCCAGACTGTCACTTTCCTTACCTGGCAGATCTCCCTGCAGAAGCCCAGTCCTGTCAGGAATGCCTCTGCCTGGCCCCTCACCAGCATCTGCCATTCAGAAGCCAGTGTGTTTACTTCTCCCTTTCTTCTCCACAGGGGTGGGAGGCTTGGGAGGCTAACTGCCCCCCACACACCGGGAAATGGGCGATCCGAGTAGTGGAAGCAGCCGTGGGCTGGAGCACACTCTGATTGGAGAGACCTCTAAAGTCACACTGAGGAACCCATTTCACAGATGAAAGGGCGGAGGTCCCGACAGGACACAGGCCACACAGAGAGCACACAGTCCTCCAGCAGCAGGCTGGAACCGTCCCTCGTGCCACTTTCAAGGGTACCTGGGGTCCTCTTCTTTGATAACGCCCCACCTCCTTTTGGTGTTCCCTCTTGCTCTATGTGGGTGGGCTTCACAGGTTCACGGGTACCTTGACCTCCTCTTGTCAAGGAGATGCCCACAGCAGACCACGTAGATTCTCAGTCTCAGGATTTTGAATCCTCATCTCAAAGAGAGTGCAGTGGGACCAGCACATCCCTTCTGGTGTCCTTTGACATAGTTGGTGTCCAGTAATTTCAAATTCGATAAGTTAAAGATAAAAACCAAATCCCAACGTTTTAAAAATATTTTTAGTTGTAGATGGACACAACACCTTTATTTTCTTTCTGTATTTTTATATGATGCTGAGGATCAAACCCAGTGCCTCCCATGTGCTAGGCAAGTGCTCTGCCACTGAGCCCCAGCCCCAGCACAGTCCCGATGTTTTAAAAATACAAAGCAGTCCAGCCATGAGAACAAAATGCTGTAAACTGGTCCGCATTTGCCTGGGCAAACAGGGGCATCTGATCTCACAGGGGAGGAAACTTAGGCTCAGGCAGATGAAGACCAAAGAGCAAAAAAATGTTGTATGATAGGTATTAGAACCCTGAAGGAAATAGCATGGTCCCTGAAGGAACCCTGAAAAAAAACACAGTCATATGACTCTTCCCACAGCCCCTGGTCTTCCAATCTTTCAAATCCCTGATCAAAATTCAGTGATGCCAGGAAGCTCTTCCCCATTAACCTCAGTCAATTCTGCACCCTTGAAGCCTCTGATAGAAGACTTGTGCTGCTCTGTATTAGTTTTCTCTTGATTCTAAAGTGTGTGTGTGTGTGTGTGTGTGTGTGTGTGTGTGTACGTGCACGTATACAGTCTGTTTTGCATGGGTCTGTGTTGCTATGATGTGGATGTGAAATGTCACCCAAAAGCTCTATGTTGAAGGCTTGGTCTCCAATGCAGCAGTGTTCAGAGGCAGGACTGGATCGTGAGGCCTCTGAACACATGAATAGCTTCCCCCATTGATGAACTCAGGGCTTATAGGGTTATTGGGAGGTGGTGGAAACTTCAGGTGATAGGACGTAGTTGGAGGAAGCAGGTCACTGAGGGGAGGTATGCCAGGGTGTATTTGGTCCCTGATGCAGAATAATACCTATGGTATTGATGTTGGAGTTACTTCCTTTGGAAATTGCTCAACAGTACAGAATTATTCCTCACCCACCCCATCTCTTTGTCCCCCCAATGGCACAGTTTTTATGTGTGGAGGAAACTCAGCCTTCCCCAGGCTTCCAGCGAATTGGACCGGTGGCTGTGTTCTTGCCTTATTACTCCCTGATATAACTATTGTCCCAGGAGATGAACCTCTACCCATTCCTAGCCTAGACACCTTAGTCAAAAGACACAGGCGGGCAATACAGGCCTTACCACTCCTTGCCAGCCTTGGAATAACAGCTGCTGTGGGCACAGGTACAGCTGGCTTAGGCACGGCTATACACTCTTACCGTCGCCTATCTCAACAACTTATAGATGATGTACAAACTCTATCAGGAACTATTAAAGATTTACAGGACCAAATAGACTCCCTGGCAGAAGTGGTCCTTCAAAACAGACGAGGCTTAGATTTGCTGACAGCTAACCAGGGAGGTATTTGCTTGGCCCTAGGGGAAAGATGCTGCTTTTATGCCAATAAATCAGGCATAGTACGCACTAAAATTAAGCAGCTTCAAGAAGATCTAGAAAAGAGAAGAAGGGAACTATTTGAAAATCCCCTCTGGACTGGGCTTAATGGATTTTTACCCACCTTCTTCCACTGTTAGGCCCTTTGTTGGGTTTACTTTTAATGGTGTCCATAGGACCCTGCATTATAAACAGGCTGGTACAATTTATTAAAGAACAGATTAATATTTTGGCCTCTAAGCCCATACAGGTCCACTATCATCGTCTGGAGATGGAAGACCGCGCTGCCAACATTTAAAAGGATGTTCTACCCTTCTCTCAGGCTTATTTCTTAAGTTTACATCCCCACAGATCTCTCTTTCTTATATAAAAGTATAAGTAACAGCTCTGACCAACCATCTTCTGCCCTTGCCATAAGGGTTCGCTCCTCCATGGGCCCCTCCGCTTGGGGGAGGACGCACCCATGGAGTGAGGACGTTAGGCCATAATGACGGAGGGTGCAGGAAGGACTGCAGGAGGATGGATCCACGGATCCCAAAACCCAAGACCTCTGAGTGACACGCTCTGGTGCATGGCGGTTGGCATGCTCCCCCTCAAAGCCGTCTCCTCCAAAAACATGCCAAGGCCACCACGAAATCTCCTAGTGAAGACGCTCGCTCAGATCAGGAGATATTCTAAGGCCTCCTAGAGGAACAGAGCCTCTATCACCCCCTGAAAACATGGCCGGTAAGGTATGGTCAAATATTTTATATAAGAAAGGGGGAGATGTCGGGGACTAGAAGGAAATTCTCCTTCAAAGATTAGCCTGACAGCCCCCTGGGAGACATCCTGCCTGGGAGGCATCCTGCAGCTACCTATCTCCCTGGAACATCCTGCGGTTATCAGGATCATCAGACATCTTGCACCTGGCAGTTTTACCACCCACATCCAGCAATTGCTGATTAGAGAGCTTCCCCATCCCCAGCATATAAATACCCCTGTGTGAACAATAAAAGTTTGCAGCTTGATCAGACCCCTGTCTTGCTGTCATCCTTCTGTGTCTCTTGTCCCTTCATTCCTCCCCATCTAGGTTCGCTGCCCACGTTGATGTGTCCTGCCGGACGGGACAGCCTCTGAGCAGCCAACCATGCCCAAGCCCCCTCATTCCTTTTTTCTGACTCTTTGTCTTCATACTCCCCAGCCACCTTCTCCTCCTTCCTTCCCTCCTGGCAGCCACACACGGCTGGGCTGCAGGCCTTCAGGAGGCTGGGAGTGTGCAGACTCTAACACCCACAGGTGAGTAATGTCCTCCTCTCTTTAGACTTCCTACCCCCATCCAAAGGTTTCTGTGCTCTGTTTCTAAGGCACCAGGTCATCAGGATCCCCCAGAAAGCTGAACTGTGTTCTCAGCTTTTACTCTAACATCTTAACACGTACCCATCAGAGTCGTCTTAAGTCCCAAGTGAAAACTTCCTCATGGTCAGCCCAGCCACTGCCTTCCTCTTTTTTTTTTTTTTTTTTTTTCTGGATGCAAGGTCACTTTTTCTGATGAAAAAGTGAAAACATGTTGTCACTTAAAGAGTTTCGCTATGTGCCACTGTGTCAAAGACACACATTACACCATTCATTCTGTACATGATTCTTTTAGTGCAGATGACAAGACCAAGATCTTAAGCAACTGCATAGTTTGTTCAAGGTCATGTGTCTACTTTAAGATGGACTTGGAATTTGAACCTAGGTCCATCACAGATCCCAGAGTGCATTCCTGTCATGATGAGATGGGGTTATGAGAGCGACCTTGAGAATATTATTCCTTCAAAGAACTTCCCAGACAAGCATTCCCAGAAAATGCAAGATCACCGGAGCCAGGCATAGTGGCGCACGCCTGTCATCCCAGCAACCTGGGAGAGTGAGGCAGGAGGATCCCAAGTTTGAGGTCAGACTGAGCAGCTTAATGAGACCCTGTCTCAAAATAGAAACTACAAAGGACTAGAGAGGGAGCTCAGTGGTACAGCATCCCTGGATTCAATCTCCACTGCTGGGGGCGGGGGGGGGGCATTTTGTTTATGTGAACTCGCATCTTCTTTAAGGAGTTAAGCCCAATAGATTCTTCACATTTCCCTTCTCTCTGAAGTCAGTTAAGTGGGGTTGGGACTGCTGCTCCCTAAAAACATCTCCTTAGAATGGGTCTTTCTCACAGCAGCTGCTTTGGGCTTAAGGGAGCAATAATCTAAGCCCTAAAACAAAACTGCTCCAAATTGCAAAAATGTTCCTTGTTGGCAGATTTCCATTAAGCTTGATTCAGCAAGTTTGGTGCAGAGACAATTACAATCCATCCTGAAGTCAGGATGCACAGCCTGTCTTAGGGACACCCCAATCGTGGTAAGCGTCTGCAGTTCCATGAATAAGCCCTTTCTCTGCTGCTGCCTCTTCACACCTGCAGCTCCCTCAGCCCAACCCCTCTCCCCAAACCCAACCATTGGACTGTTTCTTCAAGGTGCCACAGTATTGAGGAAGACATCAGACCATCCTTCTCGCCCCTAGAGGAGTCCTGATCTGGGCCCGGGATGGTTCACCATCAGGGAAGTGGAGGTGAGAGCAGGAGGTTGGTAAACCTGGGCCTTGCCCCAATTCTTCTAGGTCAAATTCTCCAGGGTGGAGCCTCGGAAAACCAGATGTTAACATGTTCTCCAGGTACTTGGGAAGATCCCAGGCTGAACTTCCCAGAATTGAGGCATTGCTTCATTTTCACAATTTTTAAAATTAACAAACACCTTTGTGGTGCTTACCACATCCTAGGCGCTATATTCATGACACATGCTCAGCTCATGCAGGGCTCCCACAAAACCCTAGTGAGAGCTGGGGATCTAGCTCAGTTGGTAGAGTGCTTGCCTTGCATGCATAAGGCCCTGGGTTCAATCCTCAGCACCACAAAAAAAAAAAAAAAAAAATCCTAGTGAGGTAGACACTATTTCCCTATTTCAGATGAAGAAAATGAGGCACAGAGAAGTTAAGAAACTTGTCTGAGATCACCTATCAAGTAAGAGGCAGAGCTGGCTCCAAATGGCCCCCTACATTCTCCTATTCTTTACATGTGGGAATTTCTTCCTTTAAATCATCTCACCTTCAACACTTGTACATATGTATTTTAATCTAATGCAAAAACATATGAGGGCAGAGACTTTTAGCTGTTTGCTGACTGAGGAATATCCAGGGGCTAGAATAATGCCAGGCAGAGTTGTGGCCTCTAAGTATGTGTCAAATGAATGAATCGATGAAAGAAACCTTTAATGTGGAGCTGAGGTACTGTTATATTTTCCCCCAATCATCACTAAAAATACAAGGACAAGCCAGGTGCAGTGGTGCACACCTGTAATCCCAGCAATGCAGGAGGCTGAGGCAGGAGGATTGAAAGTTCAAGGCCCTAAGCAACTTAGTGGCACCTTGTCTCAAAAAATAGAAAAGACTGAGGATGCAGCTCAGTGGTAGAAAGCCCCTGGGTTCAATCCCCAGCGCACGCGCGTGCAAGCGCGCGCACACACACACACACACTCACACACACACAATTATCACTATTAAAAATCTGTGTTGGAGGGATGGGGTTGTGGCTCAGCAGTAGAGCACTCACCTAGCATGTGTGAGGGCCTGGGTTCGATCCTCAGCACCACATAAAAATAAATAAATACAATAAAGGTATTGTGTCCAACTACGATTTAAAAAAATAAATAAAAATAAGTATTTTTTAAAAAATGGGAATAGGGTTGTGGCTCAGTGGTAGAGTGCTTGCCTTGCCTGTGTGAAGAAGCACTGGGTTTAATTCTCAGCATCACATACAAATAAATAAATAAAGGTCCATCAACAACTAATGAAATATTAAAAAGAAAAAAAAAGTCTGTGTAGAGCTGGGGATGGAGCTCAGTAGTAAAATGCCTGTATAGCACCCAAAATTGTTATGTCTTACTCCCTCCTAACCTACACTCCAGCTTGGGACGCCCTGGGCTAGAATTTAACGCTGTCATTGCACTGATCATAGTTCATTATAACTTCCTCATCAAGACTGCAAGTTCCCAAGAATAGGAATTGTATTTATTCATCTCTTCCTGTGCTGAGGACAAAGACCATGTATGCCATTCTTCATTCTTGCCAAAGTAAACTGGTCTTAGGTTGGATTGTTCCTTTAAGTCTTTGACATTTGAAAGGAGGTGATAGGTTTTAACGGATGGCAAAGAATAATGAGGCTCAATTGGCCTGGACTGGAGTCTCCCCAGAGGAGAACTTTCAGGTTTGAGCTGTTGGGCATCAGGGCTCTTGAACTCTCCGCCCAGCTCATGCTTCATGACCCTTGGTTTGAACTGATGGCTGTTCTGAAGCGGTAAATGTCTCGCAGAGAAAGACCATGTCCTTCTCACTTCTCATTGCTCACCAATGGATCTTCAAACCTGGCACATAAAAGATGCTCAATAAAGATAAATGAAGGGGGGACTGCGGCTGTGGCTCAGCGGTAGAGCGCTTGCCTAGTATGTGCCAGGTGCTGGGTTCAATCCTCAGCACCACATAAAAATAAATAAATACATAAAATCAAGGTATTGTGTCCAACTGTAACTAAAAAAAATCTATAAAATAAATAAACTAATAAATGTGGGTTGCATTTTACGGTGGTGTGTGTCTGCAGTCCCACTTACTTGGGAGACTGAGAAAGGAGGATTGCCTGAGCCCAGGAGTTCAAACCCAGTCTGGGCGACTTAGGGAGACCCTGTCTGGAAAAAATAATAATAATGACTTTTTTTCAAATGCAGGTTAAATGAATAAATAAGGAGAAATCACTAAATGTGTTCTACTGAGAAAAGTACAACATTCCTTCTCACTCATTTTTTTTCCCTTACTAGGTTTCTTGTAGATAAGACATGTCCATAAACATGTCTTGGTGGAGGCCATTTATTTGGAAAAGCTGACATGGAGTTGTAGGAGAAAAGCATTTTACCTAGCTGGAAAAATGATAATTAGCTACACAAAAGAAGACAGACAATGGGTACTGCCAAGGGGAAGATTATGTGTCCATCCCAGCCCCACCCAAACACATACCAGGGACCTCACTGGGTGTCCCTAGTATGTTGCAGACTCTGGGACCCGTAAAACAGCCTCAGCAGCAGGCACAAACTCCAGCTAATTATTCAGAACACTGGTTGGCCTTGGAAGGAGATGCCCATGAGAGTTTCACATGCTAACAGCAGGGAGGCAGGCAGGAAGGAAATCAGGGGTAATTAAACCTTGTTTCCTGGGTACACAGCAGCCAACCCCAAAGCACACAGGAAAGATACAGGGCAGAAGCTGCCAAGAGCCGGGCAGCAGAAAGCACAGAGGAGTGGAGTCCAGAAGGCACCCAGGGCCCATTTCTGTTTGCCTAGAAAACCTGTTTCCAGAGAATGTCCTGGTTAATTGATAGGAGAGAGAGGCTCCTGGGTAAAATAAAAAAGAAGGGTGAGAGTCACACATTGGTTCAGTAGATGGAGTAAATGATATGTCTCAACCCCCCCCCCAGACTCTCAAAAGAGTGGCAAGTATGTCCAATAGCATTTATCCAACAGCTTTGCCAGTTTCATTACATCAAAAAAGAGTCAATGGTGGCTCATGCCTGTAATCCCAGTGACTTGGGAGGGGGAGGTAGAAGGATTGCACGTTCAAGGCCACCCTCAGCAACTTAGCAAGGCTCTGTCTCAAAATAAAAATTAGGAAGGACTGGGTGTGCTAATGTAAAATAAATAAATAAACACATTTAATTAAAAAAAACATAAGAAGTAAAAAAAAAGAAAGAAAGAAAGAAAGAAAGAAAAGACTGGGTATGTCGATCAGTGGTAAAGCACTCCTGGGTTTAAGACCAAAGGAAAAAAAAAAAAAAAACTCTGTATCTCCATATCTCTATCTCTGTCTCTATCTCTATCACTACATCTGGCCTCACAGAGAGTCAAGAGAGAGGAAGGAAGAGGGAAAAGACATAGAAGAAGAAATGAGCTGGATGTCGTGGTACCCATCTCCAGTCCCAGTAATTTGGGAGGCTAAGATAGGAGGATTGAAAGTCAGAGGCCAACCTCAGCAACTGAGTGAGGGCCTGTCTCAAAACAAAATAATAAAAAGGCTGGTGGCAAACTCTGGGACCTGTAAAGCGGGTGATGTAGCTCCGTGAGAGAATGCCTCTGCTTTTCAATCACCAGAATATCAAAACAACAACAATGAAGGTGTTGTGACTGTTTATTACCAGCCAGACATAGTCATGTGTACTATGGAATGTTAAATGATATGCACCCAGTGGGTTAGCGTTACTACTATCTGGTTACCAGGTGCTATTACATATGAGAACACACAGGCAGGTGGCCCAAGTGAGAATGGACTATGTCCATCATGGTAAGCAGTTTCAACAATAGGCCCCATGGTCCTTACCTCCTGCAGTGCACACTCTGTGAAAGCCCTGCCCCAGAGTGTGGAGTAGACCTGGTGATTCACCAACAGATTACAAAATGGTGAAAGTGAAGGATGTTCCTTCTGAGGTTGGATTACAAATACTGAGGCTGCTATCTTACTTTCCTACATTGTCCATGTAGCACTCACCCTGGGGAGATCTAGGGGCGCACGCAGTTAACATAGGATGCTTCTAAGACATCACTCATCTCGGGGCCTAGCTGACATATTGGGGGTTGCACTATAAAGTGATCCATGTGGCAAGGAACTGACATTCCCTCCGATATCAGCAAGGACCTGAGGCCCATCAGAAGACATGTAAGTGTCCCTGAGAGGGATTGCCTTCCTGCTCAGCCTTGAGATATCTCAGCTTTGACTCGTACCTTGATTGTAGCTTTTAGAGAGACCATGAGCAAAAGGACCAGCTAAGATGATCCCAGGTTTCTTGCCCACAGATACAGAGATGATAAATGATCGTTGTTTCTGCAGTGTGGGTGGGGTGGGGAATTGTTACAAAGCAATTGATAACCAATATGCTCATTTTAAAAATTACTCCACAAGGGCTGGGGTGGAGCTCAGTGGTAGAGCGCTTAAGTGAGGCCCTGGGTTTCCCCCCCCCCCAGCACCACACCCCCCCACACACACACACAAAACAACTCCATAGAGACAACCACTGGTTCTGGTCACTGAATACCTCCAGTTCTTACTCCTAGGAACACAGTACAGTTAACTTCCTGGCACCTTTAATTAGGCGTGGCCTTCTCACTTCCTTTGACCAGTGAAATGTGAGTATAGTAGTGAGACGTGACCCAGAGGTTTTCAGATCTAATACACAGGTCACTTTAGACATGTGCCTTTTTTCCTGTCGGCCCTCCTGGAAGCATGGAGCTGGAACCTCCTCATCTGGATGGAAAGACTCAGCCAACCAAGAGGGGCACCCACTCAGTACGGCCTAAACGTTTGCTCTGGGCAGTTGCTGAGGTTCCAGGGTTTTGGGTGCACCATCACCTCCCCCACCTTCACTGATAGAAACCACAGTGTCTGATAATTATGATTTACCTCAGACTTCAGTCAATCAACAGACCACGGTATCATTTGTCCTCCTGTGTTATTAACAATTTTTGTACCTAAACCAAAATTATCCTTTGGTCACATGTTTGCACCTGGTAGGGATATCTGTCAGTATCACCAATTCAGCATGATCACTTTTATAAGAATTCCTGAGAGAAACTTTTCTTCTTAGTGCCAAGACAGCTCTATCTTTTTGGACTCAGAGCTTGCAAACATTGTTTATTTACAAAATACTTTTTTGGGGGGAAGGAGCAGGGACTGGAGATTGAACCATTCAGCCATATCCCCAGCTTTTTTTTTTTTTTTTTTTTTTTTTGAGACAGGGTCTCATTAAGTGGCTTAGGGCCTTGCTAAGTTACTGAAGCTCACCTTGAACTTGTGATCCTCCTGCCTCAGACTCCTGAGCCACTGGGATTACAGGTGGCCCTCATATCCATTTTTATATGAAGGAAGAAAATTAAAACAGAAGCAGACCAATGGACAGAACAAGGTCAAGCTCTAAAACATTTAGAAAACATTTGGGTTTCAATCATAGCTTGTCTACTTTCTAGCTGTGTGACCTTGCGATAATTATGGGGTCTCAGTTTCTACCTTTTTAGAAGTGGGGGTAGCTTTACTAATGACTCCCTTTGAAACTTTGTGTCAAGGGTTATCATGGGGAAAGTGCTTAGCCCTTAATAAGAGTTCTTACCAAATTTTAGTTCCTTCCTTCCTTAACCCCAAATCCCTTGAGCAGCTCTTTGCTCTTGAACTTGCTCAATCATGTTCCTGGGTAAACTCATAAATATCTCCTGCTGAGGAAATGGATTTCAGCTGCATCAGGAGAAATGCATGCAGAAGGAAGGCAGCAATAGGGGCTGGAGGAGGGGGAATCACCGCTGCTTGGTGCTCACTATGGAGTCAAGAGAGGGGAGGGATTGGGGCTGGTGGCGCTGCAATGTGCTGCTGGCTTCCTGGAGAAACACCTGGTTAGTGAGGTCCTGGGAAGCAGACCAAGGATTACACCAAGTGACTATCAATCCCTTTTTAACTTTGTGACAGGGACTTGGTAAATTGCTGAGGCTGGCCTAGAACTTGCTCTGCTCCTACTTCAGCCTTCCCAGTGGTTGGGATCATAGGCATGTGCCACCGCACCCCGCTGCCATACTTGCAAGAGGTAGACCAGAGCTTTTCACCCTGAACACCATAAATAGGGGGACCGGAGGCTGTTTGGTTGTGGGGGTGGATCTGTGTATGTTAGGATGTTTCCATCCATCTCTGCCCTCTGCCCACCAGATGCCTCAGCCCTACCTCCACCTCAGGTCATGACAATCAGAACTGCCTCCAGACATTGCTTACACTCCATGGAAGACAAATCCCCCCACCTCGTCACCCTCTGTGAAAGCCACCTGTGCAGAGCAACACAGCATCCTGACATCGGTGTTTATTAAGTACCCACAAAGAGCCCAAGAAGACAAAAGGGCATATCACACAGTCTCACCCCTCCAGTTACTCATGGCTCCTGGTGGAGTAGGAGAGATGGACCCTCTGCACATAATTGTCCTGAAGTGTGGCTGGCACAATAACAGAGATGCCAGCCAGGAGCCAGGTGCCCCTGGTCCCATACCTTGGGGGAGTGTCCAGCTCTGCTGAGAGGAGAGAGTGGGGGGATCACTCCACTGACCACCCTCCCTGAAGAGACCCCATTCCAACTTTCCACCAGCTCGTCTTTGCAGCACTCCGTGTCCCTGATAGCAATGCCTGTGACTTATAAATGGTTGTTTTTATCCTCTTATGACTTTGTGTGTCTGCCTCCTTCTCTAGATGATCAGCTAGGGACAAGGGCTGTCTTTGTCTTGTCAACCCTAGAATTCCTGGGTCCTATTCCTGGGTCCTGGCAGGAAGTAGAGCCTAATTACAGATTCAATAACTGTTCTGAGAAGGAAGGAAAGGAGGAAGGAAGGAGGGACGGAGAGACAGAGGGAGGGGGAAGGAAGGAAGGAAGAAGGAAGGAGAGAAAACTAGAGATTCCCCAGGCAGCTGTGACGGGAAGAGCATTATGGGCCAGGAATAATGTGTGCCAAGGCCCAGAGAGGTCAAGACGACTGGCTTTATAATTTGCAGGGCTCCTTGTTCCTACACATTATTAAGAATTTCAAGACTGGGCTGTTGGGATGTGGCTCAAGCGGTAGCACGCACCCCTGGCCTGCGTGCTGACCGGGTTCGATCCTCAGCACCACATACAAACAAAGATATTGTGTCTGCCGAAAACTAAAAAAATAAATATTAAAATTCTCTCTCTCTTTAAAAAAAAATTAAAAAAAAAAAAAGAATTTCAAGACCGCTATGTCAGAGCTTTAAACAGAATGTGGGCCTTTTGAGTGGGCAGTCCTGTGTCACTGCGCAGGCACAGCGCGGGTCGCCCTCCCTGGAGACAGGCGCCCCCGCCAGCAGCCCCCCAGCTTGCCTCTCAGTCTGCACGTTGGGTCCCCTGGACCTCAGGCAACCACACTGTGTTCTCTCACAGCAGAAACCAGTCTCCCAGGAGCAGAGAGCCCATCGGAGCCTGTTCTTCCAAATTCCATGTTGACATTAAGAAATAGTGCAAGACGAGGTCGGTGGGCACAGGTCCTACCCAGCGTTGTTTGGTGAGATCTCAGGAAGCTCACCAGCCCCGAACAAAACTGCGGTATGCAGCGGGTGTGCTCTGGATCAGTGCCCGCTAGCTGCAGGCCGAGTGGACCGCCTGCTCCTAATGAGGCTCCTTCCCAGTCCAGTCAGCCCTCCTGTACCGTGTGTGCCTGGGGAACTGGGCAATTTGTTATCAGCCCACAGTAAGAGTGATGGAGAAATGCTCTCGAGGCTGGCCCTGGTCAAACCTATCATTCATAGGCTTTCTTGGGGAATAACCTTAATTAGGACTTAGATGATCTGTTTGACTTGCTGTTGCGATTACCTCAGTCTTTTGCTTAGATGCATCTAAAAGACACCTGTACTTGGGCAGTTTATAAAGGAAAATTCTGGCTTGCAATAAATAACTTTGCATGTGACTGGAGGGCATGTGAGCGTGTGTGTAGGTGAGTGCATGTGTGTGTTGGTGCACATAAACATCCCCTCTCAGGAGATTTTCACCTACAAGAATATGAAAAGAATATTCTCTTCAACCTAGAAAAATCTGATAATCTAAGAACCATTGGGAATGACCTTTTCCTATATCCTGGTTTCTAGGACTTTCTTCAGAAATGGAAAGGAAAAGGGGCAGGGGGCAGCTCATTTTCTGGGCACTTTCCATCAGGTTAGTTTCTTTCATGTACATGAGGTCATAAATTTCTGGGAGATGGGCACCCTGATAGTACATTGATGAGTCAACTTTCTTGGACTGCAGGATGCGCAGAGAGCTGATTAGACATTATTTCTGGGTGTGTCGCTGAGGGTGTTTCTGGAGAAGATTAGCATTTGAATTGGTAGACTGAGCTAAGCAGATCCCTCTCTGATGTGGGTGGACAGCCTCTGGCCTGTTCAGAGCCTGGTGAACAACAGGCTGAGGAAGGTAGGTTCACTCCCTCCTCTGATCACGGCTCAGTACCCCTGATTCTCAGGCCTTCATTCTGGGATTGGAACCTATATGATAGCTCTCAGGCTCCCAGGATTTGGGCTGACATTTTTTTTTTTTTTAATTATCCCATGGCTTGGGAACTGGCCTAGACTCAATACCCTACTTGCTGGCACTTAATCCTAACTTCCTCCACCTGTTGGACCTCTGAGAGTCAGAAGGGCATCAGATAGGCATTGAGGCTACTATATTTCATGGTAATACAAAATCGGAAAGGATAGCAGCCTATACTGTATCTGATTTCAGAAGAGATCTTTCATACCTGCTGGTGTTGAGAATGCCTTGAGACTGGTCCCCACCTCTTGCAGCAGTCTATGGATTGAGTCTACATGATCCTCCAGTTCTGGACACACTAATCACTCTGTCTACTTTTGCTCTTTGATTTTCAAATGACAAGAAGCAATGTCAGCTATCTCCCCTCCCCACCTCCAGCTCAGAGGAAGGAATAAGAACACAGGGGTCTGGCTGGAGCCAGGGAGAGTCATTTGCTCTTCGCTGCCCCCCTTCTTCTGGGTGTCTTGCAACATGCCTTAGGACTTGCTATAGCTGAACAGCAACTAGACAGCAAGTCCCAAAATGGGGGTTGGAGTGCCAGCTCTCTCATGTGTCTGCTGTGGGACAGAGAAGTCACTTAAGTTCTCTAAGTCTCAGCTAGGCATGGGGGCACACACCTGCAATCTCAGCCGCTCCAGAGTCTGAGGCAGGAGAATCACAAGTTCAAAGAGAGCCTCAGGGAATTAGCAAGGCCCTAAGTAATTTAGCAAGATCCTGTCTCAAAATTAAAATTTAAAAGGACTGAGGATGTGGCACAGTGGTTAAGTGCTCAGTGGTTAATCCCCCCCACCAATAAATAAATAAACAAATACATACAAAGTTCTTTTAAGTCTCAATTTTCTCACCCATAAAATGAAAAATAATATTCAAATCTTTTTCATGCTTTTGATGAAGAAATCCTGGAATAGTTGGACGTGCATATCTGTACCCTAACCTACCCAGGATCCTGAGATAGAAGGGTTACAAGTTTGAGGCCAGCCTGGACAACTTAGTGAGAGCTATCTCAAAATTTGAAAAAAAAAAAGAGCTGGGATGGAGCTCAGTGGTAGAGTGCCTATCATGCACAAGGACCAAGGTTCAATCCCCTGCATCCTGACCACACTCACAAAAAAGGCCAGAGATATAGCTCAGTGATAGAGCTCCTGGGTTCAATCCCTGGTACCTAAAACAACAATAGAATACTACATGTGATACTAGAGACTAGGGGAACATTGAAAAATATGATGCTCTCTCTGCTCTTTGTGTTGTTTTGAGCTTATGCATGTTGTATTTCATTGTAAACTTTTGTCACTTATTATAATTTTGCAATAATTTTTACATGTTGTCACCTGGTTTTCAAAGACTTTTTTTTTTTTTTTGTAGCGGGGATTGAACTCAGGGGCACTTGACCACTGAGCCACATCCCCAGCCCTGTTTTGTATTTTATTTAGAGACAGAATTGCCGCAGTCTGGCTGGGCACAAATCACAAGCTACTCAAGCAGGAACAAATTTTATTCCCGAACTCACGCGAATGCCACCCACACGGCCCTTCCAGGAACACCACACACCAACCGGAACTCCCTCCAGCTGAACGTCACCAACCAACGGGAACTCTCCAGGAATCACCGGGAGAGCTCAACCGGAACTCAATGGGAATTCAGCGAGTAGCGGGCGCCCAAGGCAGCAGGAGCTGCCCTATTGCCGGGACAGCAGGGGTCTAATATACAACTGAATACACAGCCTGTTTCAATCCAGCATCATCCAGTCACAGCAATTATAGACAGTTTAACTTAATTATCATCATCTTAATGGCTCCCTGGCTCACCTCTCAACCATTACTTCTGGCAAAATGCCAGGGGCCATTCCGACTGTGGCTCTCAGCACAGAATCTCACTGAGTTGCTTAGAACCTTGATTTTTCTGAGGCTGGCTTTGAACTCTCCATCTTCTTGCCTCAGCCTCCCTAGCCACTGAGATTACAGGTGTGCACCACCATGCCTGGCTCACAGGAATATTTTCAATGTCAGCATAATATTTACCCAGCCATTTCCATTTTAAAGAAAGATTTTTAAGGTCTTTCACAATTTTTAATATTATATATCACGTATGATACTGGATTTTTCCATAAGATTAGTACTCAGGATTGATGTTATCAGTCCATGGACACCATGAGTTCAGGATTCTTTTTATTGATGCGTAAAGTTTAGGTCTCTTTTCCCCTCCTGTGAGGTTTATACTTTTTAATATCAGGGATCATGTGTTATTCTCAGTAGACAGTGGTGTGTGACAGTAAAGGCCATAGATTTTAGAACCAGACAAGGCTGAATTTGGATTCTGCCTTTGATATTGGGAAATCCAGCATTCTCTACAATAGCATAAGAATATCTACATGTATACGTTGAGATTCACATCGGCTATATATTGCTGCATTACAAATCATCCTAAAATTAAATGCCTTAAAACAACAAAAATCAACAATTTGACTTAAGTATTGGCAATGTGGACAGCACTCCACAGGGACAGCTCATCTCTGCTCCAGTGCAGAGTGTGTTCTTAGGCAGCTTGGGGGGTCCACTTTCAAGATGGCGCACTCACATGGCTGCTAAGTGGGGTGGAACCAGCTGTCCATTGGGAACTCTGATGGGATTGTGTGCGGGAGGCTTCCATCTCCTCCACATGAGTTTTGCCATGAGTTCGTGGATTTCCTCAAGCATGGTGGCTTAGTTCCAAGGGTGAGTATCCCAAGAGCTCCAGGTAGCAGATGTGCTGCCTTTAATGATCTGGCCCCCGAAGTCACACAGTATACCACCTCCATTGCAGTCATATGCCCACCTAGAGTCAAGGAGAGTCCACTTCTTGATGGAAGGAATGCCATACCACACTACAAAAAGAGTTGATTGTATGGGGGATTTCCTTGTGGCCATTTTGATTAAGTACAATTTGTCACACAGAGTTGTAAGAATTTAAAAAGCAAACGGATCGTATGTGTCTATATGCCCAACAGAGTAAATACCTCCCAGTAGGTACTTAATCCACAGGCATGGGCATGGAACCAAGAAGGTCAAAATCCCAGGAGAAGCCTTCAACAGGTGTTCAGGGGTCAAGTGGTTTTCTGATGGCTCATTTTTCTTTCTTTCTTTCTTTCTTTCTTTCTTTCTTTCTTTCTTTCTTTCCCTCTTTCTTTCTTTCTTTTTTTCCTTTTGTGGTGCTGGGGATTGAACTCAGGGCCTTGTGCATGCAAGGCAGGCACTCTACCAACTAAGATATATCCCCAGCCCTCTGATGGCTCATTTTGATGCTATCTGAATCATCCCTTTGCACACCACACAAGAATAATGAAGAATGTGTCTGTGCTGACATTTTGCTTTCTCAATTGCTCTCCTCTTTCACCGGTTTGTAACCCACGTATTTGGTCAATCGTGAAAACTGCCAGAGACCAGCAACACTGTGTGGCATTGTTTAGTCACATCCCATTTGTCCCATGGGTGGGTCTTTCAAAACCACCCTGCACGGCTTGGCCCTAACACAGTGTATCTGTAGTATGTGAAAGAGCATGGCCATGATAAGACAGGATGTGAACCTGACCTGTTTTCATTTGAATGGGAAATTTTGGCATGGCATGTTCATGAACCACTCTGAATCAACTGCAGAGAAGCCAATCATGAAATAGAACTCTCCTCTGCCCTACTAGGTTGAAGCCAGAAAGAATCATCAAAAGGAGCCCAGGGACAAGATGGCACTTTTCCAAGGTCATTGAGCAAGTTGATGTCAGAGTCATGGATTAGAGAAGGTTTCTCAACCTCAGCACTGCTGATGTTTTGTGCCAAACATTTCTTTACAATGGAGAGCTGTCCTGTGCACTGCAGTTTCAAAGCACCTGTGGCCTCTGCCCACCAAATGCCAATAGCATCACCCTCTGATTTGTGAAAACCAAAAATACCTCCAGACACTGCCAAATGTTCCCTGGGAGACAGTCACCCAGAAAGAGTCACTAGGCTAAAATTCAGATCTTCCAGTTGCCTGTGAATCTATTTAGCTAAAACATCATTTCAACAGATGTCAAGTTGATATGTAAAGACTAAATTTAGGCACTGAATTAGTAGGTATTTTACTATGGGAAAAAAAACATAACAAAAATAAATCTGGATTTCAGAACATTTTACAAGAAGCCAGGCTTGGTGGCACACACCTGTAATCTCAGTTACTCCATAGGATGAGGCAGGAAGATTGCAAGTTCAAGGTCAGCCTGTGCAATTTAGTGAGACCCTGTCTCAAAAAAAAAAAAAGTAGATAATAGGCCTGATTTCTTCATAAAGTCACAAGGAAATAGAGGAGGTAGAGATAATCCTTACAGATCAAAAGAGACTCATGACCTTATCTTCGATTGGGTCTAGTTCTTGAAAAACAAAACTATAAAAGATATTTGAGGGAAAGTTGAAAAAATGTGAATATGCCATGATTGCTTAAATTTGTAAATGTGCACATGGTATTGTGGTTAAGAGAAAGTCTTTGTTTTGGGTAGATGCATGGGGTAAAGAGAATTACATGTATAACTTACTGTGGGATACTCAGCCATAAAAAGTAAGCAAATATGGCAAAATGTTACATATTTATGAGCCTACATGACAGATGTGTATATGATAGATTCTTAATTATTTTCTTCTATATATACATATATATTTTAATTGGAGACAGGATCTCATTAAATAGCTCAGGCTGGTCTTAAACTTGTCATCCTCCTGCCTCAGTCTCCCAAGGCACTGGGATTATAAATATGTGCCACCAAGTCTTAAATTCTCAAGTTCCTGTTGAATTCAGGGGCACTCAACCACTGAGCCCTATTTTGTATTTTATTTAGAGACAGGGGCTCACTGTGTTCCTTAGCGCCTCGCTTTTGCTGAGGCTGCTTTTGGACTCACAATTCTCCTGCCTCAGCCTCCTAAATCACTGGGATTATAGGTGTGCACCACTGTACCTGCCTCTTCTGTGTCTTTGAAAATGTTATTAAAATGATTTGAAAAATAAAGGGAAAAAATTGATGTTTCCTGAAAGCACAAAGATGTTCATTACAGCATTGTGTCTAATTAAAAAAAAAATTAAAAATCAGAGGCAGCCTAATTATTCATCCCTAGTAACTACATATGACAGTCTAGATGATATGGCATATTATGCAATATTTGCCAAAAGGAAGGCTCAACCTGCTGACATCCCCACCCTGCTCACAAAAGTGAAAACACCCTGAATCAACAATGACTGTCAGAGCCTCCCTTTCTCAGGGATGTCCATGGCTCATTGACTGCATCTCACAATGGTACCCAGCACCTTGCAGGTTCTGAGCAATCCAGCATGAAAGCCTAAAAGATGGAAATCTCAGTCCAGGAGAGGAAATGCAGCTGGACATGCAGCCTTCTTCATTTTCTTAAAACTTACTCTATACTTTCGGCTCCCATTTTACTGGGATGATAGGAATTCCACCTCGGACAAGTTCGCATTTCCCTTTTCTCAGTAATTGTGGCTAATTCCTGCAGGAGGATTGGGGTTGAACCATCTGAAATGGTCAGTATTTTTCACTTTCAGAAATGTTAGCTTGTGCCTGGCGTGGTGGCACATGCCCTTAATCCTAGCAGCTCAGGAGGCTGAGGCAGGAGAACCGCCAAGTATGAGGCCTACCGCAGTAACTTAGCCAGACCCTGTCTCAAAATAAAAAATAAAAAGAAAAAAGAAATGTGGATGTGGCTCAGTGGACAAGCACTGAGTTCAGTCCCCAATACCAACCCCCCAAAACGTCAATTTCACGTAGTCACCCTAAAGCATTGGATCATGTTCATTTGAATGGATTTGGAGAGAAGAATGGGGAGAGGGAAAAATGAGATGGATCTAAGGGTTCTACATGAATGGCTTCCCATACATGTCTATTGTTACTGTGTATGTGTATGTGCACAGACAAGCTGCCAGCTTGTAAAAAGGACTTTATAATAATATGATAAAATCAAACATATGGAACAAGGCTGTACATACATTTTCCTGTTTTTGTACCTATGTGTGTGTATTTTTTATGTCAGGAAAATATAATCCAAATGGATACAATGGCTGCTTTTGGAGAGCAGGGATCTGTAGTGGGTGCAGGGCATGCTGCTTACATTAGCCCTTTGTTTTCTTTCTTTCTTTTCTTTTTTCTTTTTTTTGGTACTGGAGATTGAACCCATGAGTGCTTTACCACTGAGCCATATCCCCAACCTTTTTCAATATTATATTTAGAGTCAGGGTCTCACTAGGTTGCTTAGGACCTCACTAAATTGCTGAGGCTGACTTTGAACTCCCAGTTCTTCGGCCTCAGCCTCCTGAGCCACTGGGATTGCATGTATTAATACACAGGTCTGTGTATATTAATACATACGTGCCTGGATTATTGCTTCATTCTTAATGTCCAGAACCATACCTGGCACAGGGTACTTGCTCAATACATATTTTTTGAACAACTACAAAGAAGGAAAGAAGTCAATTTCTCACCTTTGTTCTCACTGTTTTGACATCTTGCTGAGTCTCAGTGCTAAATAAGCCCACAGACTTTGAGGCTATTAGAGCTTTTAAAAGGATTTGAGTCAACTTGTGCAGTTCTCCCATTTCACTGATGAGAAACTGAGATACAAAGGGACAAGTGTCTAATTCAGCAACACAGGAGGAGTAGAAAGCAGAAGTCCCCCTTCCTGGTACATTTAAGCACAGCGGCTGTCTTTAGAATATGTCATTTTCTCAGGAGCCTGGAAATTCCATGATGTCAATTTAAAAGCAATCAACTTCTTTGTGTTTGGCCAATGACAGATGGGCACATGGTTCTGTTTGCTGTAGATAAACTGAACTAATCGAGACATCAAAGACTTAGTACCTGATAGGCCAGTCCAACCAGCTTAGGATGCTCAAGGTTAATGTCAATGCATTAAAACAGTGATAAACTAACCCCATTAATCTTGGCCATTTGTAAGGAAATACTTTGGTTTGGGCAAACCTGTGCTTCTGGTTCAGAACTGACAATTGCTCAATCTGGACCATACCAGGGGAAAGAGCTCAGAAAATCTTTTATACCCCTGGGTGAAAAGGGACTTCATCCTCTGGTTACAGCTGGAAATAGCTAGCATTATACCTGGTACATAGTAGACTCTCAAAATATGTCAGCTTCTTTTCAATTAAAAAAAAAACTTTAAAAAATGCTTTGCCCCATTTACCTTACAATGTGGTGGTTATAATTATAGACTCTGAAAGGAGCTAAGTGACCCTGAGCTAACCACTGAAGCTTTTGGTGCCTCAGTTTCCTCTACTATTAAGTGGGGTTAATAATAGTTTCATCTCACCCGTTGTTATGAGAATTCACTGGGGTAACCCACAGAAAGCCCTTAGAAAAGTGCCTGCACATCACAAGCTCTGCGTAAGCTTTGCTATCGTTTCTTCCTCAGTAGGCCTGTTCCTTTTCTCAACCGAGGACTACTTTGAGTTCTAAGCTCTGTGTCAGTCTGGGTAACCTCGTGAGACCCTGTCTCAAAATTAAAAATAACAAGGGGCTGGGGATGTAGCTCAGTGGTAGAGTGCCCCTCTGGATTTAATCCCCAGTAATTAAAACAAACAAACAGAAACAAAAAATGGTAAGTAAAACTGGACATTAGTTAAAGTAGTGAAAACAAATGTCATTCAGTAACTACTGACAGTAGAGAAAGAGCTGGGGTGACCAGGTATTTTTAAGTGAGAAAGGGAAGTAGGAAGGAGAAATAAGTATAGGGGAGGGAATATAACAGAAAGCAGAAACTGGAGAGGGGTTGGCCCATGTACCTGAGACAGGGACGGGGATGCAGAGGCCCTGTCTTCAAGTCCTGGCTGGAATAATAGCAAATTTTTTTGATAGTCCTGAGTTTTCTCAGTAGGTTCCTAAGGTGTCCAGGGTCATGCTGGGCATTTGGGGTTCTCCTGGGATTGTGCTGCTAGAAACTATGTTAGTGTTATGGTTTGGTTCTGGAATGTCCCCCAAAAGCTTGTGTGTTAAAGGCTTGGTCCCCAGCACAGTGATATTCAGAGGTGGGGCTTTGGGGAAGTGATTGGGTCACGAGGACTGAGCACTGTGACCTCATCAGGGCATCAATTAATTTGATGGATTAAAATTTGAAAGAATGCTGGGAGGAGCTGAAAACCGTAAGCAGGTGAAGCCTGGTTAGAGGAAATAGATCACTAGGGGAGTGCCCTTGGGGGACTGTATCTTGTCTCTGGTCCCTTCTCCCTCCTCCTCCCCCCACCCCTTCCTGCCTGTCATGAGCTGAACTACTCTCCTCTGCCCACCCTTTTGCCATGTTGTTCTGCTCCATCTCAGAACAATGGAGCCAGACCAGCATGGACTGAATCTCTGAAACTGTGAACCAAAATAAATCTTTCCTCCTCTAAGTCGGGGAACCCTCTTGTTATATAGATTCGTTGCTCTTGTCAGGTATTTTGGTCACAGCAATGAAAAGTGGACTAACACAGTTAGTGCTTGTTTGAGTTTTTGTAGGCTAAAACTGAGGACCAGTGAGAGGACGCAGAAAAGCCTTGCTAGAGATTGGTCAAGGACAGAATCTGTGTCATTTCCTCTATCAGGTTTGTTCCATTAGTTTACAAATAAAACCCAGGAAACACTAACACAGATGGGTATAAGCCAAGAGGTTAAGTACTGACAACTCTTAACCAATGTTTATTAGGCGCTTCCTGTGTACCAAATGCCTTATCACACGCATACAACCACAAAACGTCATTCAGTCTTCTGTACAACCCTGTGAAATAGATGCTACTTTTACCACTTTTAAAACATGTAAATACAAGCAAATCAAGGATCTGCCTGGTTAATAACTGATGTATGGTCATGTGTCTGGAAGGACAAAAGAAGCAGATCGAAACCAGATTATTTTGGCTCCAAATTCAGTGTTGTGACCACATGGCATTGATCTCCTGTGTTCAGCAAATTTGAAAAGACATCATGGTGCCAGGAAACCTGGTTTGACCTAAAAGCCAAGTACAGAGCCCTAGAACACAGGAAAAGATCCTACTTCTCCAGGGACCCTGCCTTAGAGACCACTGAGTCTTGACATTTGGGTGCATAAAGTGTGGAGGAACCAGGAAAGGCAGGAAGGTGGTGACCCCCATAATCAGGACCAGCCAAGCAGTCGGAGAAACTTGATGGGAACTGGAACTTGTGCGTAAAAGGGTCTGGTTAATATTTAATCATGAGTAAGCCATAGATTCCCACAAGATCATTCATCAACTTTCTTAACTGTGCTCATTGGAATGCCCCTAATTTTTCCAAAAGCAGAAGAGTAATGCCTGTGCACTGAGATGGGCTGAGACCCAGCGGACAGGTAAGGGACATGAGCACAAGCAGAAAGTGATCTAGTGCCCTGGAGATGTGCACAGTGCGGGAAGGAGACACTGGGGGGAAAGAAACTAATTTTAGTCTTGACTGAGACTGTAACTAGCTGTGTGGCATTGGGCAGGCTAATTTCACTCCCAACAGCCTATGTGCAGGCAGAGGGCTGGGCTGGGGACTTCCTGATGTCTTTTTTAGCTCTGGCAGCCTGGTCATTGGCAGTAGTTCATTTAGGCCAGGTTTCAAGGAGGCAGATCTCTATTAGGTGCTCTCTCTCCTCTGGCAGTAAAAGCAATTATAATGTATAGCCTTTTTTTATGCAAAAGTGCTGCCACTCACCTAGAATCCCTGCAGTGAGAGCTAGAAATGATCTTCACCTCAGGATCCTCCTATTATATACATAAAGAAACAGGACAGAGGCACAAAGAGGGGAAGTCATTTTATTAGAGACCCACAATTCTGCATCAAGAATGCTATTTTCGGTGTCTGTTTATTTTGGTACTGGAGATTGAACCCAAGGGCACTTTACCACTTAAATCCAACCCCAGCTCTTTTTATTTTATTTTTTGTTGTGAGACAGGGTCTTATTAAGTTGCTTAGGGTCTCCCTAAGTTTCAGAGGCTGGCCTCAAAGCTCCCAAATTGCTGGGATTACAGGTATGCATCACCACATCTGGCAAAAGTCATTTTTGATAATGAGCAGGGAACTTATTCCATCAGCCTGCTGCCTAGGTACTGGAGGAGGAGTAGAAGGACAGTTAATAGATACTTGCAATGGGTGTCAGATCCCACCTTAGGTTCAATGTGAATGCAAGTTTTATTAAGTCCCTGCTTGAACATGGATGTTGGCTGCATCTTCACGTTACAGCTGCAATGAAAAGGCCTAGAATAAGCTGTTCTGATGATATCAAGCCTCTGAATGAATGTTCCTGGCCTCCAGACCACTAGTTAAAGATAAATATAATCCATGATTTTTAAGACCACATTTAGGAAATTTTTTTTGTTGTTGTTGATACCTACAGCCAAAAGGGTAATCACCATCTCAAGCAACATCAAAAATATTGTTTGTTTGTTTCATAAAAAGTATAGAAATGATCTCTTCCTTTTTCTTGCATTCAGGCTCCTTTCAGTAGTCCCAGCAGCTTTCCTATAGTCTTCCTCTTACATGCTATTGGCTAGAATTGGATCAGTCAGTCCACACCCGAGCTGATTGCTAGCAAGTGAAGTGGAATTATAGACTAGGCTGAGCCTGATTCCCAGGAGGAACAGATTTGGGGAAACAGAAGTGATCATAAGATAGATACTGATACTTTGAATATTAAAAAAGGAATAAATCACAAATTGCAGAATGGGTAGGAAAGAGCTTATTGAAATTAAAGCCTATTTATTAAACCCCTCGTTATAAACAAAAGGAAAATATAAGTAAGACACCAGGGAGAAATGTTCACAATTTATAACAATTATATGGCAAGTGAAGTGTTAACATTCCACAAATCACTTCTGAGAATTTGCCCTGAGGACATAGGCAAAGATTTAGTCACAAAGATGTTTGTAGTAGTCCTATGTTTAATAATGAAAATTTGCAAACAAGATGAATTTCCACTAATAAGGTTCTGCTTAAGTAAAATATGATACAGACTCAGAGTGGCATGCTACAGGCCCATTAAAAACTAATGTTGCAAGAATATATGTGCTGTCATGGGGAGATGATTGTGATGTATTATTAAGTGACAAAAGCAGAATATAAATAATGTATATGGTTTAGTTCTATTTGCCTAAAGGAAAATGTAGTGTGTGTGTGTGTGTGTGTGTGTGTGTAAGTATCCAGAAGAGATTAGCTAGAAGAGTAGATATTCCAGAATAAACAATGTCTATTTCTGGTGGGTGGTATATTTTTTATTTTTCATTTTCACTGCTTTCAAGCAAAAATAATAAATAAAGGAATTTTAGTGTGGGAACAAATACCAAAAAGTGAAAGAACACCTCAACAGATGGACTTAAGCAAAATATGTTCATAAAAAATGAGCAATGAGGGGCTCGGGATGTGGCTCAAGTGGTAGCATGCTAGCCTGGCATGCGTGAGGCACTGGGTTCAATCCTCAGTACTACATAGAAATAAAATAAAGATATTGTGTCCATCTTAAAAAAACTAAAAAAAAAAAAAGAGCAATGAGCCCCAAACAAATGTATGGGTATTCATTCTTGTTAATAAACCAACATGCAATTGAAACAGGGAGCGGGCTGGGCACATAGCTCAGTGGTAGAGAGCTTGCCTAGCATACACAAGGTCCAGAGTTCCATGACCAGCGCTGCAAAAAAAGAAAGAAAACTGAAACACTTCTTTTCTTTTTCCTCCTCTATCATTGTACTGGACTATTTTCCCCTTATGAAAGGAGCGTACCTTGATTGGGAATGAAGGGAAATATGTAAGCTCACAGATAACTTTTCTGAAAAAGAGTGTGAGGCCCTGGACTTGATCCCTAGCAACACACACACACACACACACACACACACACACTCATTTTCTCAGGAGGCTGAAGCAGGAGGATGACAAGTTCAAGGCAGCCTGGGCAGTGTAGTGAAATCCTGTCTCAAAACTACAACCAGAAACCAACCAACCAAAACTTGAACAGTTTGGAGGGTTCCTCAACAAATAAAACATTGAATTGCTGTCCATTCCAGCAATGCCACTGCTGGGTAAATACCCAAAAGACTGAAAGCAAGGTCTCGAGGAGGTATACGTATACTCACATTCACAGCAGCATTGTTGGTAATAGGCCAGAGGTGGAAGCCGCCTGAATGTCCACGGATGGGTGAATGGATAAACAAAACATAGTATATACGCACAAAGAATCTCATGCAAATTGAAATAAGAAAGAAATTCTGACACATGTAGCAATATGGATAAACCTTATGTTAAGTGCAATTAACCAGTCACAGAAAACCAAATACTAAACAATTCCACTCATGTAAGCTACATAGAGTGGTCAAATTCAGAGATAGAAAGGCGGGCTGGGGATGTAGCTCAGATGGTAGAGTGTTTGCCTCTCATGCACAAGGCCCTGGATTCAGTCTCCAGCAACACACACACAAAGAAAGATAGAATGGTGACTGTCCAGGGCTGGGTGGAGGAGGGGAGAATAGGGACTTTTTTTTTTTTTTTAGAGAGAGAATTTTAATATTTATTTTTTTAGTTTTCGGCTGACACAACATCTTTGTTTGTATGTGGTGATGAGGATCGAACCCCGGGCCACACGCATGCCAGGTGAGCGGGCTACCGCTTGAGCCACATCCCCAGCCCAGAGAATAGGGACTTTTGATGGGTACAAAGTTTCAGTTTTTCAAGATAAAAAGAGGATTCTGTCTGTTTGTTTGTTTGTTTTTCCAGAAATTGAACCCAGGGTTGTTCTACCACTAAGCTACATCTCCAGCACTTTTTATTTTTTTGTTTTGAGAAAAGATCTTGCCACGTTGCTGATGCTGGCCTCAAGCTTGCAATCCTCCTGCCTCAGCCTCCCAAGTCACTGGAATTACAGGTGTATGAGTTTTGTAGAAGAAAAGAATTTTGTAGATGGAGTGATGATGGTTTTCAAATCAATGTGAATGCAGTAAATATCACTGAGTTTAAATGGCATTTAAAATTGCAAATTTTATGTTGTGTACATTTTAATATAGTTAAACAAATAAATGGGGGAAAAATCTGAGATTTAAGTTCCCCATCCAGGGTTACATGGTAGCAACTGGATTCAAAGGAAGGTCCATCTGACATCAAACTGGACCTCTTTCAGAAACCCTGCATTGGGAGGTTAAAGATGATTGGGGGGTTCAGAAAGTGTTCATTCATTGAGAGCTGCCTGTCCTGTCCCCACTGCCTGAACTTCAGGAAGGCCTGGCTGCATTTCATCTCTGGGGACAGCTCTGCTCTGGAGCACACAGTGGACTGGCTATCAAGTGCTGGTTCTGCTACTTGCTGTTGTTGGAGCTTAGCCAAGACTTCTCAGGGCCTCAGCTTGCCTGTGAGATGTGATACCTGGGGGTTATGACAGTCTTTGCTTGAGGGCTGTTCAGAGAAAGCTGGGGCTTGCTTTGGAGAGGCTGGGGAGGTGGGGGGCAGGGCTGGAGGAAGGAGAGGCTGCCTGGAGAGCATTTGATGTGCTCTTGGAAGAAGAGACTGGGGCTCAGCCACTGAAGACAGAGCCCCAAAGAAGGATATTCTAAGAGAAAAGAAAAACCCAATGGAATAGGACAGTTAGATACCAAGTGGTTAGGTTGGGAAGAGAGAGAAACCTGCCTGTTCATAGGGTAAACCTAGGGAGACTATTGAGAGGCCTTCAATGGGATGAGAACTGAATTCAGAGGAAGTGGCTCGCTTGTTGCAGAATCCAGAGGGAAGAGATGGAAGTTTATGTCAAGTAATGCCTGTGAGCAGAAAGAAAATGGGTGGGTGAATCATGGACCTGGTCACGGGATAGACATTGGGAGGAGGTGGGATCTGTCATGACAACTCCTAGGGCATGTGAGGTCAGCCAGAAAGGACAGGATAAACTTCATAGATGTCAAGCAGACATTGGAATACAGGCAATGCCTTCCCCTTTCTGCTGGGTAAATGTTCATTCCTCGGGGTTTGGTCCTTGTCCCTCTGCAGATATGCTCCCTGCCTGGGTATGCTCATGATTGCCGGGTGCATCTACCAGGATTTTATAGGTTGATGGCTGCTAAATTTTTCTGTCTTCAACTGGGACTCCTTCCATGAGACAGGATACCTATAGCCTGCTAGCTCCTTAACCTCAACTAGTCCACCATCAAGGACATCCTAGATCCTGCCTATGTCAGCACTTTCTCCTTCTGTTTCCCATCCACATGACCAGTATCCCCGATCCGCAGTTGCTTAAACCTGAAACCCGGCCATCAGCCTTGATCTTCCCTCTCTTCCTCTGGTGGGTTTACCTAGTGGGTCTGTTCTCCTGAATGTTCTTTGTGTCCAACCCTTCTCTGCCTCACCCAGGTGAACCCTACTCTAGGCTATGGCCACCTCCTGACTGGACTTAGCTTCCTGTCCGGTCCTATTGAAATCCACTCCCTGTGACAACCAGTGTGCTCTTTCTAAGGAGCAGGACAACTCCGTCTCAGCCTGTTCATAGGTCTTCTGTGGCTGCCTCCTTTCTTTGGGATAAAGGGGCCAAGAGCATGGAATTCAAGGCCTCTCAGGAGTCTCGCTTGACCTCCTCTGTGCTGTGTAACCTTTCCCAATAGTGATTTTGTGTTCCCATCATCCCTAGCTGTCAAGCTCCACATGGACACATACTATCGCCTTTGGTCAGCTGTTCCCACTCCTTCTGGCAAACTAGTAAATTCCAACCTAATTTTCCAAGTTTCAGTTCAGATCCTACCTCTCCTGGGGAGCCTTTTCAGCCTTTGCCAAGTGCTTGTCTGTGTCCCTACCACTCAGGACACTAGCCCTCTCCTCCTGCTCTCATGAGATCCAGGATGCCCACTGATTGACTGATTCACTCACTCACTCACTCACTCGTGGGCTCTGTATGTGTGGGAGCTGATGCTGGAAATACAATGGCTAGCTCAAAACTGTGGTTCCTGACCCAAGAGAAAATGATGACTGTGACTGTTGGCCTGTCTGATCAATGAGCCTTTGTTGAATGACTGATGACCTTGTTCTGCTGGGCCTCCCAGGCCTTTGCTCTTGCTGTTCCTTCTTCCTGGAACTCTCTCTCTAGTCTCCTTTTCTGGGTCAGATTATCTAGAATCTGATGGCTTCTGGCTCATCCTTCTCTAGTTCTTCCCCTGAATTTACTGTCTCACTAGCATTGATCACTGTGGAAATGGTCTTGCCTATTCACTTACAAGTCTGTTGCTTCTCACTAGAATGCAGTCTCCCAGGAGCAGGGACCTTGCTTGTCTTATGGTGCACAGAGTCCTGAGGACTAGCACAAAGCCTGGCACATATAAGGAGTTCAATCATGTTGATAAAGGAATGGATAGAGTTTTTAGAAGAGGAAGCAGATAAAGAGAAGAGAGGGACTGGTACTGAGCTTGAAATTATTTAATTATAGACCCAATAACAACAACCGAGGGAATTACAGTTATGGGATGCAGAATAGAAGTTGAAGGACAATAACACAACAAATAGAGGAGATAAAATAAAGGGAGGGGGGAAAGTGTGCTAAAGTTACAGCCGGAGTTGCCTGCTCTCTAAAATGGCAAGCCAACACATGAAATACCACTCCTGCAGTTTTTTTTTTAAATTTATATTTTAGTTGTAGTTGGACAATTTGTTTTATTTAATTATTTTTATGTGGTGCTGAGGATTGAACCCAGGGCCTCCCACGTGCTAAGTGAGCATTCTACAGCTGAGCCACAATCCCAGCCCTAAAGACTATTTCTACTTTTTTTTTGTGGTGCTGGGGATTGAACCCAGGGCCTTGTGCATGCAAGGCAAGCACTCTACCAACTGAGCTACATCCCCAGCCCTCCTGCAGTCATTTTTTGCTTTTTCATTTTTACTTTTCTGAACCTTTGTAGGATTATTTAGGAAAGAAAAGTATATATCATCTGGGTAAAGATGTTTAAAATTTAACAATTGTTTGGCTTCATGTTAGTCTACTTTTCTTCTATTAAGAAAAATTAAGTGGTGAGTGCTCCCCTAGCATGTGTGACCCACACCCCTCCCCCACCCTGGGGGAGATCCCCAGCAACAAAAAACGAAAACAAAAACAAACATACCAAAACCCCAGAAAATTAAAGATTTTAAATTAAAAATAGCAACTATGGGTAAATGACATTGCAAAATAATTTTATTACATTGTAAAATACATTTTTTTCTATTGATCTGTCAACCCTACATCCATTCATATATCAATGTCTATATCTACCTCTGTCTAGAAAGATGTCTAGGATTTATTAACATTCATGAGTTATTTCTGACTAGTAAAATTTATTTTTTATGTATTTTCCCTATTGTTTAATTTTTTTCCTTTTTTATTTTTAATACGATGCACATATGTATTGCATCACTTTGGCAAGAAGAAAAATGACTTAAAAAATTGGAAGCAGATATACCAAAATATTTGTTCTGGGTGTAGGGATATTAAAATATTTTCTTCTGTGAATTTTTTACTGGAGGGCTGGGGGTGTGGCTCAGCAGTAGAGTGCTGGCCTAGCACTGTTGGAGGCCCTGGGTTCCATCCTCAGCACCACATAAAAACAAATAAATGAAATAAAAAGGTATTGTGTGCAACTGCAACTAAAAAATAAATATTAAAAAATTATTATTTTTTTACTGAAAAAATATTTAAAATTTTAAAAAAGGAACTTTTAAAAAGAAGAAGAAAAGAATGTACAATTAATGTAACAGAGACCCAGACAAAGCAATCAAGGTCAAGGTCAAAGTTGAATGAGTCTCCGAGAAGACAAGTTTTTGAGTCAAGAGGGCTTTTCTGCGCAGACAATGATCCAGAAGTACCAGGTGCTTAGCGTCTGTAGACACCCTTCGGGGGAGCCTAGTTGAGTCTGCCATTGGAAACTGGGCCTCTCTGGAGGAGGTTAGCTCCCTAAGGTCTTGGTTCCTAGAAAAAGTTTAAGCTGTGAAGGCAATCCGTTCTGTTTCTACAGACTCAGAGGTTTGTGATCATCTTCCCTCACTATTTTGGAAGGTAGGGGCCAACTGTAATTCTGAGACCTGTCCAGCCCCTTTGCAAGGAGCTGAAACAAAGCAGGTGCTCCGTGATTCTAAATAAATATGAGAAACAGGCGGTACAGGGCCCTCCGCAGAAGGCGGTTTTTCTCCTTCAAGAGAGAAGTATTCGCTTCGTGAAGATGCAGTTGGAAGAGGAGCAACTGAATCCGGCACCGAGGGACGGAGGAGACAAGACCCGATGGGGCGCTCAAAATGACAGTGGATGTAGTGTACTGGGCGGAGAAGAGAGGGGCCACCTCCTTTTTCATAATCCTGAAAGCACCTGTGTGTGTCCAACTTTTCACCGGCCCGTGTCTTCTTTCTGTAGGGTCTGTGTTCGTCTCATCTTTCACACCTCCGCGCATCTTAGCAGGCGGCCTGGCTCCGCGTCAGTGCGCATAAATGTCGAACCAAACGGAGGTAGTTTCTCTCGTGTGTCTAGTATTGCATTTTTATGGAGAAAACGAGACACTCGCATCCCAGGAGGGAGGCCAGTGCCCTTCCTTTGGAGGGATTATTGGGCATTCAAGGAGCTAGTTTAATACAGTGTGGGTCTGCCTGGAGTGGAGGGGGAGCTACGGAGACAGCTGGACTTTTGCACAGATTTGCAATTTAGGCCCCCGGGGAGAGTGGCAGACGTCTGAGGAGGCGGGAAGATGTGTGTGTCCCTCTCACCAGGTCCACAGATGCTGGGTGGTACCCATTCAGACCACTGGAGATGGAGCTGACCCGGGGGTCTTCTGTGGGAACTGCATCATTTCAGAGCATCTTGATCCTTGTAATTCACTGAACTCTATTTCCCCATCTGCAAAGTGGGAGGACTCCTTGCCTCCAGAACGCTGGGGGAGGGGGTGGTGGGGAGGCGGGCATAGAGGAACTGCGGGAAGCTCAACACGCACGCTAGCTGGCATCACTGCTGCGTGCTTGTGGGCTGCGGGGTGGGTGGTGAGACTGCGCCAGCGCCGCCAGGACCCCCAACATAGAGCGGAGCTCGCTCTCCCCCGCGCCATCTGGGCCCTCTGCAATCGCAGTGTCCCAGGCCC
>NW_025999949.1:25224958-25252843 GCF_001458135.2 Marmota marmota marmota
TGCCCAAGCAGCGGACAGAGGGGCGCATGGGACAGCGGCCTGGGGCAGGGGATTGCCGGGCACGCGGGGATCCGGGACGCACGCGGCGGACCGGGAGGCGCGCTCTTCCCCCTCCCCCGCGGCCGGGAGCTCGAGCCGCCGTGACGTCACGGGCCACCCGCCAGCCCCTAGCTCCGCCGGGCAGAGCGCGTGCGGCCGCCGAGCACATGGGCCCACGGGCCGGGCGGGCTGGGGGCGACCGGGTAGAGGAGGAGCAGTCAGGAGCCGCGAGCAAGGATGGACACCCGTACCTCCCGGAGCCCCCCAGTGGATTTTCACTTGGAAAGGATGTTGGCGGTCCTGGTGACCCGTGGGACAAGGCTGGATCCACCCTCCAGTAAGTTCCAATTTGTCCTCTGCGTTTCTGGAAACTCGAGCCTTGCTTGGCATTGCGGGTAGGGATGCGCAGTGAGTAGTTGAATGGAGGAAAGGGGCTTTCGGATTCCTGTGTGTGTGTATTAACCGTGCACTTTCCTCAACCCGGGACCCAAGACTGGCAGCGAGTTTGGGCGTGGGGAGGGGGAGGGGAGAGGTGACACCGAGTGGCTCGTGCCTAGAGGTAATTCTGGATTTATGCACTTGATCAAAGGCGTATTACCTAATCTCTAAAAATAGACCCCTCTCCAGTAGCACAGATTTGGGGCCGCTGATGTGGTTTGGAGGCCCCATTTGCAAAACTAGAGGTCTGTGAACTGTATGATGCTCCCTCCATCCTTTGACCGGTCCTCCCTCCCACTCCCAGACACCCCCTCAGGGCTGAGTGAAGGTGATTTCGAAAACTCAGTAACTGTGTTTTGAAACTTTCTCTGCTTTTGCACTGGCCTTCCTGGGTGTGCTGGGTGCCCTGGCACTCTCCTCATGGTCATTCTTTATGGATGGGTTGTTGATTTGATTAGGTTTGCCTTCCCTTGGCTCATGTGCTCTTGTTTGTGTCAGTGTTTGTGGTCTGCTGTAGACTTTCAGGAAGCGCAGCCATGAAGCTGCATGTGCCTGGCGTGTGGATACATATTTGCAGGAGTGGAATATTCTGTTAAGAGTTCTGACTTCAGGACATTCTACATTCACTTGTGAGGGGTAGGGCCAGGATAGTGTTTTTTTTTGTGTGTGTTTCTTTTCCATGCTTGTATTTTCCAAGTCCCCTCTCACCGACTCTGCCACTGTCAATCCCACCTAGGGGAGACCCTGGAGAAGCTTGTTTGTGTGGTGGGTGGGTGGGGGCCCTGAGGACGCAGGGACTGTATCTGCTGAACCATGTTATAGGATGTTGCAGGCCTATTTTGCATATGGGCAGTGGCAAGTCGAGGCTTGTTCAGTTGCCACAGTCCTGTGGTCACAGTTAGTCTTTCTGAAGCTCTAATCAGCCGAGAAGGAGTTGCATCGATCCTCGGAACCCGATTGGGACTTACTGAAAGATTTATCAGGAGAAAAGCCTTCGTTAAAGCTGAAGAAGGACCAACAGAATCCATTCCTAGGGAAAACCTAGCTCTCCGATATTTGAAATGAGTTACATCTTGGAGGTGAGAATGTGCCTCGTGGTGTGGGGCGATGGCAGGAGGACCCAAAGAATTCCACTTACGGGTCTGGTGACAGAAAGGCTGGGTGTGACCATCGTGGGCTGTAGTGCTGGATCAGCTGACCTGGAGGAGACTTGTTATGTGATTGCATTGATTTTTGTCTTTTTTTTTTTTTCTTGGTTAAGAGTGGATTCTTGTTGCTTTACCTGCCTTAAGTGCAGAATTTTACATAAGCTGGCTCTCTTGAAAAGTAGAAGTAATCATCTTTTTTTGATTGATTTTCCTCTCTCACCTCCCCGTCCCCCCCCCCCCGACCCATTTCTATAGCTGTAGCTTTGCAGGGCAGGAAAGAGGGAGTTTTTTTCTAGGTTCTCAAGTATCTGGTTTGTGTGATTGCTGGACTAAAAACCTGGTGAATTGACACCATCTGCATCAAATCATTCCTTGGTTCTTGAGTTTAGTTTTTTCTTCTCCCTGCATGGCAGGCCGGCAGGCAGGCAGCCATACTAGCTGAGTTCGGCAGTGTGTGTTTACCATGCCCAGGGCCTCTGCCTGCCCAAGAAGGACACTGTCCTTGGACAGCTCAGCAAAGGAATCTCCTGGACCACAGACACCCTCCTTTCTTCCTCTGTGGCAGTAGCCCTGAGTTTGCTCAGACCAAGGGCAGATAGATGGTGATGGTTTTCCTGGGGAAGCCGAGAACCTGTACTGGGTGCTGGTTCTTTGGAGGTGGTGCGGCCTGCTAATGGTTGTACTTCCCTGTGCTGTAGATGCTATGGGGCTTTTTCTTTTGTATTTCCAGTCCTCATGGTTGTGGACATGATATTCTTTTTTTTTTTTAATATTTATTTTTTAGTTTTTTTTTAAAGTAGACACAATATCTTTATTTCATTTTTAGGTGGTGCTGAGAATCGAACCCAGTGCCTCATGCACTTGAGCCACATTCCCCAGCCCAACATGATATTCTCTGTGCCTTTTCCCTGATGCCAGTTTGTGATCTCATTAAGAGGCTCGACCTTCCCTGTCTATACCCTATGTCTGTCATGGGACCCTGACCCGAAGAGGGAGCCAAGCAACAATCTGAAATAAGATTAGCTACTGAAGAGTCCCGTTGACAGTCACATCGACATATTTATTTCCTAGGAAAAAAATCTCAGAAATTCCAGGCCTTATGCACACTGCCAAGTGAGCTCTTTAGTTGGAGCCTCCTCTGTTTCTTTTGTTTTTCTGGCACCAAATAATCGAAATAACTAGAAAGAGTAGTAAGAAGAATTAATAATGACAACAATAGTAGCACAGGTGGTGACTGAAATCGTTGATCCTGAGTAGCCCTCTCTTCACATTTACTTTCCCCATAACCTCACAAGGCACTTATAAATAAAATAAAATGTCCAGCAATGACCGAGTTCTTTTGGTAGGCCAGACTTGAATCTAAATGCTTTACAAATATTCTCACTTAATCTCCCAGTAATCCTGTAAGATATTATTATTATTATTTTAAATATTTTTAGTTGTAGATGGACACAACACCTTTTATTTATTTATTTGGTGCTGAGATTCAAACCCAGGACCTCACACGTGGTAGGCAAAAGCACTGTACCAATGAGCCACAACCCCAGCCCAAGATAGGATGATTGTTATTTCGAATGGCTCAGGGGTTGAGTGTTGCCCCAGGCCACATGGCCAGGTATCTATGGAGCTGATTTGAACAGGGCCACGTGACTCCCAGGCCCATTCTCAGAAGCCAGAGGATGGTGAATTTTTTTAAAAAATATCTTTATTTTGTTTATTTATTTTTATATGGTGCTGAGGATTGAATCCAGTGCCTCATATGTGCGAGGCAGGCGCTCTCCCACTGAGCCACAATCCCAGCCCGAAGATGGTGAATTTAAGAACAGAGGATGTTAATTGGCCTTGAGCAGGGTGTCAGAACCTGTCCACCTGGATTGGGCATAGGTGGAAACCTTAGCCCCTTGCATGAAGATACCATTTGCTCGATCTTACTGTCGGTTTGTGGAGCAGGCTGAGATGAGACAGAGGGGCCAAGAGGCCTAGAGTGATCTACAGTGCTGGAAGAGTCCTGTGCTGTGGTGTAGAAGGGGCCCTTTGGGGCCTGGGCAGGAGCCTTGTGTGGATAGAGGTCAGAAGCCTCAGTCTTAGTGCAAAATCTATGATCATTTGCAAAAGACTACATCCAGACGTCCTGCTTGGCTTCATGACCAAAACCCTTCAAGGACTGTTTTCAGAATTTAATTACTATCATCTCTCACAGCAGATGGGAGATAGAGCTCTTTTGCCGTGATTACTACCCCCACTTGCAAACTGTTCTGAGTATCCACCTGTAAACTGGGGGTGTTTATGCCCTATAGAGACCTTTGGTGGCCCTTCCCAAGCCCTGTCATTAAGAACAAAAAGAGTAGCGAGGTGTGGTGGTGCCCTCCTGAAGTCTCAGCTACTCCTGAGAATGAGGTGGGAGGATCCCTTGAGCCCAGGAGTCAAGATCAACCTGGGAACATAGTGGTGCCCTGTCTCAAAAACAAAAAATAGAACGACAAGAATGGTTCATAAGGCAAGACTTAAATATATGATGCCAAAATGGACTCATTCTTTGTGTGTGTGTGTATGTGTGTGTGAGTGCACACGTGCTCTGGGGATCAAACCCAGGGTATGGTAAGTGGTCTACCCCTGAGCCACACCTGTAAGCCATGATGTCATTCATCTTTTTTTTTTTTTTTTTGGCTCCCGGGATTGAACCCAGAGGTGCTTAATCACTGAGCCATATTCCCAGCCCTTTATTAATATCTTATTTAGAGACTGAGTCTCCCTGATTTGCTTAGGGCCTCTCTAAGTTGCCGAGGCTGGCTCCGAACTCCTGATTCTCCTGCCTCAGCCTCCCGAGCTGCTAGGATTACAGGCGTGTGCCACCGCACCTGGCTCATTTTTTAATTATAGGATTCTGAGTTGTTCTTTTTTCCTCTCATTTATTTATTTATTTATTTTGAGGTTGGGATGGGGTTCAAGTGTTGATTTTTGTTTACCTGCCTCTTTTTTGTCATTGACCCTGAACTTGAGGACAGGGGCACCTGGTGCCTACATAGCTGTGGTGTTTGTTGAATCAGGTAGCTGACAAGATCTGCTTCATCTTCAAAGAAACAAACAGCCGGTGTGTCAACTGTCATTGTCTTTTTAGGTGTGAAACAGCTGACATGGTGGGAAGTTGGGGCTTGCCCGCAGGGAAAGAAAAAGAAAGAGGAAAGCTAGACAGCAGTGGGGACATCCAAGCCGAGGGACTGAGTATGGACCCGGGTTACTTATGAGCAAACTTCCCCTTGGTCTCCTGGCTGTAAAATGGGGCTGATAAAGCAGCAACCTCACAGGCTGCTCTGAGGAGGAAATCAGTGGTAAGCAGAAGGCAATCAGCAGAGGGCCTGGGGCGTACCCAGCACTCAGTAAAAGTGAGCAAATATTATTACTGTCACAATTATTGAGTTTCATTACTTCCTGTGGCTTCATAAAGCAATGGTTTCTGAACACGTCTTAATGTACAAAGGTAATGTTCTGGACATAGAACATAGATCATGAGATGGCAGTGACTTCCCCAGAATTCTTTGCATGTATCAGAAAGAAGCCCTGGCCGATAGAAGCTAGGAAGGGAAGAAGGCCAGTCAGCTGCAGGAGTGGGTCTCAGGAAGCACAGGAATCAGAGGGCACATCCAGCTGCCCTTGCACATCGCCCACACTCCCTGTCCCTCCATTTCCTCAGCTGCTGAACAGGGAGGACAGTAGTTACCCCCTCCCAGGGATGGTGTCCAGCACTTAGCATAGAGGCGGCTAGCCCCTGAGGAAGGCATAAAACCAATTGCTATTGATTATTATTTTTTAGGGCTCTCATTTTCCTGGTGAATTAGCCCAGACATTTGCTGCTCCATTCATGATGGATCCATCCATTCATTTATTTACTGAGCACTTGCCGTCTGGGAAGCCCTGTTTTAGCTGTTGGAGATACAGCAGAAGCAAAGAGACAAAATTCCCTGCTCTCCTGTAGCTTCCCCTGTAATGGAGGCTACAGAATGGGTACAGACAGTGTGGTCTTCTGAGTCAAGGACAGATGGAATGAGTGTGGGCAAAACTAGACCAGTGTCAGTGCAAGATCAGCCTGGCCCTGCTGTGCTACTGGTGCCTGGCACAGAACATGGCACGTGGTGGTTACTGTGGAAGTGGTAGTTGCTAAGCTCATCATCATTATTAGTTTTCTTTGGTAGCTGCCTTGTGAAATGACAACCTCCCTTTCTCCCATTTCTCAAGTTTTATGTTTCTCCAAAGCTTTTACCTTCCTGGATAGACCCTACATATTGTTTGTCTTTTCCCTCTAAATGGCAAGTTCTGACAGGTGGAGGACCACCAGCCTCTTATTCATCCTTTCTCATGATTTCAACTTATATATTTTATGTGTCTGTCCTGTACCAGCATCATTCTAGGTGCTGCGGATGCAGAAAAGAAGGACGAAGGACAGACTTTAATTAGGGTAGAACTTAACATCGTAGCTGGGTCAGGTGGGTGAGGAATAGTAGACATGATAAATAAAGACATCTATGGTATATTGGAGGGTCGTGAGTTCTATGGGAACAAGCAGAGCCAGGTGACACCTGGAGGGCTGGCGTGGGGTGCAGGCTTAGGTTAGCTAGTCAGGGTCAGCAACATTGAGAAGCTGATGCTGGAGCTGTCCTGGAGGAGTTAGTCTGCAGTCGGGTGTTTTGGGCCCCAAGACAGAGGCCCAGGGCAGGAGTGGGCCTGTGAGATGTGGGAACAGCACAAAGAGTGAGTGAGAGGGGTGTGGGGAGAGCAGGTGGGCAGTCTTAGGAGCACTGCATGCTGAGAGAGACCTCAGAGAAAGGTTGTAAAGCTTTTGTCTTTCACTGGGTTAAATGGGGATACACTAGAGGTGTTTAAGCAGAAAAGTGAGGTGATCTGATTTAGCGTTTAAAATCATCAGTCTGGCTGCTGTGTTGAGAGGAAACTGAATCAGGGTTTGAAGCCAGTGCACCCCAGAGCCAGTGTGCTGCAGGTGCTTGGTCCTGGCTGGAGGCAGGAGGTGTGGCCATGCCATGGGCTTCTGGACCCCTCACTCCAGTATCCTCAGCACCTAAAGTGCTGTCCAGCATGGTAGCCACTAGCCTATGTAGCCGTGGAATACTTGAAATGAACTCGAGATGTGCTGTAGGTGTTAAATACACATCAGATTTTGAAGTTGTAGTACAAAAAAAAGAGAAAGAAACATTTCATTAATCCTTTCTATTATTATTTTCATTAATCCTTTAAAACGTTGGTTATATATTGAAATGATAATGTTTTGGATAAATGGGATAAATATAGTATATTAGGAAAGTTAATTCCTCCTACACCTTTAACCCTATTTATTATGGCTGATAGGAAATCTCAGTATCATCCAAATCATGTGCTTGGATGATGTTTCCACTGGTCAGCACTGCTCTGGTTTCACTCCTGAGGCCTAGTGGGTACTTGGTGAGTTGCATGAGTGAGAACCAGGCAAAGGGGATTCTGCAGTAAGACACCATCTCTATCTTCAGGAAGCTTCCAGGAGGGGCGAGGGCAGATGGCTGATGCCTGCTGGAAAGGGGAAGGTGGGTTGGAGGGACCATGGCCAGTTGCGTCTGCTGTTGCTGAAAGCCTCATCTAGGGCAGGGTGGATGACAGACCTCTTGTCTCAGCAGGGTCTTGGTGACAGTATGCAGCCACCAGGCCCCAGTGTCCTGGAGAGGAAGGCAGGGTGGGCTGGGGCAGGCTGCCCTTGGAGTCTCAATAACTGACTGCATCCAGTCAGCTGAGCACTTTTCAAGGATTCTGAGCAAGGAGAGTGGGGAAAGATGTCTTAGGCATGTGGAAGGTGGATTTCAGGAAGATAACCTGAGTTCGGGATTCCAGTCCCATGGTGGACACAAATGTAACTAGGGAAATAAATAAATAGATTTATTCATATACACAAGAACATACGTACATATATATATTTCTATTTTAAATTGGTGTATTATAATTATATATAATACTGGGATACACTGATATTTGTACATGACTAGGGAAATTTAAATGATATTTCCTCAAATGAAATCTGAACCTTAAGAATCCAAAGGAATAATCTATTAAAAAATGTTATTTCTGGGGTGGGTTTGTGGATCTGTGGTAAGTGCTTGCCTAACATTTGTAAGTCTCTGAATTGAATGCCAAGTTTTTTGTTTTTTGTTTTTTTTGCGGGGCCAGGGACAGTACTGGGAATTAAACCCAAGGGTACTTTACCACTAAGCTAGATCCCAGGCTTTTCAAATCTTATTTAAGAGAGGGTCTGGCTAAGTTGCTGAAGCTGACCTCGTACTTGTGATCCTCCTGCCTCCATCTTCCGAGTAGGTGGGATTACCGGTGTGCACCACCATGCCTAGTTTTTTTTTTTTTTTTTTTAAACAGTATCATGATGTGCATGTTGGTATCTTGATTTTTCCCATTGCTGTACTGCTAGATCATACCTATTTCTGAGTATTATAAATGAACAAAACATTTATAATATTTATAATATTATAATATCATAATAAATGTTATAATATTATAAATATCATCAGTGGCCCCCAGTAATACTATAACATTATAAATGTTACATATAATATTATAAATATTATGTATTATAAATATATATATATTATAATATTATGATACATATTATAATATTTTATATTATAAATGTTTTGTTCATGCCATTTTTATTGAGCAAATAATATTTCTATTCTGTGACTGTTTTCTTGTTGACGTCCGTCATTCCTTTGATTTGGATGCCTAGCTCCCCAATAGACTGTTTACATAGACCAAGTTTTCTATTTTTTTATTTTTTCCTAAATCTCCAGTCTTAGGATTTTCAAATCATAGCATCTTAATATTTGCAAGGTTTTAGGTAGGTATGTGGTCACGAGGTTTGCACAGCTACATTTGCTGTTCTCTGGTGAGATGCAGAGCTTGTTGCTGTCTGTGACCCGCTGATGTCCCCTTCGCGTGCCCTACGGTACATGCTAGCCACATGTTGGCATCTATTGCAAGCCCTTATTCAGCAGAGGTTTGTGGACCACCTGTCCGGTGTCAAGCGCTGTGCTGGGCCTGGGCTGTTCAGTGGTGAGAGTAGATGTAATGCCGCTACTTCAGGGACTTACTGGTGGGGAGACAAGTGAGCAAATCCACTCACAAAAACAGCCTCATTGTAGAGAATATTGAATTGACCGAGAGGGATGGTTCATATGGGAGAGGGCCTCATCACTGAAATCCTGGGTGAGGACCTGGCGTTTGTAAAGACCAGGAGGGGTTAACCAGGGCAGAACCAACAGGAAGGGCAAGATTGAATAGGTCTATATGCTCAAGAAAAAAGCTCATCTAAGCAACAAAAACCAGAATGGCAGGAAATCCAAATAAAAGACTCATATTTGCAACATATGTAACATTTTAAAGCGCTGACATCCAGAGTGTGTGAAGAGTTCCCCAATGTCAGTGACAAAGCGACAGACAGCCTCCTAGCAAAGAGGGCAAAAGCTATGAAAGAGCAGCTCCCAGAAGAAGAACGCAAAATGGAAACTAAATGTGAAAAGGTTCCGGATTTTGCTAGTTAAGTAGCTTTATTGAGGTAGGATCTAAGATGAAAATTTAGTCTTTTTTGTGTACAGTGCTGTTTTGATAAAATGCAGAGAGCTGTGTCATGTCATCACCACCCTGAGATATAGAACTCTTCCATCACCCCCAGATTCCCTCCTGTCCTGTGGCTTGCGGGCCCCTTGCCTTCTTACGAAGGCGTTGGCTTTTCGAACGTGCAGGCCTCTGAGTTGATCTCCTCCCTTGGCACATGCATTTGAGATTCTTTCTTCACCTGGTTGTTTCCATCAGGGGTGTGGCACGGTGTGTTGGAGAAGTGGAATTTTGTGATCTGCATGTATCATGTGTGTCCATCCTCCCTTTGAAGGGCCTTTGGGTTGTCTTCAGAGCTACATGCTTCAGATTTTAAAATGTGCCAGAATTAGGAAGCGCTGGTGGTCACCTGAGCAGTCAGGATTCTCCAGCTCAGCTAGGAAGCAAGTTGGCAGCATGTCATAAAATTGGAAGCACATGTGCAGCCTCACACCCTGATGAATGTGCAGAGCCCTTGCTCATGCTATGTGTTACTTAATGATGTGAACCTTTTTTTTGAGGAGCGGGGCAGGGGTACTGGGGATTAAATACATGGTGTTTTACCACTGACTGAGCTACATCCCCAGACCTTTTTATTTATTTATTTTTTGAGACAGGGTCTCATTAAGTTGCAGAGTCTTTCTGCTAAATTGCTGAAGCTGGCCTTGAACTTGCAGTCCTCCTGCCTCAGCCTCTCAAGTGGCTGGGATCACAGGCATGCATATATATAAAATTGACAAATATTTTACTTACTTTTGGGGTACATGTGGTATTTCAACACATGCGTACACGTAATGTTCAAATCAGAGTAAGCATATCTGTTTCTTCAAACATTTATCATTTCTTTGGGGGTAAAATCATTTATCTACCTTTTTTGGAAACACGTAGCACATTATTGTTATCTGTAGTCATACCTACTATGCAATATAATACCAGAACTTATTTCCCCTCTCTAATTTTAACTCAGGCACAAGCCCTCCTCGTCTCTGAGTGCTTTTTAAAAGGTTAATATAGACACCTATACACATTGCTTAAACATTTGTCAGATATATAGAAAGGGAGCCGGGCATGGTGGTACATGGCTATAATCCCAGCTATTTGAGAGGCTGAGGCAGGAAGATCACAAGTTTGAGGCCAGTGGTAGAGCACCCCTGGGTTTAATCCATCCCTAAAAAACAAAAACAAAAATAAAATCAGTTTGAGGAGGGCTACCCTAGGTAAAGACAGCAGCCTGTGTGAAGGCCCTGGGGGCAGGGAAAACTGGGCAGTATTCCGTGGCAAGAGGCTGGGGTAGCAGGAGCAGCGTGGCCAGGGACCTGGTCTTAGAGGGCCTTATAGGCTCTTCCGAGTCTTTGGGGGCTGCTCAGGGGTGTGGGCCTGATTTGATTGGTCAGTTTGATGGGTAGATAATGAATTGGACAGTCAACCGGGGCTGGCCCCTGTTAGAAGGAATTTGGGGAGAGAGAGCAGGAACCTGCTCTTGAATTGGAGATGGAGGGAAGAGGACGATTTTTGCATGGTGGGCCTGCTGAGGTAGCCAGGGGCCTTCCAAACCTGCAGGGGCACTTGGACTTTATCCCACAGGCTTTATCCTATCCATAAAAACCCCTGCTAAGGCAGGGTTTGAGCCAGGGCAGGGGAGAGATGGGAGTGGGGTCACGTCTCTCTCCCTGTGATGTAACCAGCCTGGAGCTCGACAGTCTATTTAATGTGGCTGAGAGTGGTTGTCCTCTTGCTGGCTACTTGATTTTTCGCATTTTCAAAAGGAAATAGGAAAAGGAAGAGGTCCTCGGTGTGGAAAGTCCCCTGGAATTTATGGGAGAGAGGCTTGGAAGGCAGAGGTCCCTTCCGGCATTCATAGTGACGGGGTTTGTTCCATAGCTCCCGTCCCTGAAGTCATGACTCATGCAACCGGGGCAGGCAGCAGCTTTGGGATCTGGATCTCCAAGCCAGTCCTCTCAGTTCCAGATTTTAAAAGAAAAAGATCATCTCTGCATGTGACACATCACTTTTTACAAAACAGATGACAGCATCGGGTTCATAAAACGCCAGCGGAAGGCCAGACTGTCTGAGCTGGACAGACTGGTTTATGGCCAGAGGATGCAGCTGGTGAGGACAGACCCCTCACAGGACTGCCTTCCCCTCAGAGCACCTGGAGGTGATGGCTCCTCATAAGCTTGCCCTCCGAGGGGTCTCCAGCTGGACCGGGTTGAGGGCTGTCACCGCCTGTGCTCTGTGCAAAGTCCCCGGCTGGCCTGAGTCCTCTTCTGTTTTCGTCTGGTGCCTGGAGGTTCCAAGGCAGTATCTCTTCCCTATTGTGACTCTGGACATTCCACACATGCTTTCTCCATTAGAAACACATTTCCTGCACATTCATTCCCTTTAAAAGCAAAAGCAAAGGGTTTAAAAAAAATAGGAGTGGAGACGGAAAGGGAGACAGTATTTCAGTAACTGTGCCATATAGACATTGGCCCGGCAGCCACCACTTAAGTCAGGTTTTCGGTTATCTCTGAGAGACTCCTGCCACCCTTGGCCATGACTGTGCACCCAGGGCACATCCAGTCCAGTAGTGGGAGATGCCCCACTGGCGCCAGAGCCCCCTCTTCTGAGCATCAGCTCCTTTGTATGGCAGGTCCTGGCAGGAACATCCTCCTGTCCCCCGAGGAGAACCACAGGAGTGAGTTTCCAACTGGCAGACAGGATCCTGAAGCTCAGGCACTTAAAAGCTTTGAGCTTGGGGCGGGTGCACAGAGCACTGAATGGCACTGTCAGTAGTGGGGCTGGGATAGGAATCCAGCCCTCGCCGACCTTGGAGACTGAGCGCTTTGGCCCTGTGGACAAGTAAGGCTGTCAGGTGGAGCCCGCTGGCCAGGGTGGGCATGATTAATTTAGAAGGCTTGGAACGATGTGATTCTTCTAGAGGATTCGTGTCTGCAAATTCTTTTCTAAGATTCACTTTGGACATGGTGAGAGAATCAGCCAGCCAGGCCAATGGATTCAATCCCTTCCTCCACTTCCTCTCCTATGGAGCTTCTGCTTACACTTTATGACTCCACGGAGGGCTCACCTCCTCCAGGAAGGACTCCCAGAGGGCTTCTGAGAGCAGTCCCTTCAGGTGTCCTGCCTAAGTTATTGTACGTCATACCTATAATATCAGATTGCTGCAGTGGGTTCCTGGCAGGGGCTGCAAACTCAGCTGTTTAGAGGGATGAGCAGATTATATATAAATACATCAGGTGTGCTCAAAGCATCCTGTGCAGTAGGAAATGTGTAAGAACAGCTGGCTGCTAATTACAGCTCCCTCCTCACAGCCTCCCCAAGCCAAAAAGCAGATCCAATGTTGCCAGAACGTCCTTTTTTTTTTTTTTTTGGTACTGGGGATTGAACTCCGGGGTACTCAACCTCCAAGCCATATATATCCTCAGCCTTATTTTGTATTTTATTTCGAGACAGGTTCTCACTGAGATGCTTAGTGTCTCGCTTTTGCTGAGGCTGGTTTTGAACTTGCAATCTTCCTGCCTCAGCCTCCCAAGCCACTGGGATTACAGGCATCTACCACTACTGGGCCAGAGTGTCCGTTTTTAAAAGAGAAGTCCAGGTTGCCCTGGTTTCAATCCTGAACATGGTGGGGGGGGGGCGATAAGAAGTTGGGGGAAGGGACCTTTTTAAATATAAAATTTCCTGATTTCAGGAGTTTTCAATTCATATTTTTAAGGAACTCTCCTATGCCAAAGGAAACACTTGTGGGCCAGATGGGGGCCAGCAGTTTGCAACCCCTGGTTGTATCTGTCTCCCTCTTTCATGAGCAGCTCCCAACATGACAGGCCCTCCTGCCTGAACCTAGGCTCCTGGCAGCAAGCCACCCAAATGGTGGCTTCTCCCTCCTGAAGTGGCCCTGAGAGAGCACCCCCACGGTGTGAATGTATTTCCCTTACAACTCTTTTCTGTCATGTCACTCTGTGTTGCTCTTCAGTTTCTTCTGTGCTTTAGCAATAGGCTCTGTGTTTCTGGATAAGTCCTCATCTTTAAGGTTCTAGATAACGCTATTCTTCTCCATTCCCTCTTCCCTCTCCATTCCCTCTACATGTTGACTCTTTTTTGGGGTGATGAAGTCGAGGTGGGAAGAGGAAGCATATCCTGCTGGTTAGCATGGGTCTCCGTAATGTGTGGGTCTCTGTTACTAAGCAGCCATGGTTTCCGGCCAACCCACTGACTTTTGCCCTCTGAACTGGGTTGCCATTCATCAGGGGAACAGGCATGATATTTTGATTTCTCTTCATCTGCTGTGAGTGATCACAGCAAAATTTAAGAAACAAACCAGTCAGCTACTATGTCAAGAAGAGCCCTATCTCCTTTCATTTGGCTTCTCCCATCTTGTGCTCTTTCCCAGGGTGCCGGTGAGGTCGGAATTCCATCAGGCCATGGCTGGGGACATAGGAGCTCCACATGGGTGTGTGCCAGAAGTCAGGGGAACAACAAAGAGGAACTGTAGATTGCATAAGTGGAAGTCTTTGGCTTTGGGAGAGGCAAGGAAGCGGAAGAGCAGAAGGTGGTAATGCATGAAGGCAGCTACCCTCCAGGGCCACGCTTTTTACTATTGAAGGTTTGGAACGATGTGATTCTTCTAGAGGAGTATTGCTAAGAAACTGTTGGCAAGTTTGAAGAACTTTTCCTGTTTCAGTTGATGTGAATATGAATTCCAGATTGAGTATCACTATCTGAAATGCCTGGGGCCAGAATTGTTTCGGATTTCAGATTTTGGATTATGACATGTATGCAATAAGAAGTTTTGGGGATAGGAACTAAGTCTGAACATGAAATTGATTTACGTTTCACATACATATCATATTCATAGCCCAAAGGTAGTTTGATACACGATTCTTAAATAATTTTGTGCATGAAACATTGTTTCCTGGTATGGAATTTTTTTTTTTTTTTTAATTTGTGGTGTCATGCTGGTGCTCCAAGGGTCTGAGTTTGGAGCATTTTTGGTTTTAGATTTTGGGATTACAGTTGATCTACACATATTAACCAGTTACACATGGAAACCATGGATGAACAAGCTCCATTCAGTCACCCGCTGTTTACTGAGTTCCTCGCAAGCAAGCGGAATGAACAGGCCTGCAGCTGCCCCCTTGAGAACTCTAAGGTCCCTCTGAGCCCCTCCCCCGCCCAGGCTACTGCAGTTCCCTCTGGTCTGCAAATGGCCACAAGAGCAGAGTGACATAGGGGTCCTGAGAGGTGGACAGGGCAGTAGCAGGGCACAGGAAGGAAGCAGCTCATGACAAGGGAAGGCTTTAGAGAGGTGGGGATTTAAGAAGGTATTCCACATAATAGGATGGCCGAGATCGGTGGTCTGGTGGCTGCTAGGGGAGGTGTCTTGAGACAGGGTCTGTAGACAGGGCTGGTGGGGCAGGATGCAGGAGGAGATGAGGGGCAGGCGTCCCTGATTCTTCTCTGCCTGCATGCGTGTCCTGCATCTGGTTGTGAGATGTCCTGCATCTGGTTACTGCTCGCACTGTAGGCAGAACTGCTCTCAATCACATTTTGCAGATGGGACATACTGAGGCTCAGAGAGGTTAACTGACTTGCCCGAGTTCACACAGTCGTGAAAGGATATAGCTGAACCCAGGTCATAGTGCAAAGACTGAGTTTGGAACTGATTTGTTGAGTCCGAGTCTGGAGCCTCAGTTATCCAGGTATATGGTCCTTTGCCCTAGGTCAGGGTTTTCTTGATTTGCTCCCCTATTTCCCTATCTTACCCACTTCCACACCCCAAAAAAGGCAATGCCGTTTTGACTTTAGCTTGAAATGTTGATATCATTATCCCAAGTCTCTAGTTCTAAATCTCTGGATAGACTGAGAAAAAAAATTCAATTTATAGTTATGCTAAGTGCTGTGAATTACAGCACAGGACTTGGAAGTTCTTTGTCTTTGTTTTGATGTTCCATACTCCTTTTTAAATTCGTAAAAAGAAATCCAAACTCTGGCTCTGAGACTGGGGCAACGGAGATGAGCAGACTCACGGGAAGTCTGTGGTGGACAGACTTCCCAGGTCTCTGGCCTGTTCCTCCTGCCTTCCTCCTCGCTGCCTGTGCTTTCTGAGCAGGAGAAACAGTGCACACTTCACTCGGGGCCCAGGTCACACTGTCCGTGGCCCCCCATGCCCAGCTCTGTTTGGGCAGTGTGGCTGAAGGTGAGGAGGGCCTTGGCCTTCTTGCATGGTCCCTCCCTGGCTGCTCTGCTCCTCAGACTTAATGACAGACCTGGTTTGAACCTCAGCTCTGTGGACCTTCAGATCCCCGTGCCTCAGTTCCTCCCGTGCCATGGGAATAAGGCCGCCTTCCTGCTCTGGGGACACAGAAATAAGTGAGTAAATACCGAAAGCCATGTCTTCAGAGCCATGGTCCTGACCAGGTCATGGTGTGTACCTAACTGCCCCTTTCCCTGCAGTGTCAGCCTGGACATTCCTGGAGACTCAGATGGTGACAGGGTCACAATGGACCCCTTATCCTTCATTAGGTTCTCACAGCAGTGGAAGCATCTTGGTAAACTCTAAGTCCCATTGAGTCACCCCTGCCCAGAACCACCCTGTGGCCTCAGGACAAGGCTACACTTGCACCATGAGCTTCGTGTCCCTCTAGCCGTGCCCCTTGTCCCTCTGCTCCAGCCACACCACTCTGCTGCCAGGCCCAGCTCGCCCCACATCTGCCTGCCCCACTCCCCTGGAGCCTCTTCATGGCTTTGCCTCCCAGCTGAACGCGGCTGCTCTCTGATATTCTGTTGAGTTCCTTATCTCGCCTAGGATCTGTCCCCCCCCCCCTCAGATACTAAGCCCTTGGGCAGAGGCTTTTGTCTACCCTGCTGCCTGCTGGATGCCTGGTGCCAACCCAGAGTTCATTTGCCCCACAAGTGGGTGGGAAGAACCCTCGCATTCCAGTCTGTAGCAGACTTGGGGATTAGGGGTCACTCTCCAGGGTTGCTGCCCACAAAAATCAATGGCTCCTGCTGTGTTTGAAGGTCCCTCCTAAACTCATTGTGAAATTTCACACACACCCCCCCCCACCCTGAGAGGATAAGAGGGTGGAAACCGGCCTTAGGAGGTGGGACCTTCTGAAGATAAAGTTGAATGAAGCCTGGAGGGTGGGTCTCTCTGTGGGGCTGTGGCTTTATAAGGGTGGGGGAGAGCTGGGCGTGGTGGCCCACCCTGTAATTCCCGCAACCTGAGAAGTTCAGGGCCAGCCTCAGCAATTTAGCAAGGCACCATCTCAAAATAAATGATTAAAAAAAGAAGAGCTGGAGATGGAGCTCAGTGATGGGTTCAATCCCCAATTAAAAAAAAAAAAAAAAAAGGGAGAGACCTAAGCCAGCTGCTCAGTTTCTCTCACCATGTGACACGCCCTCTGCCACCTCAGGATTTTGCAAAGTCCCCACCAGCAAGAAGGACCTTACCAGATGCAGCCACCGGATCTTGAATTTTCAGCTTTCATAACCATGAGGAGAAAACATCCTTTTTCCTTAGAAATCGTCTCAGTTGGAGGTGTTCAGTTAGAACCACATGTCACCTCTAAGGTAGCTGGCAAACATCTTCAGGGTGACGGAATTGGGCAGTGCGTTTTGTGTAGCTTCACAGCCTGCATGTTACATATACTATTGATACTTACAGGAGAATAGGTGCTATGAGGCATGCTCATAAATACCTAGAACCTTCCATCCTACTGAGAACAGGTTGCAACTGCCCAGGGTCCCCTAGAACCACTTCTCTTTCCAGGGCCCAGAGACAGACCCTGAATGAGTGCTCCTGCTGGTGGCCTGGAGCCCTGTGGGTGTGTAAGGATCGCTTAGCTCTGAGCTAGAGCTGAGACAGAGAGGGGCAGTGAGTCCCAGAAGGTCAGACAGTGGTAGCAGTCCAGTGGCTTTCTCCTCAAGGTGGGCCCAGGAGGCCAGGCCGGCTCCCAGTGCAGCGAGACAACTCTCTTCCTAGGTGAGCTTTCCCCACCTCCACTCCTCCAGCTTCCCATTTTACCCAAGTAACTAAGCCTGCAGGACCTCTCCTTCAGGGGAGCTGTGTTGCCTGATACCCCCAGCCAGGATAAGCCTTTCAGGAACTGATAACCTAATTGCAGCTGAATAGAAGGGGCTCAATAGAGGCCCCACCCCGCTCCCCAGACCTTCCTGAGTACTTACATAGTTGCTTAGTTCCTGTGTAGGCTGGCCTGACATTCCACACTTGAGGCCCAAATTAGGGGAGGAGGGATCAGGCAAGTCTCTCTTCCAGAAGAGGGACATCCGTGATTCATCAGCAAATATGGTTTTTTCTTTGCAGTACTGAAGATTGAAGCCAGGGCCTCAGGCATGCTGTACAAATGCTCTAGCGTTAAGCTATACCCCCAGACCTTTTTCTTATTTTTTATTTTGAGACGGGGTATCACTGAATTGCTTAGGATCTCAGTAAGTTGCTGAGGTGGCCTCAGACTTGCTGTCCTCCTGCCTCAGCCGCCCAGATGGCTGGGATTACAGGTTCCTGGCCACCAGCAAGATTTATTCACTTCTTTATTGCATCACACCTAGAGTCTGAGCTTTTTAAAACCTGGGCCTCCGCCTGGGAAACTGAATCATCCTGATGGTGAGAGAAACAACAAAACTATTTGTTGTCCACAGGCAAGGGGCTGTGTGTGTGGACCCAGAGCATCATGGGTGAAGTGCTGGCTTCTGGCTACCCTGTGGATTTGAGTTCTCCTTTTGTGCTGCAAAGTTCTGAGATTTTCTTGGGCGAGTTATCTACCCATCTGTGTTTCAGTTCCTTTATTTAAAAACTACTAGATACTTGAACAGAGGGGATAGAGTGAGATTCAGAGCTGTGAGCACCACCCTCGCAGCCCCGGGCTCCACAAGCGCTGGTTGCTAAGGTCCAGCCTACCCCTGTGCCCTAGGACCCGCCCACTGGGTCTGTGTCAGGCACAGTGGGGCTTGGTTAATCTGTGCCCCACAGTTTGCAAAGCCCATGCATGGTGCTTCCCTTTTGTCCTTCCCAGCAGTGGAGTTGGGGACAAGGGCTTGAGCCCATTCTGCAGAATGTTGCCCATGGCTTCCCTCCTCCTGGACCTTGACTTCTCACCTGTGAACTCACATAAGGGACGGGGTTGTTCCCTGGCTCTGTTCTAGCACACTGCGTCTGTATTTAATCTGTATATTTCATCCTTACGCCTGTCTGGGCAGTTGATATTGATTTCCCCGCTTTACAGACGGGGACTAGAGGCAGAGAGCTGTGACTTTCTAAGATGAGGACTTGTGCTGCAGTCCGGCTGCAGCAAAATAACCGGGGGGTGACGAACAACTTGTGTAGATTGATACAGCAGGAGTGGGAGCCGTTTATTGCAGGACAGGAGCAGTATTTATACATTCCACACAGCTTATCTAATTAGCATAAACTAGATACATCAGTCAACCAATAAAGAATTTCCACACTTAATGGCTTGTTTTTGTTACTTCTCAAACCACTCCCTCTGGCATTTTGCCAGGCACCGTCCAGACTTGTTTACGAACTCTAACATTCCCCTGGCAAAATGCCAGGTGTTATTTTGACTTGTTTACAGACTCTAACAGACTTGCAGCAGGGCCAGAGGCAGCATTTGAAGCCAGGCAGCCTAACTCAGGCCGGTGTGTCTTCCTGGTATGCTTGACTGCCTGGAGGCCATCTCTAGGTTCCAGGTGGCTGGACTAGGGTGGCACAGCGGAAGTGCCCAGGACATCAGATAAGTTTTTTGGTGGTCTTTGCTGGGGGGGGGGGTGTTCAGAAGCTTAGTGCAGCCAGGGAAAGAATCCCAAGGTGAGATGAAGGGTGGATATGGGACTGGAAGGTGGGTGGCCCTTGTCCTTACACATAGGTCATATTGGGTCCCTTCTGGCAGCTCCAAGGATCATCTACATTCTTTCGTCCTCTGGAATGTTGCTGGATTGAGTATGGTTCTAAGGCTGGGGCTGATATTTAGGCCTTGAAACTCTTTGCCTTTTATAGAGATGTTCCTGGTGTGGGCCGCTTGCGTGGGCTCTGCGCTGTGCCCCCAGCCTGGCCTGCTTGGGGTCGAGTCTGAGTTTCGAAGGTAAGTTCACGACCCGTTGTCCATGCTCCATCACCCCTAACCCCTCATGGGGAAGGGGTACCTCCGGGCTGGTTGGGGCTTTGGTCCTTTGGTGTGGGGGAGCAGACTGGTAAGGAGGCTCATTCCATTTCCCTTAGTAGGCCATGGGCCACGGCAAACACACCCTCCCAGTCCAGAACCCGTGATCCGTGGAGCTGCATACTCCTTTGGCCACATCGACAGTGGTTTTCATTGCTGCAGTAATAAATTATGCTTTTTAAGGATGAGGATGTCACCCAGCTGTTGAGTGGTTTCAACTTCCAGATGTTCCTCTGGAAACAGAGGGGGTGCATGATGGAATCACTTTAAAAGTTGAGGCACAAGAAGATCTCATTGACTTTTTTTTTTCCTGGTACCGGAGATTAAACCAAGAGTGCTTAACCACGGAGCCACATCCCCAGTTCTTTTTATATTTCTTATTTAGAGACAGGGTCTTGCTAAGTTGCTTAGCAAGAATCAGGGCCCTTGGTGAATTGCTGAGGCTGCCTTGAACTTGCAGTCCTCCTGCCTCAGCCTCCTGAGCCATTGGGATTACAGGTGTGTGCCACCGTGTCTAGGAGCTTTCAGTGACTTTGCTGCCATCCCTAAGGGAGGTGTGGTGTGTCTCTGTAGGGAAATGGGCAGCCACTTGCCGAGGTGACTGCATGAAGAATAGTTAAATGGTGAGTGAAGCAAGAGAAGTTCACCAGGTACCCTGGGGTCCGAGACCCAGAGAGGTTGGGATTAGTTTGGCTTTCCAGTGCTGTCCAAGTGCTTGAAGATTCTTTTTTAAAACATTTGTTAAAAGTTTTTTTTTTTTTAAATATCTTTATTTTATTTATTTATTTATGTGGTGCTGAGGATGGAACCCAGCAGTGCCTCACGTGTGCTAGGCGAGCCTGCCACTGAGCCCCAGCCCTTGACACTTGATAGAGCAAAACCTGAATTGAAATGTGTTGTTCGTGTAAAATGCACTCCATATTTGAAGACTTCGTTAAAATGAAGAGATAACATAGAATATCTTAAGTTTTCTACATTGATTACATGTTGAAATAAAATTTGTCTATACTAGGTTAAATAAAATCTATTATCAACAACCATTTCACTTGTTTCTTTTTAAACTACGTATATGTGGTTAGCATTATCTTTCTTTTTTAAAAAATATTTATTTTTTAGTTGTAGATGGACACCATACCTTTATTTATTTATTTAATGTGGTGCTGAGGATCAAACCCTGGGCCTCAAACGTGGGAGGTGAGCGCTCTACCTCTGAGGCACAGTCCCAGCCCTAGCATGATATTTCTATGGGATGCTGCCAAGGTAGACCCCAGTGGTGGGCTTTAGAGTTGTGTGGTGTGCAACCTGTACAACCATGTGTGGCAGACCTCCCATGTCCAGATCAGACTTCTTGGGTTGAATCTTGACTCTACCAATAATCACCTGTGTGAAACTGGTGCGACTGTTTCACTGAACTTCAGTTGTCTTATCTGTAAAATGAGTATTGTAATCGTACCTACTTCGAATGCCTGTGAAGTGCTTGGAACGGTGTCTGGTGCAGCGAGTGTTGGTGGTCTCATTGTTATTGTAGTGGTGGTTGCTTTTATAAACTGCAGACATGTAGCTACAAAGATGTAGTCAATGGGGAACCAGAAAAGGGAAGGAAGCAGAAAATCGATGCGGTGATTATCGGAGGGCAGGAGTCGGTCTCGGCAAGACAGGGTGCACTCCAGAGCCGCAGGGCTCCAGCCCTGGGTGTGGAAGTCGGGGCTGCAGGCAGACAGGAGATGGGAAGGAGGTGGTGGGCAGGTGGGACAGCACCTGGGGGGCTCACCTGGGTGGGAGCCTGGCTCAGAGCAGGTCGCAGTGTGTGAGCAGGAAGGGAGCCCAGCTAAGGGGACCAGCAGCAGGCGTGGGTGGGGCTTGCAGTTCAATGGAGCCAGGAGGCTTTGGGCTGGAGAGTGACTTGGCTGGAGTTGGGGATCACGTTGGTAGCTGCTCTGGGAGGCTGTACTGGTAACAAGGATAAGAGGAGATGCTGCTCCGAAGCCCGTGCATTTTTCATTGTTCCTGTTGAATCTTCACCTTCCAAGTGCCATGTGCCCTGCGCCCACTTCTGCAGCCCCTCCCAGCTTCTCTGCACAGGCCCCACAATGGGAACGGCCCGCACCTCAAGCTGGCCTCCGTCTGGCTGGCCTCAGGCTCTTGTGCCAGCCCCTGGCCGAGGCTGCCTGCCAGTCCCCTGCCAGTGACTTTGCATCAACGGGGACTTCCTAAACATGAGAGAGGGCGGTGAGCGGGCTGCAGGGAGCTTCTTCTGCTCTTGGTGTGTTAATTCTGATTCTAATTCCTTTAAAAGAAAATTAGTTTTCTAGTGAAAATAATACCTGCATGTATTTTAGATCAAGTGGGTAAGCTTATATGGAAAGTCAGAGTCCCCTGGCCCTGACAGCTTGTCTGTAGTTCTGTCCCTGAGTGAAGCAGGGGCAGGTCCGTATCTCTAAATAACAGGCTCCTGCTGCTGCCTGTCAGTTGACTTCATCCTCTGTGCCTGGGCCCTCAGCGGTGTCCTGTGACTCAGCCCTGTGAGGCAGAGGTCCACGTGCCTGCCCCTGCTACACCCACCTTGCAATTCCAGCCTCTGTGCCTTTCACATTGGCAATAACACAGCTATTCCCTCGCACACCTACAGTGAACACTCTGCTCCTCATCGGCCAGATGGTTTTTATTGATTTATTTTTTGCAGTATTGGGGATCGACCCCAGGGGTGCTTTACCCTGAGCTACGTCCCCACCTTTTTTTGTTTGCTTTAGGTTTTGTGTTGGGACTGGATCTTGCTGACTTCTGAGGCTGGCCTCAACCTTGCAGTCCTGCCTCAGCCTCTCGTGGCACCGGGATCACAGGGTGGAGCACCACGCCTGGCTGCTAGGTTAATTCTGGAAGTTGGAGACTTCTCTGTGGCCTCTCCACGGCGGTCACTGCACATCTACGCAGTGGACTCTGGCCAAGTGTCCGTTCTCTCCAGCCCTTCCTTTGTTCTGGCTTTTCTAACTGCCCGCACTTTCCTTGAAGTCCTGTATGTAATTTCTTGAGTATGACAGTCCCCTCTTTTTTTCCAAGGTTTTGCTTTCTGTGGTTTCAGTTATCCATGGTCAGCTGTGGTCCCACAGTCTTAAAGGGGAAACTCCAGAAGCCACCAATTCCTGAGTTTCCAATTGCTTGCTCTTGTGAGTAGTGCAGTGAAACCTTGCCGGTCTCTTCCTCGGGCTCCTGGGACGTGAATCCTTCCTCTGTGCAGCATATCCTTGCTGTATGCGCTTCCCGTCCTTTAGTTGCTTTGCCGGGTGGGTTTATCAGATTGACTGCCCTGTCACAGGGCTTGTGTTCAAATAGCCCTTCATTTACTTAATGATAGCCCTGAAGTTCAAGAGCAGTGAAGCTGGCCATTTAGGGCATTCCAAAGAGTAGCTATAAAGTGCTTCCTTTAGGTGAAAAGGCAGAAATTATTGGCTTAAAAAGAAAGGAAAAAGCTGGGCACATCTTGGGAGGCTGAGGCAGGAGGATCACAAGTTCGGAGCCAGCCTCACCAAAATCAAAACTAAAAGGGGCTGGGGATGTGGCTCAGTGGTTAAGTGCCCTTTAGCTCAGTGGCGGTGCACTTGCCCAGCGCGTGCAAGGCCCTGGGTTCAGTTGCCAGCACCAGAAAAACAAAGAACCAAACAAGTTTGCACGCTGAGATCCCGGGGTGAGTTTTTGTTGTTAATTTCCTACTGTTTCTAATTTTTAAATTAAACTTGATCACAGGTATGTATGGAAACACGTGGTGTGCGTAGGGTTTGGTGCTCTTCAAGGTTTCAGGCATCCTCTGTGGGTTTTGGAATGAGTCCCCAGGACGACTCCAGGTGGTTTTGAGTTCTGGGTTCCCTCAAGGCCCTCTGCCCGGCCCCTCAGGTAACTCCCTGGGATCCCTCTAGACCCTGCTCCCCTGCTCTGATGGCTGTCGTCCGGCTCAGTGTAGACGGATTCTAGGACTAGTTTCTGGTCCTCACTGCTCTTCTGGGCTGGAGCCCCTTCCTGCCGGGTCTTCTATCAGTCTTTTTCTAGGTTTGCTCTCTGATTTTGCAGGATCGTGCACTTTGTTAGGATCATCATCTGAAAATGACAAGAAAGCTAAGTGGACGCTTCACCTGGTCTCAGATGTTACTTGTTGCTCATTTCATCCAGTGGCACAGGTCATCATTATTATTTCTTTTTCAAATAATGCTTATATGTCTGAGGATGTGTGTGTGTGTATCCTCACGTGTGTGTGTGTGTGTGTGTGTGTACGTGCGTGCGTGTGCACATGTTCCATCTTTCAGATTTTTTTTTTTTTTTTTTAGGATAGGTTGCTACAACTGGAATTACCAGGGTAACGGTTCTAGAGATCTTCAGGCCCTTAATGCATATGGTTTAGTTGTTTTCCCCTTTAGTTGTGTCAAGTTCCGTGACAAGGCATCTCCAGCATTCTTCCTCCCTGGAGCTGCTTTCTGGTGAACTTGAGCCTGTGAGTCCAGGGAGAAGTGGCGTTCGTTGCTGAGGTGAAGGAGACGACTCTTCCGTGTTTGTCACTGCTTCTCAGTATGCTTTTGGCTTTGGAGCAGTTTCACAGGAGCCTAGAAAGTTTTTACCTCGAGGTTTGCTGTGGCTGAGTGGAAGGAATCCTGTCCCGAGTCAGTCTCATCGGAAAGTTGCTTGGCTTCCGTTTGCCTTGTGCTCTCAGGCGTGAAAGAGTGGATGACAGTGGCCACTTTAGGGTGGTTGGAGGGTGAAGTGAAATCATGTAACTCTGACTGCTAAGTGTAATATTCCATTTCAGGATGTGATCATGGAAGTCAGAAGTATGGGTCTTGGATATAGAATCAAAGGGCTTGGCTTCCGCCCCTGATGCTTTTTCTAACTGGATGTTTGTACTGGTAAGCTTTCCGTCACTGAAACAGAATACCCGAGATAGAAACTTGAAAAGAGAAAAGGTTGATTTTGGTTCACGGCTTTAGAGATTTCATTCCATGACTGAGGAACCTTGTTGGTTTGGGGCCTGTGGGGAGGTAGCACATCATGGAGAGAGTATGGAGGAAAGCTGCTTACCTCATAGTGGCCAGGGAGCTGGAGAGACAGAAAGGAAGGAAGAGCCCAGTGGCCCTTTAAGGGCACATCCACAAGGACCTAAAACCTCCCAGTAGGCCACCTGTTAAGGTTCCCCCACCTTCCAGGAGGGCCATGCTGATGACCAAGCCTTTGATGCCTGGACCCTGGGGACCACACACTATAGCAGTGTTCTTAGCAGAGTCCCAGAGACCTAGGTGATATGGCTTGCAGCGCTTCCCAGCCATGTTCCTGTTCCCTAAAATGATGAGCAGGAGAAGAGTGCGTCTATATCCTGTTTCTCAAACCTTTACCAGCTATATGATTTTGGGTAAATTGCTTCTCCTCTTGACCTTATTTTTGTTTTCTGCAAAATGGGAATAATAGGGATTGCCCCTAATTCCTAAGAGAACTGTGCAGGTTACACAAGGCGGTGCCTGGAACTTGCTGGGCCTGGTGCCAGACCCTGGCACGTTCTCAGCAAAGGCCAGTTATCCCTATTGGACACAGCAGACCCGGTGATTCCCTCCACCACATCCTAGCAACCTGCGCTTTTGCTTCATAAGCTGCTTGCTTCTGGCCTCTGGCTGGGCGGGTTCATAGTTTGGAATCTTTACAGTCAGAGGGGACCCGTCCAAGCCTGTCATTCGATGGATGACAAAGTTAGTCTCCAGATGGCAAGTGACTATTTTGGAGTCTCCTAACCATTCCCATTTGTGAATATGTATGTGCAAGCACACACACACACACACACACACACACACACACACACAAGCATATATGCACAGGCTGGCTCTGGAGGGGTTCACCAAGAGTGCTTGCTTCTGAGGACAGGGGCCTCTGGGGGGCCGGAAGCTGACCTTCCCTGGGTGTCTCTGCATCCAGTTGTGGCCCTGACCCTTTGAGTTCTTCAGTTATAAGAATCAAGTTCTCAGAAGTCCACCAGGTAGTGAAAAGCCTTGGAGTGCCCTCCTGCTTCTTAATGCAGGCCCAGAAGCCCTAAGAGGATTCCACAACCTGGTGGTTTTATAGCTGTCCACCTGAGCCCCCTGATGTGCAGCCAGAGTCCTGGACATCCATCCTTGGCTCCTGGGCAGCTGACCACCCACTGTTCTGTTCTGGGGTGGCCTGGGTGGGGGAACTGTGGGCCTGACCCAGAGTCCTGAGGCTGGAGGCCTGGGCCACCCCCTGTCTGCTCCTTTCCGGCCAGGGACTCCTCATGCACAAGGCAGTGTCTGGGCAGCTCCCTGTCCTCCTGTGAACCAGGGCCTCTCCCAGGAATTTCAGGGCCGCCCTGCAGTCGGGGCTGAGCGGCTCCCCCAGGCTCTATGTGCCGAGTTGGCAGCTCCCTAGAAACATTTCCTCCCCCTTCTTTCTGACACATGGGGTGGATTCCCTGTTCCATCCCTGCCCATGAGTGTCAGGGGTCATGTGAGTTGAGTCCTGCAAGAGCATCGTGCTTGGTGACCCTGACGGGACAGGGGAAGAAAGGCTGAAATCCATCTTTCTCTCAAAGCTTTTGATCTTGATTCTGGTGCAAAGCCCCGTCCCTCATTTCTCCCAGCCCATTGTCACATCTGGTGACTGGGCTGTTAGGGCCCAGTTACTGCCTTTTGGAGGCCATCTAGTTCAATCGTAAGTCTTTTTTTTTAACTCAGTGACCACTTCAGGAAACATCAAAGTGTTTATGGGACCCCCTTTTGTTTCTCCATTCAAAATGGAAAGAGGCATGTTGAGCCACGGCGGGGGCAGGTGGGGGTGTATCTTCTTACCCCTGGGATGTCCACCCTTTTGGACGGAAGGCTGTGGGTGGGTGTTCTGAAGCCGGCTTCAGCCTCTTCATGCTCATCAAGAGCTTCTTACTATTCATCTAACTCCTTGTTCCCAGGTGAGGGAAGCTGAGGCCCAGAGTGGACATGGAGCACGTGTGGGAGAGGCTCTGTGGAGTGGGCTTCGGGTGAGTGAGACACTGTTACTCCAAAACAACAACCACCACAACCACAACAACAATCACAACAACAACCACAACCACAACAGTCATCACGACGAGAGGCGGCTGCTGCCAAGTGTGGGTCTGTGTCCCGGCTGCCTTGGGAAGGCCCAGTCTCCTCTCTGCCTGATGGCAGCACAGGCCTTGTGGCCTTTGTATTTCTCCTTGGCTCCAGATGTATTTTGAAATTTAAATGATAAAGCACACAAGTCCTTTAGAAGCTGTAGAAGACTTGCGAGAAACCTCTCCAGGGTGGTTTTGGGAACCAGCAGAGGCCGGGGTTCCTTTTAAGCACTGGGAGAGAGGGACATTGAGGAGACTGTGCCGCAGAGTGAATGGCTGCATTCATCCCACGAAGCTCAGCCCGTCCTCCCGGGCTCACCCTTTTATGGATGTGCTTGTGGCCAATTTGTCTTCCCTCAAAATGGAGAGCTGACAAGATGGGCTATTTTTTCCTGTTAAAAATAATTGCACGCCATTCCAAGTTCCGCGCCTCAACCAGTTAAAGATTTTTGGGTCTTTTGCCCAGAATGTCTTCACAAGGTGAGCTTGTTTGTGTAGGAGCCCAGTGTGACAATGATGACTCAGGTCAGGGACTACAAAAGACTCTGTGATGAGCAAACAAATAATTATTGCATATATTGTATATAATAAAACCTTTAATATGTATATTAAAAGCATATCTCTGTATATTAGATAGGTGGTCCCAGCAACAAAAATGTACAATGCAGCTGCAGAAGGAGGCCTTCCTCCATTGCTTTTAAGTGTGCCCTTAGAGCGATTGGTAGCTGGATCCTTTCTCCTTGGTAACCAGAGCTTCCCAGAAACCCTTTCCAACAGAAGAGCTGCTGACGCCTTGTAAGCAGGAAGAGCTTCCAGGTGTTGCTTCTCAGGCCTTGCTTTAAAATGTTTATTTTTATTTTTATTGAACATCAGTTCTATTAAAAAAAAAATAGTGGCTGCTTAGTCCTTATCAAGAACTTGCTTTTTGGAGTCCAATGAGGTTTGAATCTCTGCTGTGTGCCACGTATCAGCTTTGTGAACTTGAGCAGGGGGCATCTCTTCTCCCATGCTTAGTGTCCCATCTGTAAAGTTAGAACAAGAATTCTGTCTTCGTGGGGTGTGGGCATGGACTGGGGAGAGTGTTTATAAAACGTGTGATAGTGTCCTCGGGCTGCCATTGTAAATAGCCACAAAGTGGGTGGCTTTCAATAGTGACGTTTAGCAGGGCATGATGGCACACACCTGTAATCCCAGGGACTCCAGAGGCTGAGGCAGGAGGATCACAAGTTCCAGGCTAGCCTGGACAGCTTGGTGAGATGTTCAGCAACTTAGTGAGACCCATTTTCTCCCTGTCCTCCTGGGGGAAAAAAAAAAAAAAAAAAAAAAAAAA